>NW_019154104.1:5721388-6127920 GCF_002288905.1 Enhydra lutris kenyoni
GATGCGGGACTTGATCCCAGGACCCTGAGATCATGACCTGAGCCGAAGGCAGAGGCTTAACCCACTGAGCCACCCAGGCGCCCTGAACAAATTCTTCTTTAACAAAGATTTAGATTCTTTTTAAAGTCATATTTCTGTTTCTTTTCTCCTGGTAAATTTAATCTTAATTATTATATTCTTTCATCATTTTGGTTTTCTTTCACTTCTAATTTTTAAAAATCAGATTTATTAAGGTATAATTTATGTATCATACCTTACCATACTACAGGTGTACAGTCATATGAGTTTGGACAAAGTATATAGCTGTGTAACCAGCATGAAATCAACATACAAAATATTCCTATTCTTTTCAGTTCCTTACCTCTACTCCCAATCTCTGACACCACTGATCTTATTTCTATCCTTATGTTATTGCCTTTTCCAGACTGTCACATAAATGGAATCACACGGTATGTAATCTTTTGTATTGGTTTCTCTCACTTGACATAATGCATTTGAAATTCATCCATGTTGTTGCCTGTGTCAGTGGTTCCTGATCATTGCTGAGTCATGTGTTATTTTATGAATTCTACTACAGTTTATTCAATTACCAGTTGATAGACATTTACCAGTTGGTAGACATTGGGTTGTTTCCAGTTTGGGGCAATTATGAATAATACCGCTATAAACATTTGTGTTCTGGTCTTTGTTTATATTTGTCTTCATTTCTTTTGGGTCAATAAATGTAATTTCTGCGTTACATGGTAGGTGTGTGTTTCAATTTTATAAGAAACTGGCAAACTGTTTTGTATTTTCACTGGGAAGATGGGAGACTGCCAGTTGCTGCTCATTGTTGCTGCCACTCAGTATTATTAATTTGTTGTTTTGTTTTTGTTTTTAGCCATTTCTAATAGGTATATAGTTGTATCTCCTTGTATTCATAATTTACACATCCCTAATGACTTAAACAATTTTTCCTGTCCTTGTTTGCCATCCATATCTCTTGTAATGAAGAATGTGTTGAAATCTTTTGCCCATATTTAAAAAAAATTTTTAAAGTACTAGGTTTATAAGAGTTTTTTATATATGCTAGATACAGGTTCAGTGTGTAAGTTTTGTTTTCATTTTCTTAACATTTTTTAAAAGGCAAAAGTCTTATTTTGAAGTCCAAATTATTAATTTTTAAATAACTCATTTTTTTTTTTTTGGTCTTATCTTAGAAATCTTTGCCTAGGGGCACCTGGGTAGCTCAGTGTGTTAAAGCCTCTGCTTTTGGCTCAGGTCCTGGTCTCAGGGTCCTGGGATCGAGCCCCGCATCGGGTTCTCTGCTCAGCAGGGAGCCTGCTTCCTCCTCTCTCTCTGCCTGCCTCTCTGCCTACTTGTAATCTCTATCAAATAAATAATAAAATCTTAAAAAAAAAAAAAAAAGAAATCTTTGCCTAATGCCAGGTGTGATGGTTAGTTTTATGTTTGAACTTGGCTAGGTCATGGTACCCAGCTTCTGATCAAACAGCAGTCCAGATGCTGCTGCAAAGATATTTTTAAGATGTGATTAAACTTTAAATCAGTAGACTTTGAGTATAGCAGATTACTCTTCATAATGTGGGTGGGCCTTCTGTAATCAGTTGAAGGACACGGGGTGGGAGGGGGACCCGAGGTCCTCCAAGAAAGAAGGGTTTCTGCCTCTCAACTGCCTTTGGACTTGAGAGACTATAACATTAACCCTTCCCTGGACTTTATTATTTTACATTGATCTGTTTGTCTGTCCTTGTGCCCATATGACACTCCTAATTTTATGCCTTTTTAATAAGTCTTGATAATCTAGTGGTATAAGTCTTACAACTTTGTAATTTTTTCAGAATTGTTTTGACTGTTCTTTTTTTTTTTTTTTAAAGATTTTATTTATTTATTTGACAGAGATCACAAGCAGGCAGAGAGGCAGGCAGAGAGAGAGAGGAAGGGAAGCAGGCTCCCCGCCGAGCAGAGAGCCCGATGCGGGGCTCGATCCCAGGATCCTGGGATCATGACCCGAGCCGAAGGCAGCGGCTTTAACCCACTGAGCCACCCAGGCGCCCCCTGTTTTGACTGTTCTTAACTCATTGCGTAAATTTCCACAGTGACATTATTTTTTTTTTTAAGATTTTATTTATTTATTTGACAGACAGAGATCACAAGTAGGCAGAGAGGCAGGCAGAAAGAGAGGAGGAAGCAGGCTCCCCGCTGAGCAGAGAGCCCAATGTGGGGCTCGATCCCAGAACCCTGGGATCATGACCTGAGCCGAAGGCAGAGGCTTTTAACCCACTGAGCCACCCAGGCGCCCCCACACTGACATTCTTAACTGCTATGTTCTACTGCCTCATAAGTGATACTAGTTTTCATTTTAGTGAAATAACCAAGATAACCAATCCAGCTAACCCCAAAGCCTGTTCTCATATTAAGGACACTGATTGCCCCTCAGTAAGCCATAGTTTATAATATAGTTGGCATTTTTTTTAAATCATTCATTTTCTTTAAGTAGTTAACATTTTTTTTTCCATTTTATTGTTTACTATTATCATTTTTCAACTTATCCTAAACCACCTTCAAAAGAAAAGAAATGTGGAAGCAAATTCTCAGTTTGGGATCAATTTGAATTAGGATAAGAACCTCTGATTATGAGGTCAATTAATCTGAGTCCTTTCACTTGCTTTGCAATCCAGTATTTGAGAGAAAGGAGTCCTACAATAGTATTAAGAAAGGTATACTTGGGGTGCCTGGGTGGCTCAGTCGGTTGGGTATGTGCCTTTGGCTCAGATCGTGGTCTCTGGGTCCTGAGATTGAGCCCCACATCAGGCTCTCTGCTCAGCAGAGAGTCTGCTTCTCCCTCTCCTTCTGACCGTCCTCCCCGCTTGTTCATTCTCTCTCTCTCCCTCCTCAAAAAAATAAAAGAAAGAAAGAAAGAGAGAAGGGTATGCTTGTAAAATTTAGAATAAACAGAGATCCAAAAAACTGTTCATAGGCTAGATGTGGAAGAGAATATATTGGTAGTAACATGCACACCCGTACTCATGTCTGACGTTTCTGATAGAATAGCTTTATTCCAGAGCGTTTGTATACACTGAATTTCGTTTGAAGTTCTCTAACTCTGTGACTTCCCTGCGTTGTAACTGGGGAAGAAGCATCACTTGGCTTTCATTAGAATTAGAACAGCAAGACCTTATAAAGTTATGGCCAGACTGAATCAAGCTGAATAACAGGGGATCCTGAGTCATAACCCATCCACACCTGCTTAGAAATCATTGTCTTCAAGAATAATAGGAATAAGAGTCCATATGAGCCCAACAGTACAAATTAGCTTGGTTTGGTAAAGGTAAAGCATGTTCTTTGCATTCTTCAAAACTATTTATTCAGACGTAGATGTAAAAGAAAATTAAGATACATGTTTATAAATAATTGAGGTATTTGGTTTTTTTTTTTTAGTTGCTTGGTTTGTGTTGGGGGAGCTTTTTTTTTTTTTTTTTTTTTTTTTTTTTTGGCAGCTTACCATAGCTAAGTAAATTAAATACATTCTAGGTCACTGAAAAATAGAACAGATTTATGTCGAGTAAGTGATGTGGTTTCGTAGGATTATACTATAGTTGATATAATCACTAAAGTAAATAGGTGATATCAGGAAGAGAGCAATAAAATGGGTGCTGTGGTCCTGAGATGAACCTATATCTACAACAAAATTGATAAAAGGAAAATAATAAAAAACGACCTAAATTTCATCAAAGAAGAGGTGTCTTTCTAATGTCTTTAAATACAATTGAAAGACGTAAGACAAAGAGAATAGACTAAAAAGAAAATCCTGTGAAATGAGTCTGTCCACCAGAGCTTAACAAAAACAACAGGGCATAGAAAAAAGGGGGATAAATATTGAATACAATAGCTACTGAGTCATGATCAAAGGACAGGAAGATGGGTGTGTTGGCGAAAAGAAAAGTCGGAAGAAAGCAGAAAGTGCAGTTGAGGTCAATTCCAATGATGTAAAGGAGGAGAGGAAAGTAATACCATGTGGGCCATGTTCAAAGGTAATGAATGTATATCGTACTGCTGTGCACATTGCTTAGCAACACGCAATTTAAAAAAAGAATGAAAAAGGAACTACAAAAAGCAATTAAAGGAAGAAAGAGGCATATGCCTTGTAAAGTGATCAGGAACAAGGTGAAAATGAGAAAAGCCAAGATGAAAAGTGAATTTAGACCTTGAAGAAAGCTAAGATAAAGATTCATTTGTTAATTGTCTCTTAGGTCAATTAAAAAAATAGTTAAGACACTGAATGGTAATAACTGCCAAAGTAGACATACTGATTGCCACCAAAAATATACTCCATATTCTTTCAAAACATTGAAAATAGATTTAGATATTCATATGGTTTAATATTTTAAGAAAGTGTATTTTAATTTAGTACGACAAAAGCTGATCTGTGAAAATGATTATTTTAAAAATATTATTTAGGAAGGCATTTGGCAGTGATTTCCATCCTTCATTTTCTTACTTCAGATATGAATTGTTGCTTTGTACATATCTAATACCTTATTTAAAATATTTGGACAGCGGGTAGCATCCAACCTGTTTGTAAAGTTCAAAAGTACCTTTATGTAAATAAGATAATAGCTTCTAAAGGCCAGTAGACGAATTTAAAAATAAGCAAATAAATCGATTCATCCCATACTCAGGAGTGAAAAAAGAGCGCATTCCTGATATATGAATTCGACCTTGTACATACTGAAATCCCTACAAACCCCAAATACCACCATGACCACAGGGTTCACTCGATGAAAGATGTTGTCTCAAAGTGTTCTTCAGAACCGTCCTTTAGTGTGTCCCAACTGCAAGCTAGAATTTGTCCTCTGACTTTTGAAAGAGCAGAGTCTCCAGTCTTTTCTTCCCCACCCACGAAGCAAGTGATCAGCATTCCACAGGGTTGGAGAGAAGGCACAGACTTAATTACAGACACACAAACGATTGAACAAAAAAATGGTAATAATCAGGCTCTTTTTACCATTGAGTTTCAGAACCTGAATGTCATCACTCATGATGTAGCACGACAGTACTTTGTGCCGATTAGAGGCCTTGCTGCTCACTGTTTGGAGAGTGGTAAATTAAAGTGCACAGTTGGTTCTCAAAATAGTTACTCAGTGTCTTAATATATGAAGGGGTGCCTTTTGAGACACTCTGTTTTTCAGATAGTACTCAAAATTTACCCATTGCTAAAGCTGAATACTTCTAATTAAAGCAGCAGATCAAAACAACTGCTGTACCCTTTCATAGAGTAAAATACTGTATCATTAAGTCTGAAACACACTGATTCTCGGGCACCATCATAATATGTTCCACTAATGAAAGAAAAAAATTCTGCCCATTAAACTATGACACAATGCTACGATACCAATGATTGTAAAATGCCTCACAATTTTAGATTTTAAATTGTGGAAAAGGTGTCTCTGAGAATCAATGAAATAAGATAATATGCAGCCTAAACCCAGACAAACATTTCGTAGCCACCCCATTCTGAATTCTTTTCCAGATTTTGTGTATTTAATACTATCTCCACCCAGTTTACTTTATTCTGCCTTTGAAAACCCTCGTCATGGCTTCATTACTCTGTTTCTCCAGATGTAACTCTGACTTGGCTCAGGAATAGTTTTGGCCATCTACCTGGAAGAGTTGGGCCTCTGACCCTCTGGGTTACACATCCTTCCCTCCCTATTCTAGCCTTCTGAGAGGGTGTAGACATGCTCTGAAATGCTCACTGGGCTCTTTCTTGCTTTGTGAGCAGAACCTGGACATCAGGGCATGAAGACCCAGGGCCATGATGTCTACACTGCTGTGGTAAAGCTTCCGATCAGTACTGGGTGGGCTAGAAGGGCCTGGGGTTGCATGGGTGCTCTAGGTTACAACACTGGCTTATCACTGCAGGCGTTGAATTCGTCTGGTGGGAGAGTACATGCATAGAAAGTGACTAGAATTCACCAAATTTTAGCTGTGACAGGCAGCACCCTGGGGGATAAAGTTGCTCTTTGCCTCATTCGTGGTTTACTCCACCCCTCTTCTTTTCCCCTGACCCAGTGTGCTCCTTCACAACATCAAATGGGTGTGATCTCCCTCACAGTGCAGAGAAGCCTAGGAAAAATTATCCACAACTGGGCTACCTGCACCCATGAGCACGCTTTGAACAGGAAGTTGCTCTAATTCACATCAGCCATCCCAAACAGGACCAGGAGCAGCTCCTCGTAAGGATGATGTTTGAAGTCTTGGAGAGAGAACCCGTCAGAGAGGCCCAGTACTCTCTGACCTGAGGAGATGACCCCGGCAACCCCACCTGCTTTGTAGTTCTGTTCCCTCCCTCCTTCCAGCCCAGTATCTCCACTACTGGGATTCATGGTAGAGCCCACTCTGGAGACTGCATCGCCCCTAGCTGCAAATCTGCCCAGCTTCCTGCAAGAGTGATCTGTGTTTGCCTCGATTCTCAAGTCAGTACAGAGTGGCTTTCACCTTCAAGAGCTCGGCTGAATGATTTTGCTGAGTTTACCAGTAATGTGCTAATTGTCAAATTCACTGGTCACTCTCTAGTCTCTGACCTCTTTTCAACATTCATCCCTGGTAGGTGCCTGGGTGGCTCAGTGGGGTCTCTGCCTTCAGCTCAGGTCTTGATCCCAGGGTCCTGGGATCGTGTCCCGCATCGGGCTCTCTGCTCAGCGGGGAACCTGCTTCCCCTCCGCCCCACTCTCTGTCTGTCTCTCTGTCTACTTGTGATCTCTCTGTCAAATAAATAAATAAAAATCTTAAAAAAAAAAAAAAATTCAGCCCTGGTGACCAGCCCCTCCTTGGAACACCCTTTTCCATGGGTGTCTGTGACGGTACTTGTTCCTGGGCCTGGTCTCACCTTTAACAGCCATTCCGTTCTGTATCCTTCAGTGGTTGGCCCTCTGCCTGCATGATTCTTCCAATTTTCTCCCCTTTACCAATATCCTTCCTCTGAGAGATTTCATTCACAGCCTCCCCTTCCATGTGGAAGACTCCTGGTCCCATGTCTTTATCTCAGTCCTGTTTTCAGAATTCCAGACTCATAACTTTGTCCTGCTAAATATCCCTCTCTGGGTGTCTCCATTGACCTCTCAAATTCCATATGTTCTAAATGCTTTATATTATCTCTCAGACCTGCTGATCTTTTCTTGTATTACTTTTCTTGGTTCATAATATCACCATCTACCCAGTTACCCACACCAGAAGCCTTTAAGTCCATTTCTTTCCTTGACAACTTACAACCAACTGGTCACCAGATTCGGTCTATCCTTCCACCCACATCTGTCTCAGAATTTTTTCCTCCTCACTATCCTTGATCCATACTGTGTTCGTTTGTTATAATGAACGAATGGGTGGCTTCGACAACAGAAATTTATTTTCTTACAATTCTGGAAGTTGGAAGTCTGAGATCAAGTCGTTAGCAGGGCTGATTTTCTCCTGAGGCCCGTTTGCTTGGTTTACAAATAGCTGGTCTTGTGCCTGTGAGTCTCAGTCCTATTTCCCTCTTCTTAGGAAACCGGTCCTAGGGGATTAGCGCCCACCCTAATGACCTCATTTTAAGCTAATTAGCTGTTTGAAGGCCCTTTCTCCACACAGAGTCACATTCTGAGGTACTGACATTTAGGAATTCAACATGAATTTTAGGGGACACAATTCAGCCCATTAACACATGCCCGCATCAAGTCCTTTCTAGTGTGTCCTCTCATAATTAAGTTTCCCTGCTTCCAGGATCATCTCCCTTCTAATGGATCCTCCATACCACCATCTGAGAGACTAATCTCATTTCAGAGATAAGCACATTACTCTCAATGCTTCAAACTCTTTAATGGCTCCCAGTTACATAGAGTATAATGTCTAGATTCCTTCAAAGGGCATTCTTCCATGATCTGCCTCAGCCACCGTCCTATTCATACTCTACTTTAACCACTCTGAAATATTGAAATTCCTGGGGTGCCTGGGTGGCTCAGTGGGTTAAGGCTCTCCCTTCGGCTCAGGTCATGATCTCAGGGTCCTGGGATCGAGTCCTGAGTTGGGCTCTCTGCTCAGCAGGGAGCCTGCTTCCCCCTCTCTCTCTGCCTGCCTCTCTGCCTACTTGTGATCTCTGTGTGTCAAATAAACAAAATAAAAGAATTTTAAAAATTAAAAATAAATATTGAAATTCCCTAAGGTTCTGGACCTGCTCCTCTTGCCTTTGCACATGCAGCATTCTGTATCTGGAATATTCTTCACCTTACCTGCCTGCATCTGGCCCTCTCTAACTCATCTGAAACTCCACGTAGGTAGCACATTCTGGAAGAAGTCTTATTGTAGAGTAACCAGGAGGAGATGTGGCAAATGACAATAGTACCAACTGAGGGAAATTGTTAATGTATGAAAAGGCATCTCTCTCATATGAATGTAATAAAAAATATGTTGAATGTAAATTAAGCTAGTTGTTATAGACTTTCCTCATTCTGTGGAGCCCCTGGAGCTTTCCTAAAGGACAGAGTAGGAGACTTTATCTTCCTTTTCATCATTTACTTAGCCATCAGCTCAGGACCGTCATCCTGCTTAATCGCATCCTGACACCTTCACGAGCCGGCCCCATCCACTGTCAGAGCACTATCTCTCAGCAGTCTCTGTTCTTTCACTCTAAGACACACAGGAACAATGCAGCTTTCCCCCCAGCTTTTCTGAAAATAGGAGCACAAATGGCAAGAAATGCAGTACAAATTGGGAGATGTCAGTCCATTAGGAGTGACGCAGGGAATCTGATGGAATCAGGGGGAGGAGGTGTAAATTGCAGGATAATATACTGGGGAGGCCAGTCCGTTAGTAATGCAGGAATGTGATGGACTTAAAGGAAAGGTATAAATTACAGGGTAATGTAAAGAAGAGGTCAGTACATTAGTAACATGGGAAAACTGGCAGATTTGGGAGGAAAACGTACAAATTGTAGGATAATGTGAGGTAGGGGCTTTGCTGTAACAACGAGCTTCCATCCTATCAAGGACACTTGCTGGCCATGCATCCACTGGCTAGAACTTTAGGTATTTTTATGGCTCCATCTCATAACAGATCTTTAGGTCTTTTAGAATTCTTGATAAAATTCCAAGCTAATAATATAGCACAAAATTATTATTCTTGCCCACAGAGGAAAAAAATAAGTCAGAAAGATCCCCTCAAAACTTCTGAATGCCTGACCCTGTAAACCTCATATTTGTCAATCCTAGCAAAAACACACCTTTTTGGGGACCCTTTGCTGCACACAGACACACAGTCCTTCCTTCCAGAGGCTCTGTAAACAGGACTGTCCTTTCTGGGTTCAAGATTCAATTTAAAACAATCAGACAATAAAACTTCTAAGCAATTTTAAAGTGTAACAGATAACGAGAGACTTTTCTCAGTGGACCTCTCTTGTTTTTAAAGATCTTGTGAGTGAGGCATTGACTTCCCTTTGTTCCAGAATGTCTTTTCAAGGACGTTTGAATAGTGAATAGGCTTAGAAGATAGAGTTAGGGTTTCCTTCCAGAACAAAAGGCAGGCATGCTTACAAACCATTTTTTAAAAAACTCGGGCTTCCTAAACTCAGGCAACCCTCTGCATGTGTCACCATCCATCTGGGCTCATCTGCATCATCCCATAGGATTTGGCGGGTAAAGGGAACTGACACAAATGTGCCGACCCTCATGCTGCTTGCTGCACCGTGAGTAACGGAGTCCTTTGTCTGTGAGCCTGTCATCCTGGGGCTTCTGCCAGGGTCCCTGAATCCAGGGCAAGCTACCTTGGTAGCTTGCAGGGAGGCTGAATTCCCAGATCCTTCACAGTTCTTAACAGTTTTATCAACAAGGATGGGATGCTGACAGTCACACGGCTTTCTGGAAGAAGGATGAGGAAATCATGGTCCCTAACAGGATTTGAAGAAAGTCCATGGGAATTAGTAGCAAATATGTTGTCCACATTAGATGGTCAGCCAGGCCGTAATGGTTGCCTGCTTTGTCACTTGTTAATGCAGAGGAACTGGGGAGGTGGGTAGTCTAGTCATGGAGAGCTGCCCAGAGTGTCTGTGTTGTTGCTAACCCTCCTCCAGGCCAGAGGACTTCCTCACCACTATGGCAGTCAGTCTCAAGTCTTTCTGTAGTGACAACTAGTACAAAGATTCATATTCGGTGGGCAGAAAGTTCTACCTCTTTTTCAGACAACAGCTATACAGGCAGATACCAATGTTTGGTGAGAATGAAGGGAAATTAGTGACCGCTATGGGCAGAGCCCAAGAGCAGCCTTAAAACTTCAGTAGATTCTCTTGGGAGCTGCAGAGCAGAGCACACAATATTAAGGAGGAACGGCAACAGTCAAAGTGTCTTAAACCTCACCTCCTCCTATGTCTGTGGTGCACACTGTAGATGCAGCTGGAGGTAAGGTCTCAAAGTTTTTATATTGTTTAGCCAACTAATTAATACACATTTAAAGGTCTGTATTTGGAAAATCATTATTTTCAAAAGCAGGGGAATGATAAATTCCAAATTCAGGAGAGTGATTACTTCTGAAGATGAGGCGCGGGGCTGAGATCAGGAAAGACCATGCCGTCAGCTACAGTAATGCTTGTCCTTTTCTAGTGAAGTGTGGGGTGAGTTTGCAAGTTTGGGTTTTATTATCATGCTTAATAATGCAACTATTTGTTATATATATTCACTATATGTATCAACTATTACATAATACATTTTTGGAACAAGCTTAGGGAAATTTAGTTCGTAATTAGATTGGATTGCTATGAATTACATAACGTCTGTTAGATTTCTGTGTGGATTTCAGCAGGGTGGAGGATGATGTCTTTCTATAAGACTCCTACAGCATCCAACAGAAAAATGGCATATCTACATGCCTTTGTGGGAGAAATCCTGGAGAGGTTCAGACTTTTACCTTTCCAGATGGTAGATATGTCATGAAATTATAGCAGTCCCCCTTTATGCGCATACTTGCTGTTTGTGGTTTTGGTTACCCGCACTCCGCTGCAGTCCAGAAGCAGAGGATCCCCTTTCTGATGTGTCTTCAGAAAGTCAACAGAAGCCTGATGCTTCATCGCAGTGCCTGCGTCATTCGCCCCACCTCATCTCATCACATAGGCATTCTGTCATCTCACATCATCACAAGAAGATCTATTCCAGCACAAGAAGATATTTTGAGAGAGACCACATTCACCTAACTTTTAGTAAAACATATTGTTATAATTTTCTATTTATTAGTTATTGCTGGTACTGGGATACCTTGTTGTTGTTGTTGTTGTTTTAAGATTTTATTTATTTATTCATGAGAGACAGAGAGGCATGCTCCCCACGAAGCAGGGAGCCTGGTGCAGGACTCGATCAAAGGACCCTGGGATCATAACCTGAGCTGAAAGCAACCGCTTAACCAACTGAGCCACCCAGGTGCCCTGGCATACCTCTTTTTATTGCACTTTGCAGATATTGCATTTTTTACAAGTTGAAGGTCTTGCATCAAGTAGGTCTGTTAGCACCATTTTTCCAAGAGCATTTGTTCACTTCATGGTTCTCTGTTACATTTTGGTGATTCTCATACTATTTCCAACTTTTCATTATTATTATTATTATTATTATTATTATTATTATGGTGATCTGTAATCAGTGATTACAACTTGCTGAAACTCAGTCGATGGTTAGCATTTTTAGCAATAAGTTATTTTAAAATTCAGGTGTGTGTATTGGGGTTTTTTTAAGACATAAAGCTGTTGCACACTTAATAGAGTACAAGTAGAATATAAATGTAACTTTTATGTGCACCAGGAAACCACAAATTCATTTCAGCTTCTTTATTGTAATATTTGCTTTATTGTGGTGGTTTGGAACCAACCCACAGTATCTCCGAGGTATGCCTGTAATCTCTTACTGGGCCTAATTTATAAACTAGACTTTATGTATGTGTAGGAAAAAAACAGTATGTGTAAGGTTTGGTACTATCTGCTGATTCAGACACCCCCTGGGTCTTCGAACGCATCCCCCATGAATAAGGAGGGACTGTTGCATTGCAAATTAAGTGCTCTCATATTTGCTCAAGCTAAGACTAATTAGAAATTATTTTAGTTTGAGGTCTAATTCTAGATACAGTTCGTTTTCATCATTCCTAAAAACAGCTTGTGAACACTTGCTATATTTATAATGCTGAGGGGACATTACCCAGGCATTTGAGAAATTGGGAAAATATTATGTGTACTCTACCAACTTCACTGTCCTTGGGGATTGGGGAAGCCCGTCTTATTTCCCTTCCAAATTCTCTCTTCTCTATCGTCAAGAGAGGGAAGAGTTCTTCAAACCTTTCTCAGGAGGCAAAACTCTAAGGAGAATTTTGTGCTTCTTATGACCCCCGAGAATGAGTGCAGCTCCTTGCTGACAGCTTAGCCTAAAACAAGGTTTCTGAGAGCTCTATCCCTTATCACCCATGGGAGGATAGCACACTTCTTGGTCTTGCTGACCTTGAGAGTTAAGACATTAGATTCCTTGTGAGTTCACCTTTAGGATGTTGTCATCATACTACTAGCTAAATATTTTTTATCACCTTCTTTAGACTAAATGCTATTGGCACTTTGTTTCATTTATTCTTTTTTTTTTTAAGATTTTATTTATTTGAGAGAGAGCACGCAGGAGCAGGGAACGGGGCAGAGGGAGAAGCAGACTCCCTGCTGAGCAGGGAGCCCAGATGCAGGACTTGATCCCAGGACTCTGGTTCATGACCTGAGCTGAAGGCAGATGCTTAATTGACTGAACCACCCAGGCGTCCCCATTTCCATTTAATATTTACAGCAACCGGTTGTGGCTGTTATCATCCCCTGCCATTTTATACTGAAACGGAGCTTTGAGATGGGTGAAGTGACTCTTCATGTTCTCCTAAAGAGAACGCAAACCAGGTCTTACAGATTCTAAAACTCATGCTTTTAACAATACCAGGGCCTTGTCATTTAAATCCACTAATTCTAATAATATCATGGGAGCATATAAAATTTTTTTTTATCCGATGGAAGTCAGAATGCCACAGGGTTTGATGACCAGAAGTGGTGTGGAAAGAACATGGCCTCTGGGCAGGAGGGAGGCTACCCTGGGGGTTGCTGAGATCCGATCACCCCTCTTTTTAATGAATTCCATACTTTTTCTTCTCATCAAAACAGTGTCTTCAGTATCTGGGTGGTTGGTGTTTTGGACAGATTGGATTAAACATTCCTAAAGTGTGAGGGGTGAAGGGAACAAGCACGTGATTTTTATTTGGCTAAGCATGATTAGATTTCTTTACCATGCCGGGATGAGACCGAGTGTCCACACATTTGTTTCTGTGAGAATGCAGGCAGCTTGGTTTCTGGTATTCTTGTGAGGGGTGTGAATGTCATTTTCCTCCTGGTCCTAATGAGGTAAGTCAAGTACCTAAAGAGAAATGGGTATCACAGGCGAGTTTGAAGTGTCTTTATCCTTGGCTTGCAGATTTGTCTTTATTTGGCCCCAGAAAAAATAAAGACTTTCCTCTGACTTAGAGAATGCTTAAAACCAGGACCTGCAGTGTAGAGATAGCACGAGTGAGCCTCCCCCAGGGGGGACCTCGGGCTGGCAGCACGGTGGGAGATGAGTCCTTGGTGCTTGAGCACCCGGGAGGAGAGCCCCCCAGCTGTCGTGCTTTTAGGAGAGCATTTTATAGAAGACAGTCCACTACCTAATTCTTTGCAATGATTTTCTCTTGCTACATACTTATACGAGCCTCATTTTGGGAGGGCTTGATACAAAAATCAAAATACCTTTTCTTGTAGTAAGATTTCATCACAAATTCTTCCTGAGGACCACGCAATCTCATACACAGTAATGGTTGAAATATAATGCATAATTTGAAGGCCACTCCATCCTACAACTACGTGAAGGCCTTGGAAGCTGATCAGAAAGAAATTTTTACTTTTGTTCAGTTCTCCTGGGCTTCTCCTGAGGGCCAGTTCTTCGATTCAGTGATCAGATCACACAGTATTGACCTGCTAAACAGGTGTTTACTGCACACTTACAATGGGCATCGTTCAGAGTTTTCCCCTTTGGAAGAAACAAGGAAGGTATAGTCCCCAGTTAAAAATGGATTGGTTTCCAAAGTTTGGGGAAGATGAATCTGGAACCTGGACTATAAAGACCAGAAGGGTAATAAAAGTAATAAGTGGAGTAAAATAATGCTTGATTTCCCAGGCTAGCCCACCAGGCATCTTCAGTTCCTAGTGTGGTTGGCCCCTACCCTAAAGCTCATGTGTCCTGTTAGTGTTACAATACAGGAAGAAAAGGAAGGGGAGTCTCTTCTCTGCCTTTCTGGGCTCTAGGCTCACCCTTTTTTCATTGTCTTTGTACCTCAGAGGCCCCCAGTGTCCTTGTATCATGCTATTGCAAAATCACTAGCTACTCGTCCCCCACTCTGCACCCCATCAAAACTCTTAACTTCCTCATTGTAGCTGATATCAGCCAGATGATAGTGGGGAAATATTTCAATTAAACTAATTCACACTTAAGTATGCATGACTGATACCCCTTAATCCACCCAGAGGCATTTGCATCATTAAAAGAAAATGTTTATTAAATTAAACAAGTATAGGGGCACCTGGGCGGCTCAATCAGTTGGATGGCTGCCTTCGACTCAGGTTGTGATCCCAGGGTCCTGGGATCGAGCCCCACATTGGGCTCCCTGCTCGGTGGAGAGCCTGCTTCTCCCTTTCCCTCTGTCTGCCGCTCTGCCTGCTTGTGCTACCTCTCTGTCAAGTAAATAAATAAAATCTTTTAAAATATATTAATTAATTACTTATTAATTAAGCAAGTATAGATTATTTAGGACCTAAAATAAAGTGAAATAGAAAATTAAGGCAGAGAGCAAAGGAAGTTATGTTGGGTTGTATCAGGGAAGAACAGCTCAGTGTGGAGTTTACTCCCTGGGGCTAGCTTCCCTAAGCCAGTCCCGGGTTTTTTGTTATTTATTTATTTATTTATTTGAGTGAGAGAGAGAGAAAATGAGAGAATGAGCATGAGAAGGGAGAGGTCAGAGGGTGAAGCAGACTCCCCGCTGAGCAGGGAGCCCAGTGTGGGACTTGATTCCGGGGCCAGCCCCATTTTTTATCACTTCATTCTTCACACTGCTTCTGAACTCATTAGTTCCAGAAAAGGCCAAGTGTTGATGTGGTAAGGCAGCAGTAGACACTCCATTGCTAGGGATGAGGTTTGGGGTTTGGGCTGGGGAGGGCCAGAGTTATTGGCTGAGGACATCAGTGACCAATTGATTATAAAGTGTGAGTTATTAAGGCATGGACATGGACTGAAGGAAAGAGACCCAGGTATCACACCAAACAGAGACCAGAAATCACGAGATCACTCAGCAAATTGAGGTCCCATCAACTGGCAGTGAGCAAATAGTCTTGTTCCTGCCTTCGGACTTAAGTACAGTCAGGTCAGGAGAGGAGACCCGGGGTAAACAATTACCCTACAACTAGACCATCCTATACCTCTCTCCCTGCTATGTCAGATAAAGCGAAGGCTGTGGTCACTGCCTATAAGTTGGGCCCTGCTTGACCTGGGGGTTGTGGTAGCTTCTCTGATGGGGTGTTTCTGGAAAAAGTTGGGGTCCACTCGGGTCAGCCACATGAAGAGGGTGGGGACAGCCAGGCCACGCAGAAAACATCTCAGGCAAATACACACTGTGTGCAAAACCCAGTGGAAGAAAACTCCATGGTGCTTGCGAGGAGCCGCCGGTGAGGCTTGAAGAGGAAGGACCCGTGGGTGCGGGAGCCCAGAGAGAGAGACAAAGTGCTGGTCGCCCAGTGTTGTAGCCATGTCAGAGGCTCAGAACCTCACAGGTCTGGGGTTTGACTTTAAGCCTTTAAGTGAAAGAGCGACAACTCAGACTGTGTGGCCCCGATTGTACGTATAGAGGTTTAGAGAAGGGAGGTTAGAGGTTAGAGAAGGGAAATCTAAATTCTACCAAGGCCCCTGCTCCAAAATATTTTTCCAGTCACTCCTGACACTGTGTCTAAACTCCTATAACTGAAAAATCCTTCTGTTTTAAAACTCAGGTTCCCTAACAACCAAAGCTTAGGCAAAAGGCAACATTTAAAAAAAAAATTGTTCAGATCTCCAGTCATCCTTTTCTAAAGTGACTTTTCCTTGTCTCTGTGACATCGCTTCCTCCTTCAGATGCCCAGGACTCACCTATTGGTCTCTAAATCAACACCGATTTCAAGAAAAGACTTAGGTGAACTTTATGATGCAATTTTGAATCAGTCTGTTGCCTTCTCCTAGGATGTCAGTGTGTGACCTTTTGTAACTCAAATTGTCTAAAGTGATAAGTGAAATCTGTTGGTTCGCACAGCTGAAGCAGGAGAGGTAAGATGTGCTTGGGTGTAATTTGACTAGGGCTGCGGCTCGGCTGTGCATCTCTGGTATTCTTCAGTCTTGCCCTTGGCTAAGTCCACTATGCCTGTCCTGACGCCCCTTAGGGTTGCAGCACTGACTGCAGCTCTCCCGCCCTCACAGCCTGAGCTGAGCACTGCTCTCCTCAGGAGGGTCAGAAGTCCTGGGCTTCTCCCAAAGGTTGTGGGACACCCCTGTACCAATGATGAGGACCAGGAGTGTCTGCTAATCTGAGAACCAGTCACTGTGGGCAAGGGGGTGGCATCCTGCACACCCTTGGGACTGTGGGCGGGATCCTTCCCTCCCAAGTCACAGGGATGCTGGATACCAGTGGGGTGGGGGCAGGATTGAGGGCGTCTGAGAAAGTGCCAGACAATGCTGATGGCCCAGGGCTATTTATATTTAAATTTTTTTGTCCATTTGTAGAATGTTAGAGAGCAAATAGAAGGGAAGGGAATTGTTTTTAGAGTGGACAGTGGGACCATCCTAAGGGTCCCCGTGCCAGACTTCCTCTTGACATTCAGTGACCAATCTGCTGGTATGGCTCAGGGTATCTAGTGATTGTGGTCTCTGACATTCCCCAAGCTGTAGGCATTTGAACTTGGGCGTCTCTGACCTTCAAAGAGGCTGTGTGTGTGGCTGTGGTGTGTGGAATTCAAAAATGATGTAGAACCTGTTTGTTTAAGATAATTATGCAGGATAAGATAAAATAATTGTGCATTATTTAAAACTATTATTCAAAGAAATTATAGTGTTCCTCATTGGATGTATTAGAATAACTTTATAAACTGGAGTTTTGCAGGATGAGAGGAAGGTGCAAATAAGGGTTATTGGTTAATGAAAGGTCTGACAATCTTTGTACTCTATCTACCCTATCTAAATTTAAATACGTTTTAAAATTCAGTATAAATGAATTTCAGGGCTTTTTAAATAGGAATGGTTTCATTTTTTAGAATATTTACTTGCCTAAATAATACAAGGCTATATTGAATTCTTCAGAAATATTTCCAAATAAGGCAAATATATATATAGCATTTAAAAATTTTAATCCCAGGTCTTTTCTTCCCAACCAACTATTTTTATTAGTATTCACACAGATATTAAAATGAAAAGGAGAGGGATGCCCAGGTGGCTCAGTCTGTTAAGCATTTACCTTCGGCTTAGGTCATGATCTCCAGGTCCTGGGGTCAGAGCCCCTGCTCATTGGGCTCCCTGCTTAGTGGGGAGTCTGTTTTCCTTGTCCCTCTCCCTCTACACTTTCCTCCTTCCCCTGTTCATGTGCTCTCTTTCTCTCAAATAAATAAATAAGATCTTTAAAAAATAAAAAAATAAAAGATAAATAAAAAGGAGCAAATATACCCGCATCAGCAAGAATGATGGGCAGGATGCTTCCTAGGTGCTGGGGACAGAGAGAAATGAAAGGCCCACTTCTTGTCCTCAGGGAACGTCATATGATCAATTTGGGAAGAAAGGCAAAAACATGGAAAATAAATAGTAGCAGGTTATTCACAGCCTTGTCCCACTGAGTGAGGTGAAATGAGGAGCAGTTGCCAGGATGAGAGGGTAGGCCTGCAGAGGATGGGAGAGGTGTGGATATTGGCAAGGAAGGGAAGAACATCTCAGGCCAAGTAAGTATACATTTGTAGTTGCATTTTATTCTGTTTTCCCCCAACTTATTATTAGAGCACTGCTCAATTCCAAGATTTTCTTTGCTGTATTGATATTTTCTGCAGAATTGTTAGATTTGGTCATATGGATCCCTTCCAATTGTTTGTGTATTTTCTAACATTTCTGTAATGACTCCCTATGAGTCTTTCAGAATTATTTTGTAATGCTATAATAATATAATTCTAAATTACTTTTACAGTGATGAAGAAAGTATTGCCAAAAGCAAACTAGAAAATAAAAATACCAACTGTTCTCTCTCTTACGGAATAAATGTAGGGACAAATACTTATCTATAGGCTCTAAACACTGTCTCATCTACACAGTCACTTTGTTTTGTTTTATTTATTTGATTTATTATGTTCATTTAGCCGCTGTGTAGTACATCATTAGTTTTTTTTTTTTTTAGGATTTTTATTTATTTATTTGACAGAGATCAGAAGTAGGCAGAGAGGCAGGTAGAGAGAGAGAGGAGGAAGCAGGCTCCCCACAGAGCAGAGAGCCCGATGTGGGCTTGATCTCAGGACCCTGGGATCATGACCTGAGCCGAAAGCAGAGGCTTTAACCCACTGAGCCACTCAGGCGCCCCCATCATTAGTTTTTGATGTAGTGTTCAGTGATACACAGTCACCTTTTTATAGCATCTTAATACATTTGGGGCTGTTCCTTGTGGACGTCTTGGCCTAATATATTCATGTGACTTTGAAAAGACATGAGAATTTCAGGAAACTGAATCTGACTATAATCAAGTTGGCCAAGTTCTTAGCTGGCTTTTTTTTAACACCGAGTTGTTGGATTATTCTTCAACTACTAAATCTAGAAGTAAACCCAACATTTTCCCCTTATTATTATGTTTTTCTTTATTTCCTGCCCTTTCCTCTTCATTTCCTTCCACAAGGCCTGCGATATTCCCTGTTGGGCTGTGAATTCCTTTTGGCCTGGGATGGTTGAATCCCTGGAGCTTTGGACAGTGCTCAGTGAATGCTCCGTGAGTGGATGAAAACAATATTTCACACCAGAATGGAAAGAAATAATGCTGAGGAAATTAGGTACAAGTACATATTATGATTTTAAGTTTCACACATGATTTTGAACTATCTATCTTGCCATAGCAACTTTCCTGCTATTTTTTAAAAGATTTTATTTATTTTTTATTTGACAGAGAGAGGGCACAAGCGGGGGAGCAACAGAGGCAGAGGGAGAAGCAGAATCCCCGCTGAGCAGGGAGCCTGATGCAGGGCTCGATCCCTGGACCCTGGGATCATGACCTAAGCTGAAGGCAGACACTGAACTGAGCCATCCAGGTTCCGTCCTACTAGTTTTACCTAACCAGAAGCTACCCGAGATATGAAGGTGGGCAAGATTTATAAGCCTAACAGAACATGCTTGAACATCAATTATTTTGTAAGGCAGACCTGTTATCTGTGACATATTAACACATTGACAATATAGATGCCAAATTTTAAAAAGATCTTTGGCTTCCTCTTCTGCATAAATAAGTTCTTTTCAGAACAACTTATATGTTATAAATTTCACATGTGTGTTTCAGACCAGTCAACGGCAATGAAAATTTGATCGTGATTACTAGTTTTTCAAAGCCTTCCTTCATTTCCCAGCAGGCAGTTTCCTGTCAGAATTCATTTCCCATTTGGAAAATCTCTGTCTGACCCACGGTTTTTTGGACACAATTCATCCTTCACATAGTTGAGTCTACCCACGGTCATCAATCCATAGCTCCTCAGATGCCAAAAGAACCCTTTATATTCAGAGTGATAAAATCTATCTAAAACATCAGAGGAACGAAAACTAAGAAAAATATTTAAAGATTTTGTCCCTGTGATTTTTCTAATTAAAAAAAAATGCTTTTAGTATGTATCTGTTTCTGTTATTATATTCTAAGAAATTAAAGTAAGAACCATTACAATTGAAGCAAGATGTGCTTTCTATTCTCCCTCAATCTTTACATGATTAAAATTAAGCTTTGGCAAAGCTGCAATATAATTCAGTTCAATTTAGTGAATATATGTGGAAACCCTTTTGCTGCTGCCCCTCCCCATTACTGTGGCATCTACAAGAACTGCCTTTTCGTCACAATAATTGAATGTGAGATGTGAGCATTCCAGATGTGACTATGGGGAAAAATAAAATTCACTATGGAAGGGGGTTAGGCTGTGAAGGGTTTAGGTTGTGAAGGCATCATCCAAGATGCTGGATCTTAACAATGTTTTAGTTTTGCCTTGCAAAGGGGCAAGTCTTTCCAGGTTAGAGGTGCTGAGGTTGGATTCAGCAGGGCATGTACTGACTCTTGGACAAGGAAGTCACATGATGAGAAAGGTCTTCATCTGGCTGCAGGATGTACCATGGAGTAAAGAGGTGGGTGATCCACTGGAAGCCATTGTCACTGACTGGGGCCTAATGGATGAGGTCCTGCTTCAAGGTTAAAGGAGACGGATATGTGAAAGGAAATGTGATAGGTTATGTGAAAGTCTTAGAAATGTTACCCAGAAAGAAGCTGATAACCTCAAAAGCTGATTGGATATTGGGAAGCAATGCAAAGAAAGCTGCCCAGGTTTGCTCCAAGGGCAGGGAGCCTAGGCAAGCCGAAGAATCCTGGTGTTATATTAGCAGAAATGGAGAATTAGAGAGAGAAGTGGACCAGGCAGAGCCTAGAGAGGATGCCCATGGCCAGGAGGGAAGCCAGACAAGGAATGGTCAGAGGAGATCCAGGAAACCACACTTTCATGGAAACAAAGGGAAGACAGTATTTCAGGAAGACAGAGTGAACAGAGAAGTCAAGAAATAAGAGTCTGAGTTTGATTTTGTACAGGGAAAAGACAAAAGGTTGACCTTTCAGTAACTTCAGAAAAGTGGTGGAAGTAGATGCCAGATAGCAAAGATCCTGAAAAGGCTGGTGTGACTGGTGAGACTATAATACAAGATCCTTCAGTTATTTCCAGTAAGAAACCCCTTTGAAGGAAATCCACTCCTTCCCAGACTAGTAACAAAATGCTAGTCTGTTATTAATACCTGTAGATTTAAAATGTACCTATTTTCACGTTGTAACTCAAAAACATTATTTTTACAAACCATTTGGAAATAACGTTTTTATTTTGATTCTTCTCTTTCAAAATTTTGCTTATCCCTCTCTGAGATTTATTTCTAGGTCATTGATTCAGATTCCAAAACTAGTATTTTCTATAAGCTTATTTTATGCCTACTAGAGTTTAAATTCAAACATTTTCTGACAGTAGCAACCGAAATAGCTTCAAAGACATTTTTTACATCCACCTTGCTTTTTCTTTGTTGATTGTATCTTTTCAAAAATGCCCCAGATTGATAGCTCCTGAGATAGTATGCTATAGTAACAACACACACTTTTTAGAATTGAGAAATACACTTTAGCCTCATTCTGGTTCTTGAAAAATGCCTTTTACTCCTAAGAGGAGCCAGTCAAGAAAAAAGTACATTTAGAACTGGAGTCACAGGAACTTAGTTCTCTGCCTATCCTTGTTGTATGACCTTGGGTCAGTGTTTGGAGTTTTTCTTCTATGAAGTGAGAGAATTATGGTAGAGGGTCAGTTACATCTATTTCCAATGGAAAATCTCAGAATACCTGAATATACTACTTTATTCTTTAACTTGGTCATCAAGCCTACATGTGGTATGATTCCACCCTGGAAGATATGGTTGGGTTCCTCATGTACTCTCTCTTCGCTGTTCCCTAAAGTTACTGCAGCCTCTGTCAATGACAGACCATCATCTCCCCCTTCTCATCTCATGGGGCGTTTTCTGGTATATAGTGGTACTCCGAGCACCAGGCACCTCCACTACGGATCAGATGCTCAGTAAATATTTGATAATCAAATGAATGGGTTGTATTCATACTCCGCAAGTTAAAGCAATAAACATTTAGTATCTCACCCAATACCTGTGGTTAGGAATCTGGAAGTGGCTTAGCTGGTCGTTCTGGCTCATACCCTCTCATGGGTTACATTCAAGATGTTGGCCAGAGTCACAGTCATTCGAAGGCTTGACTGGGGCTGGAGAATTCACTTACAGGGGTTAGTCCCTCAGACCCCTGCTGATTTAGTGCCTGTGGTTTACAGGAGTCTCTCTCGTCAGGGCTGCTCAAGTGTCTTCACAACATGGCATCTGGCTTTGTCTGGAGCAAGTGGTCCAGGAGAGCAGGAGAACATGGAGGAAGCCCTCCTCTAGGGCCTCAAGGTTATCTGTGGGCACATCTTAAAACCACCACAGCTTATAACACAGAACACCACAATTTGCTGCCTTTGATACTGTCCAGGTTGTGAAAGCAACTGTGATCCAAGTTATTTATCTCACTTCTTATCCGTGAACAGAAGTTGGGTATCAGAATTTCTAGTCTCCACTTAATTATTTCCGGTGTCCACTTCCTTTTTATTTTCTTGTAGAAGATAACAGATAATGTAAGATAATGAGGTATGGCAGTAGAAATCATGAAGCGTTAGAATCAAAAGATGTCATTTTCTCTCTGCGTGCCACACTACAAGCTTTTCCTGTCTAGAAATCAATTCACAATGTATCTGCCCTGAGAAAACTTCTTAATGGAGGTGTAGAAAAGTTTAAGAAACCCGTTTCCAGGTGAACCAGTGAATACCAATTACATAGCACTCGTGGACGATCAGAAGAGCAGGTGCCAAAAATAACAAGGAGCACGTTACAGTGAAATGAGAGCTTCTCCGAAAACGGAGCCGGTGACCACCAGGTGTCTTGTTGGTGGTTTTATATGTGAATTTTCAGAAAGAGAAGAGAAAAGTTAGGTCGGGTTACAGCTATAATCCCTAGCGGGGGAAGAGGGGTTAAAAAAACAACCAAAAGGCATTTATTAAAGTGAACCAGGTATTAGGCATTGGGTTATTACCTAAATACCTCATTTTGAATATGTTCTCTCTTAATTCTTCTCCATCATCCCCAGTCTTCCCTCCTTTCTGTCCTTCCTCTGTCCCACTAGGTTGACACTCTAGGGCAGAGCTAGGACTTTCATCATTGGATCCCAGGTGCTGGAGGCAACGCCTGGCCCTTTGCTGATGTTTATTGTTGTTAGACTTGAGCCATATTTATTTATTTATTTATTTTAAGATTTTATTTATTCATTTGACAGAGAGAGAGAGGAGGAAGCAGGCTCTCCGCTTAGCAGAGAGCCCGATGCAAGGCTCGATCCCAGGACCCTGAGATCATGACCTGAGCCAAAGGCAGAGGCTTAACCCACTGAGCCACCCAGGCACCCCTTGAGCCATATTTATAAGCAAATACCGTTATGTTCTCTTTCTCCATAAGATTGTATAACTTGACTGAAGGCAGAGTAAGTGGCAGAGTTTGGGATTCAAAGCCAGGTCTGAAGTTTGTGCTTTAGCACAGATGCTCTTGGGAAGATTCTAGGAGGCCACCGTGTTGGGAGACCCAAGGAGCATCTTTACCAATCTTCCTTGGGAGAAATTACTTAGGTGTTTTTGTGTTCACCCAGAATGGGTCACTGTGGTTTAAGAGAGTCTTGCAGGAGACAGGTTGTTGATTGGCTAAAAGAATCTTAAGAATAAGCTGCCCATTGTGTTTCGGCTACAAGTGAATTTTTGGTGTTACCCGATATTTTTCTGTCTCTAAGTGGGATGCTAAAAATTTCTCATTAATGCTAAGGGAAGCTCCCCTCTCTCTTTTACCATTTTTTTTCCCCAGAGAGTCTACCCTGGCTGATGAAGAAATTAGAACATGGCATTTAGATTAAAAGTTAGAGCTCAGTGGGACGCCTGGGTGGCTCAGTTGGTTAAGCAGCTGCCTTCGGCTCAGGTCATGATCCCAGCGTCCTGGGATCGAGTCCCGCATCGGGCTCCTTGCTCGGCAGGGAGCCTGCTTCTCCCTCTGCCTCTGCCTGCCACTCTGTCTGCCTGTGCTTGCTCTCTCTCTCTCTCTGACAAATAAATAAACAAAATCTTTCAAAAAAAAAAAAAAAAGTTAGAGCTCAGTAAATAAGGAGATTATGTATCAAACCCCCTTGCCAAATCCATCACTACTAAGAAGGGGACTTCTTGCAAGAGTCCAGGCCCTAAACTACAGGAATGGGGGAAGAACAGATCCTTTCAAATGGGGTTTTGCATCTGAATCTATAGGACCCTGGTGATAGGATGTGCACTGGAGGAAAGTAGAGACTTCTAAGCTTCTGTCCTGGTAGTCTGAGTGAATAGTGGCTCCATTCAGTGCGACAGGAGACAGACATAAGGGGAGAGAAGGGGTGGGGCTGATGATGACATCAATTTGGGATGTGTCTGTGGGACAACCGAGGAAGGTATTCCATCGAGAAATGGGCATCGAGGTCAGATGGTTCCATGAAAGAGAAGTTGTCCCAGGATATCTGGGAGAAGACCTGGGTCTTAGATGTGTGTCTGTTGATGTCCCTCCCGTTCATGGATTGTCAGTACAGAAAAGAGCTAAAACAGCAAAGCAGCCTTTCTTGGCTCTGCTGTACTATTTGTAATCTCTGCAGCTGTCTTTATATCTCAATGTCCTCAACCAATGAGTGACCTCCTGATTGTGGACGTAGAAGGGACCTGCCACCTGGTCATGGAGGACGAGGGCCCTTCTCTCTCCCAGGTCTCCCATCGGCTCTTACATAGAACTTGCTTCTACCCAGTATGATTTGGCAATCTTAAATGCCTCCTTTTTTTTTTTTTTCCGGTTTGCTTACAATGTTGTCTGTATCTGTTTTGAAATGTCATTCATTTTTCTTTTAAAAAGACAACCATAGGGGTGCCTGGGTGGCTCAGTGGGTTAAAGCCTCTGTCTTCGGCTCTGGTCATGATCCTAGGGTCCTTGGATCAAGCTCTGCATCGGGCTCTCTGCTTGGCGGGGAGCCTGCTTCCTCCTCTCTCTCTGCCTGCCTCTCTGCCTACTCTCTCTCTGTCAAATAAATAAAAATCTAAAAACAATAAAAAAAATAATTAAAGACAACCACAAATTCATGCTTTATTTTCTTGAGAAAATACTTCTAAATAAAAAACTGTCGCTTGGTTTTTCTAATGTGGGTGTTGGTGCAATTGGTTGTAATGGGTGTTGGTGCAATTGGTGTAATGCGACCTCTTCAATTAGTCACTTATTAGCTGACTCTATGAATTATTTTAGATGTGCTGGCTCTCTGGGTTTTTTGGCAGGGGAGCTTTTTTGTGTAGGTTTTGTTTTTTTTTTAATTCAAAATGCTATCTTAAAATGTAACACACTTAGCTTTTATTATATTCTATAAATTTTCCAGCTTATTCTTTATTGTGTGTTAATCTGATAGCATAATTAACATGTCTGACTTCGGTTCTTTCCTTACAAACACTGAAAACTTACGTCTTTCATTAACTGAAATAGTTCCTCTGTAAACAAGTAACAATTGCAGATTGTACTACCCTCACTCCTTTCTTGTGAGGATTTAAGTACGTCCCTCTTTTGTTAAATTATAGTCTTTAAAAAAAAGCTAGATGTGACATATTTTGTCATTTGGTATAATGCCAGTAGAAAACAAAGGATTACTTGTTATGTATGTATATTTTTAAGATTTTATTTATTTATTTGTCAGAGAGAGAGTGTGTGTACACAAGTAGGGGGAGCAGCAGAGGGAGAGAAAAGCAGGCTCCCCGATGAGCAAAGAGCCCAACACGTGACTCGATCCCACACCCCGGATCCTGACCTGAACTGAAGGTAGATGCTTAACCAACTGAGCCACCCAGGCGTTCCGACTTGTTATATTTTTAATCTTGTTACTTCTTTTATTTAATATTCATTTGGAGGGTCAGTAGAGCCAGTAGAGTGAGGACAGGGTTTAATTCACAACAACTTGAAAATGTCAACCTTGGGGCATAGGGAGCCTGCTTTCCTCCTCTCTCTGCCTGCTTCTCTGCCTACTTGTGATCTCTGTCTGTCAAATAAATAAATAAATAAAATCTTTTTTAAAAAAAGTTCTGATTTAAAAAAAAAAGAAAATGTCAACCCTGCTACTTCTCTAGGGTGTGGCTTTGGATAAACTGCGTGAGTTCTTTGTGCCTTGGTTTCCTGCATGTATGTAAAATGAAGACAATAATATTTGCCTTGTGGGTGATGAGATTAAGGGAGGTAATGCAAATTATACAATACCTGTCACAT
The DNA here is from genome assembly GCF_002288905.1 of Enhydra lutris kenyoni. Classification (NCBI taxonomy): domain Eukaryota; kingdom Metazoa; phylum Chordata; class Mammalia; order Carnivora; family Mustelidae; genus Enhydra; species Enhydra lutris. The sequence goes on from NW_019154104.1 coordinate 5,747,635, forward strand.
AATAGGTGCTCACTAAATACTAGCAGTGCCTGTTTTTATATAGTAGAAGAAACTCTCTTAACCAGTGCACCAACTTAAAAGAAGCTTCCAGTCCCTATGCAAAGCAGTCGTGCAGATGCCCGCAGCACGTTGAATGCGGATAATTTGGGAGGCTTGTCTCTAGGGTACTCATGTGCTTCTGCTCCAGCTAACTGAGTTGTGTTTGTTCCCAAACCTGTTTGTGCTGTTTGTTCTCAAACCTATCTCTGCCAGTTGAACTTGTTCTTGTAATTAGATGACTTAATTAAATATTAGGCAAACAGAATATAAGTACCACAGACAGCCACTTTTTCTGTAAAAATTAAGTTTGGAAAGACTTAATAAAAGATACTAAATTTTTAAAAAAAAGTCCTGCGATCCCTAGAGTAGTTAATTTCGTAGAGACAGAGAGTAGAATGATGGTTACCAGGGGCTGAGGGAAGGAGGAAATGAGGACTTAGTGTCTAATGGGGACAGGGTTGCTGCTTTGCAAGGTGAGAAGAGTCCTGGAGTTGGATGGATGTGATGGTTGCGCAACAACATGAATGTACTTAATATGACCGAACTGTACACTTAAAAATGGTTAAGATGGCGAGGGGGGGGGCACCTGGGTGGCTCAGTTGGTTAAGCGTCCGACTCTTGATTTGAGCTGAGGTTACGATCTCAGGGTCCTGATATCGAGCCCTGATTCGGGCTCCATGCTTGGCATGAAGTCGGCTTGAGATTCTCTCCCTCTGCCCCTCCCCCCAGGCACTCTCATGCACGTGCTCACTCTCTCCCTCTCTCTCTCTCAAATAAGTAAAATCTTAAAAAGAAATAGTTAAGATGGTAAATATTATGCGTATTAAAGTGTTTAAATTTTTAGAAAAAACTGTCAGATTAGCTGTGGGTGAGATAGCTATTAGATTGTGGGGGGGGGAGGTAAAAAAAAATTTTAGAGGGATTCCATATCCAGATATCTAAATTGTTCTCTAGTGGCCTTTCAGTTTTCATGCTTGCAGGAAAACTAAAAAGGAAATCACAGCTAATGCATTTTAGGTGTAGTTTGTGCAGGAGAGAGGAGAAGGCATGCTGAACCATGGACCTGGTTTCTAAGATGCAGGCCTTGACATCAATCACAGTATCAGGGAAAAATGCATGCTTAAATTTTAAATTTAAAACGAAACACATAAGTTATGGCTGTGTCTTAGCTCAGGCCCTGGGAAACAGACTCCAAGATGGAAATACACACACAGGAAGTTTGTTGAGGGGGCTCCTGGAACCAGGCCCATGTGGGAGCCAGGGAGGCGGGCTTAACAGACGGTGTACTGTGACTCAGACCTGGCCGGTGCTGTGGGCCGTGCTGGGCCCACCCCTCTGCAGAGATGCAGCAGACAGGATTGGTACCTGTCCTTCCGCGGTGACCAGGCCTTGAATGTGGGGGCCATCACCTTTAGCGAGGCAACTTCCTCTGGCTGGGGGAGGCCCTTGAGGTTCTCAACCAGAACTCTGAGCAGGTAACACTTCCAGGAGCTGGGGAATCCGAAGCCCCGACCTCCCCGCCCCCGCAGCCTCCACAGCCATGTATATCCACGTTCTATGTGTTTCCTTCTTCTCAACGGACTCTTGTTCCAGATGAGAGTATCTTCACTGATTATGAGCCATATTCAGAAGGTCTCATCGTGTTTGGTCCTCTTTACATCCAGCAGTTGTCCCATCTGAGATCTGGCAAGACTGTGTGGCTTAAGGACAACTGACCAACATGTATGATGTGTTTGAAGCTGAACTGATGTTTGCACTCTGGCCTTTTATAAACTTTCCAGCATCTATTTTGAGATTCATGAGACCTCAGATTTTTGCCTCTTAAGTTTCCAGATGTTTCTGGCATTTGATGATTTTGGGGGGTCAGCCTGTCCATTTTTATGCTAAAAGTCATCTTCCTCTCATGCCCTGTGACCTATAGGTCTCAATCTGCGTATTCTTCAGTTATTCCTCCATCTGCCACAAGTAACTACCCACGCTTGTTCCTTTTACTTGAGTGTTTTCCCTTTAGACCTGCATCTCTTGATCTTGACCCCTAGGCTCTCAGTGTAAGTGATGGCCCAGAATGATCCAGTGATACCCAGGATGCCCAAATGCCATTTCTAGATGTATTCTTCCAATCCTTAGAACAGTTTATGTTGTTCTTTTTGTTTATTAACTATCGTAACCGTTTTTAAGTGTACAGCACAATGGCGTTAACTGTTTTCACATTGTTGTGTGACCCAACTTCTAGAACTTTTCTATCTTGCAAAACCGAAACTCTGTACACGTTGAACCACTCCCATTTTCCCCTTCTCAGTTCTTGGCAACCACCATTCTACTTTCTGTCCCGTAGGTTAGACTAGTTGAGGTCCTTCATATAAGTAAAATCCTACAGTATTTATCTTTTTTGATCGACTTATTTAACTTGCTGTCCTGTCCTTGAGGTTCATCCACATTGTGTTAGAATGTCCTTCCTTTTAAAGGCTGAACAATATTCCATTGTACGGGTATACCTCATTTGTTCGCCCACCTATCGAAGGACAATTGGGTTACGTCCACTATTTGACCATAGTGAATTACTCGGCTATGAACATGGCTAAACAAGTTTTTGTTTATTTTTAAATACAAAGCTTTTTTGTTTCTGTCAGCCTGCTCTGCCTCAAATTGTAAATGCTAAAGAGCAAGTCTGAATCCCCTTGTAAGTGCTCCATAAATGGAGCACAAAGACACTCCGATTACCCCACAGTGTCTATTTTCCTTTCGCATTTTGGCATGTGCTGACATTTTAGTAGGAAAACTATTCAGTCTCATTTATACTTAGCCCTTCATTTAGCCATGTTTTGTTGTTTCCTTGGTTTCAAATTTTATCTCTTTAGGTGAATTGGGAACTGAAGCCTTTCATTTGACTTGTGATCTTGTACATTCTGGAAGCTCATACATGTAATCGTGGAACAAATAAAGCAGCTGGAGGAAATCTTTCCTGAACAAAACCCAAGTGGGGCATTTGGGTGTGAGCCAAGATTCCGGCAGCTACGGAGGGAGATGTGAAAAGGCTGCCTATATTAAAGCACCAGCAAATCACTTCTGGCCTGATAGGAATGTCCTTTAGGTAATGATCAGATAGAGGGTAGGGACCTTTACACATTTAACTGCCTGGTCACAAAGCGAAGTGTTTACTGTAACCTTCCAAGGTCTCTGCACCAAGTTAATTACTGTGATATACCTGACGGAAGAGCAGCCTCATGAATGACTCGGTGGGCTCCACACAAACGGAGATTCGGAGTCTGCTTAGTCTGAACCCAGCCTCATGCTAGAATACTGCAGGGTCCTGGGCAAGACATTGTCCGTAACTTCCTGGGGTTCCGTTCCTCCAACCAAAATTCAGATCTGCAATGCAAATTTAGCTACCAAACAATAGCTAATAATAAATGAAGCCCTGTGTTAACTGACTCTTTTTAGAGGTAAAAGCTTATTGTCCAAAGTGATCTAATAATTAAGTAACATTTCACTGGACACTTTGAAAAGATTGGTTATTTATTATATATATATATTATATATATATATATATATATGTATATATATATATATATATATGTGCACACACACATACACACATCTGGATTGACACATTCAAAAGCAGAAGCTTGTAATGGAGTTTTTAAATAATGTAATTTAAATAATGTAAAGGACTGTTCCAAGTTCTTAACCATTTATCAATTCATTAAGCCAACAGTACCGATTACCTAGAGCAATACTTCTCAAACATTAGATGCATAAAGACACCTGGGGGGCTTTTTAAATCTTTCTGGGCACCTGGGTGGCTCAGTCAGTTAAGTGTTAACTCTTGGTTTTGGCTTGGGTGGTGGTCAGGATTGTGAGATCAAGCCCTGCGTGGGGCTCCCTCTCAGTGGGGAGTCTGCTTGGGGATTCTCTCCTTCACCCCCTCCTCTCCTCAAATTAATAAATATCTAAAAAAGGAAAATTGTTTCTGAGGCCCATCTTCAGAGTTTCAGATTCAGTAGATAGTGTGGTGGGGCCTGAAAACCGTGCCTGTGTAACAAGGTCCCCAAGTACTACCAGTGTGCAAACCATGTTTTGGGTACGAGAGGTCTGGAGACACTCAAAATGTCAACGTGAAGAAGACACAATCAAGTGCATAAGGCAGATAGGATTCATGTGACTACTCTGCAATGTGATTAATCACATTGTATCACTGTATGCACGCACGTGTGTGTTTAAAGGCATTTAGGAGAATGCAGCACATACAAGGGAACAGAGAACTGAAATCACATGATGTGTTCAGGGACATAGAATTTGCATTTCAGGAGCCAAGAGCTCATAACTGGCCAGTGGGTGATTTGGGGTGAGGGGACATGGAGGTGAAGGGGAATATGCAGCAGGAAAGATGCCAAGAATTAGGTAAAGCTCTGATCAAAGTGGGTATGTGTACCCTAAGGAATTTGGTTGTTTCCTTAACCTGATATCAAAAGGAATGAAAAAGAGAAATTGTGAAGATTCATGAGGAATCTCAAGGAGGTAAAGTTAACAATAGCATAGAATTTAGCCAGATATAATTTAGTCAACCCAATAATCTTGCTGAAATCACACTGCAGTTGAAAGTTAGCCTCTCTGGAGTCTGGTTTCTTCAATTCTGATAGTTTTTTGGTACACCATATGGTGATTTACATATTCTTAAAAATTACCTATTTTCCATTATTTTTGAGGTTCTTTTTCTATCCAGTGAATAGTCAGCCAGTCGTCCTTGCCCGAAATTGTTTGTCTTATTGAACAATTGGACTACAAAGATATTAACAATGAAGTATCTTACAAAATAGGCTTTTTTCTTACAGAAGCAATGCATGCTTACTATAAAAACTATAGACCAAAAAAAAAAAGCATCCTATAATCACATCTATTATTTAGAAAAATCACTGCTAAAACCCCCAGAGACTAATGTCCTGGATCCTTTAGTATGCCCGTGTGCACTTTTCCCTATGGAAATAGGGTCATATCATATGTTCTGAAAACTAGCAGTCCGCTGGTTGTTGGACACATGCACTATTCCCACTGAATTCCCATTGTTCGGCATTTGGTTTGTTGAATATCCCCTGTGGCAGATGCCTATGCAGAAAGTTGAGGAAGGGGGGTCAGCCAAGCAGAGAAGGTGGGGTGGAGAGAACATTCCAGGCCCTAGCAGAGACCTTGAGGTGAGGAGACCTTGACATCTGGGGAATGGAAAGTCTTCTGTGGGGTCCAGAGGACTGCAGGCTGCAGAAGTTAAAGCCTTGCCGCCAGGAGCCTGTGCTTGGACATCCCAGGCAATGACTGGCTAGAATTAAGTCACTCCAGAAAAGAATAAAAAGAGAAAAAAAAACCTGTAGCCTATCACTGAACAGTATTCCTTTCTGACCAGATTGTTGGAACACATGGTTGTTTTCACCAACTTGATTTCGACAAAGTTGTTTTGGCAAATTGCTTTCAGTCGAACTATCCAGATCCAAATTAATAGGATCTGGGGGCTTCCTGGATCCGGCAGTAAGCCGGAGCTGGCTCGTGCAGGCTCCCAAGCCAGTTCTGCCCACCTTTGCCCACCTCACATTCAGTGATGTCACCTTGGCAGCTTGAAATCAGCAAAATGTATGAATCAGGGAATTTTCCTTTTTTTTTTCCCCTGTGAAAACCAATTCCCCAGCACACCACTAGATGTAGCTGAGTGAGACGGAAGAAGTCCAAAATCAATGGGTTTCTGCCTGGGACTCACACATTGAAGTGGTTGAGCAGGGCTAGGCAGCATTAACTTTGGAGTCAGAAGGGCCAGGGTTTGAATCCTAACTGTCATTTTCCTCCCATCTCCAGAGGAGTAATTAACTTCCCTAAGCCTCAGTTTTTTTATATGTGAAATAGGGTCACTAGTATTTAACTTACAGATTTATTATAAAAATGGATCCTTGAGAGATAGAAGCTATTATGATGATTACTGTAATGAAGGAGGAGCATGAGGGCGTTAAGTTGATTTTGTAATTTGAGTTGAAGTTTGAGTTGCTTCGGGAGTTTTAAGTAGAGAATCCTATAATAACAGCAATAGCTAACATTATGGAGTGTTAATTACATGCTTCTCTGTGCATTATTTAATTGAATCCTCAAGAGAACTCTAAGAGGTAAATACCAGTGATATAATTACCCCCATTCGATAGTTAAGGAGCCTGAGGTTTAAGGGAACTAACTTAGCTGGTCATTGCAGAGACAGGAGTTGGAATGCAGGTTTATCTGAGTTCAGAGTCCATGTTCTTAACCACTGTGCCTATAGGGTCTCTACTCACTAGAGGCATCTAAGCTGCAGGATATCAATTTATGAAGCCCATGAGTTTTTGAAGTCTTAGGTGTGAATGTGGTCACTCTGGAGGGGTCTATAGAGTAAAAGAAGCATGATGCAACCCTGGTATTTAAAAGGCAAGATGAGAATTTAGAAGAGGAAGCAATGTGGGGCTCCAGGGTGGCTCAGTCAGTTAGGCGTCCAGCTCTTGATTTCAGCTCGGGTCATGATCTCAGGGTTGTGGGATTGAGCTCCACATAGGACTCCACGCTCAGCGGAGAGTCTGCTTGAGATTCTCTCTCCCTCTCCCTCTGCCACCCACTCCGTACTCCCAAGCTCATGCTCTCCCTCCACCTCAAAAATAAATAAATAAATCTTTTTAAGAAAGAAAAAGAGGAAGCAGCATCAGCAGCTAGACATGCCACGGGGAAATCAGAAAATATAACAATTAAAAAGGATTCCTTGGATTTGCTAATCCAAATGAAAAGCATTAATAAATCTCAACAAAAGCAATTGGGAGAAGATCATGGAAACCGAGTCCAGCTTGCTTTGGGTTAAAGGGCAAATTGATGATGAAGAAGCAGAGGAAACTGGTGTAACTGCCTTTGATGAATAAGATTCTAGAGAAGTAATTTTGGAATCTAGGGAGCTATTTCACAACACTTATGTATTGGGAAGAAATAGTGAGTAGAAGTGGAGCATAGGAACATGATTGAAGGAGCCAAGTCCTTTAGGAGGCAAGAGGAATGGGATCAAAGCCTGGTTGAAGGCCTATGACTGGATAATACTGGGATCGATCATGCCTGGGAGTGGGTTTTGTAGCTTGTGTGGGATAGAAGAAGGAAGTGAAGCGATGAGGACAGTGGTCCATATAACTAAAGGCATAGCACTATGTGCTCTAAGCCAGGTAGAGAGTAAGTAAAACCAGACAGACATCTGTAGACTGAGAAAATATAGAGTGGTGAGAGTCCTAGGAGTCTCAGAGAGCAACAGAGCTCTAAGAGTGGAAAGCTGTGTACAGTGAATGAGATCTTGATACTGGATAATTCATATGCAGAGACATCCTGCGTAGTTGGCAGAACCCCTGGTCTAGCTTAGAAGGTTAGTCTTTGAGGCAGAGTAGAGGTGAAGTTCATCAGAATTGAGGTGATCAAGGGATTCTAGGCCTAGAGTTGTGATTGAGACCTGACCTTGCTATCCTCTTGAGTCTTCACCCAAAAAGACTGAATCTTTTCATAATACTTTGTTATTAATCCAAATGTTTATATCTAAAGATGTCCCTCCCAGTTAAGGTGTAAACTCTCCTGATGAAGGGTGACATATTCTTTAATTGGTGCCTGAGAGATCTGATAGAACCTTCTACCGTCTCTCAGAATCCTCTTCCTGGATTTGGTAGGGAGTGAATATAAAAGTCCTAGGTTCATTTCTTCTCCCTCTAGGGGATGTACAGCTTACACTTTCAGAGGAACAATGTGAATAATAATCACTGTCATTTGTTAGGCACCTGCTACATACCAGATACCGTGCTAAGTACCTTACGTAGATTATATCTTTATGGCCTTATAACAACTCAACAAGATGGGTAGAGATTATCCCTTGCCTAGGGTTACTCAGCCCATTAGTGACGGAGTCAGTATTCAAACTCAGGCAGTCTGTCTCCAGAACTCAAGATCCTCACTATGAAAAATGACCTCTCGATGCCTGGGAAACCCAGGTTAACCTCATGCTGGACATCAGTGTATTCCTGTTCATGAAGGAAAAGGAAAGTAGCCACTTGGAGATCCCTTGTCTTTGTCCCACGGGCACACTGTTAGTACTAGGGCTCCTGACTGGCTTCTATCTCTCAGTCTTCAACCTGCTTCCCTCTGGAACATAACTCACATGCTTTGAGCAGCCATCACCCCATATAGCTCCACTTTCCCCCAACAGTTCTCCTCACTGCCAAGGGCAAGGTGAGATGTCTTCCCAAAACCCCCTTGAAGTTAAACCTCGGGCTCTTCTTACAAGAGGGCTGAGGAATGACGTGAAAGGCATTTCAGTCTATCACTGTCTCTTGGAAATATTGGAAGGTTGTTTCACACAGATACATTACTGTGATAGAGCTTGGCTATTCAAAGTATTAGGAAGCCTTAGTGTAAGAATGCCCAGAAAAGTAATGTAAGAGGTATACAAGGAGAAGAAAGACTTTCTTTTGTAATGATAAAAGTGATTTGTTCAGTGGGAAGGACTTCCTTGAGAATCATATTAATTTGCTTCTAAAATAATTTGCTATTTTTTGAAAACTAGTTTCAGCAAATGATATCTTACCCCATACATGCCCAACTCCAACTTTTGTATTTAAAAGATGCATTTACCAGTCTCATACTTGGATGAATTTCTGATGCATAATCAGAAAGTACTGATGGAAGAGAAATGGATGAGCCTACATTTTTAAAACTGTTCTATGTTGGGCATTTCTTTTAGTGTGTATTCACTGGCTTTTTATTTTGACCCATATCTTCAAGAGTAAAAGAATATTTCACCTTATCTTTCAAAAAGAATACAGTTTTGTTTTACTTTCAAAGTCAGGTATCTTCCTAAGTAATATCAATTTTGTACCAATCCCTAATTCCTCTAGTCCCTCTACCCCACTGCCTTCTCTAATACGAACAGAGTGAAAGACACAGAGCTAACAAGAAGTAAACCTGGAGAGCCCACCCCAGATTGGTGCAGAAAAAATACCAAGGAGGGTTTACCTTACTCCTTATTATGGGGCCAAAGGCCAGAGAGCTGATATCCAAAGCCAGGTCCTAGAAATCATAACAAAAATAAAGCCAGGAAATTGAGTTGCACCTAGGACTTTATTAAGGCCCAGGTATCAGCACTCAGGGGTTGAGGCAAAACCAAATGTTGGGTGGGAGGAAGTGACCAAGAAGCCCCAGAGTAAACAGCAGAAGAATTAGCTGTGCAGAAGGTGCTCAAGGTGGTATTCAGCTGTGGAGGGCCAGTGTCCCGGGCAGTGTTATCATGGGCACCCTAGCTGGCTTGTGTCTTCTGCCCTGTGTCATTCACCTAGCCCAGAGGTTCTCTACTAGTGTTCCATGGCCCAAAGCGGTCTGTGAGGTCAAAACAATTTTCCTGATGCTAAGGCACTAAAGACCTTGTTTCACTCTGCTGACATTGCATTCATACTACAAAAACTGGGGGAGGTGAGATCACATGAATTGTTTTACCTGTTTTTAGCATGAATCGAGACGGTAGCACCCAACTGTATCTAGGAATCATTGTATTCTTTATCACCTTGCCCTCAGAGTTTAAAAAAAAAAAAAATGTCAATTTCACTTAAGAATATTCTGGTAAAGTGATAAGAAATCTCAATCCTCAAATGCACGTCTTTTTAATATGCTCAGCAGTATTTGTATAGCATTCCTGTCCCATTGGTTGTCTCCAGGAAAAGCTCTTGGCACGATTCTTTAAGTTGAAATCTGAACCGGCCGCTGTTTTAATGGAACACTTTTTTTTTATTTGAAAGAATGACTGACAAACTATCATTATTCAGACTTGAGTATCCAGTCAGCATTTTCTTAAAAATGAATGAAGTGAGCCTGTCATTTCAAGAAAAACAACTGACAGTGTTTGTTGCCAATGAGAAGATTCGAGCTTTCAAGTGAAAATTAGAATTTGGGAAATTTGTATCCACTACTGTGAGCTTGACAGTTTCTCAATACTTAAAGACTTTTCTGGTGAATTCAATGGTGATATTAACAAATGTGATTTTTTTATATTGTATAATGAAATGTGTTAACATTTAGAAGATCTGTGTAACTCAGTGAATTAATATTTTTCAGACAGCCAATGCATGATGTTACAAAATCATGCTTGGGCAAAAGATCTATTGAAAGTACAAGATGTGCCACTGGATTTTAATGTAACAAAGTATGAAAAGTTAATTGATGTGGTTTCAAATTCTACATTGCAGCCAACCTTTAAGAAACTATCACTTAATTGAGTTACAGTGGAGTATCAGAAAAGAATATCTGCAGTTATCTGAAAAGACTACCCACCCTTTCAGCTACGTGTCTGTGTGAAGCTGTATTTTTCTTTACATACTATAGTCATACCACCACAAAAGGGATTCAGAAGCAGATACAAGAATCTAGCTATAATTAATTAAACAAAACATTGAAAATACTTGCACAAATGTAAAATCTCTTATCACTGGTTTTTTGTTTTGTTTTGGAAAATTTATCTGGTTTTCATAAAAGCATGCAATTTATGTTAAAATGCAACGAAATTACTATCAATTTTTAATGAAGTAAGATTTTGAAATTTTCCCAGTTAAAATTTCTAGTGGGACAAATATTGACAGATAAAGGCCCTGTAAACAGAAACTCTTAAGGATTCTCAATCTTTAAGAGTGGGAGGAAATCTTAAAACTACAAAGTTGTGAGAACCACCAACGTGCTACATACTATGACCTGGGCCTGGGCTTGTGCAGGCATAGTGTGGTGTACTGGACAGATGTGGACCTTGCCCCCAGAGCTAATAGTCACCTAAAACGAAACAGATAATTTCCATGGAGTGTGGTAGGTGCGGTGATGAGAAGCAGCAGGTGATATGGGGGTGCACTCCTGGAGGGTTTTACAAAAGGAGGGTGACATCAGATTGCATTTTAGACAGATCTCTCTTGACTGCAGAGAATGGATATCTAGAGGTAGAGGTACTGGTTAGAGATTATTGTGGCAATCAAAGAGAGTTGGTGGAATCTGGGCTACGGAATGGTTGAGGTGTTGGAGAAATGTATTTGGATTGAAGAGGTATTTTCATGGAGAAGTTTACAGATCTAGGTAAATAGATTGGTTGTGTTTAGAGAAGAGTAGGGTGGGCATCAAGATTGAATCTAGGTTTCAGGTTTAGCACCTTGGAGTAATGATAATGTTCATTGATAGAGGGAATGTAAGAAGTACAGGTTTAAAAAGGAGAAGGAGAGGGGCACCTGGGTGGCTCAGTCTGTTAAGCCACTGCTTTTGGCTCAGGTCGTGATCCCAGAGTCCCAGGATCGAGTCCTGCATTGGCCTCCCAGCTCCATGGGGAGTCTGCTCCTCCCTCTGACCTTCTCCCCTCTCATGCTCTCTCTCTCAAATAAATAAATAAAATCTTTATTAAAAAAAAAAAAGGAGAAGGAGGGATTCCATTTGGATCATCTTTGGGCTGTCCAAGAGGAGATGCCCACTCAGCATTTGGATCTGCAGTTCTGAAGTTGCGGGGGAGGCAGATCTGGACTAGAGACATAGATGTTGAGTCATCAGCATATTAATTGTAACTAAAGCCAGGGGCTAGATCTCTTAGAGAGAGGATTTAAGCAAGAAGGGAAGACTGCCCAAGAGAGAACCATAGGGAGTACCAACAATGAGGGAATGAAAAGGTGCCCAAAGCATTAAGGGAGTCCAGAGACAGATGTAGTCATTGAGACCGAGGGAGTAGAATTTCAAGGAAGGAAGGAAGGATCAGTCATGATCAGTGCTGTCAAGAGGTCAGTAAGATGAGCGTTGAGAGTATCTTTTTGATTTAGCAACAAGGATATAGTTGTTGAGTAATTGACTGCATCCAGAACAATGTCATTGGGGTGGCAGGTTCTCAAGAGCTTGGAAAGGAGGAACAAGAGAGGGGAGGGGTTGGTGGAGAGAGGGGAAAGACTGTAGAGAGTGTGGGAGGCAGGAAAACAGAGAGAGAGAGATTGATTTGAAATTCTCATTCTTTGGGGAAGAGCCCATTAGAGAGAGAAGGTTGAAGATACAAGAGGGAAGGGAGAATCAGTAGAGCAGGTTCCAGAAGAGTTGGAAGGGGAGGAGATTTGGAGAGCAGGTAGAGGGAAGCCAGGTCTCCAACAGGGAACCAAATTCCAATCAGGGCATGATGTAGGGAGGGCATTAGCTGAAGAAACTGGGGGCATAGAATAGTTTAATTAGAAAGGGAAGTTCCAGGGTGCTTGGGTGACTTAGTTAAGTGTCTGATTCTTGGTTTCAGCTCAGATCATTATCTCAGGGTCGTGAGATGGAGCCTTATGTCAGTTTCCTTGCTGAGTGTGGAGCCATCCTTTCTTTCCCTCTCCGACTGTCCCTCCCCCGACTCTCCCTCTCTAAAAAAAAAAATAATAATTTAAAAAATAAACGGAAGTTCCATGATGCTCAATGGAAAGATTTAGGAGGAGGAGAACAGTGGGAGTTTGGGTCACAGGAGAAAAGATACAGAGCAGTATGAGGAAGAAGATGGGAGAGACTGAAGGCCACAGGGGCTCACCAGAGTGACCACACTTAGCAGTTATGAGGAGACAGGCAGGATGTACAGAGAACTGTATCTTTAGATATTGGTAATTTAATTACAGCAATCTTAATCTTTTTATACAATGATGCAATTTTATATCACAACCTAAAAATTACTCTCAACAATAGTGATTTTTTTTTTTACTGAAACATTATTTTCTGGCCAATTCAAATTATCCTTATGTGTTTCTGTTGTTTACTTTTATGTTCACCAGGTTAAATCTTCAGTTATGCTACTGCCATTAAGAGTTTCCTATGTAGAAAAATCTATTCATTATGAACACATTTATTGCTTCATTGAGTTGCCTATTTAAAATTCAGAAAACCACAAATTAAATGTAGTGCTTTTCCATTTTGAAAAAAAGCGGATGAATGGGTACTATTTTCTTGAATACATCATGTTTGTCTTACATAATTAACAGTCCAGATTCATAGGCTAACAGACGCCAATCCTTGCTTGTTTTGATATTTGTTCCTTATTGAAAGGGATGCTTCCTAAGACTTGCATGTGCCATGTTCTGCATCAAAGGGAATGATAAGGCAGATGGAATAGAGACAGTTGCTTGGTGGCGGTGGGGGTGGGGGGCAGCTAAGTGGTCAACAGAGAGGTTGGTCTCCGAAATCTATTTCTCTGAGGTTAATTATGCAAAGTATAAAACAATGTCTTCACTGAAATTGTAAAATTAAAATATCTCAAGCAGCTTCCATATAAGGTTAACCCATTAAATACTTCCAGATTCCAAGTCTATAGCCCTCTACTAAATATGCATTGTATATAAGACTTTGGTGTTTGTTCCAGATACCTTCTTTAATAACCTACCCTAATGCCTCTCACTATACACTGTGTTGAATATGTGTGAGGGGGGACTATGTATGGTACAAGGGCACCGTTAAATGAAAAATGTGCTATTCATCCTTAGTGGATCTGATCTGGAGGTCAGTTTATTATTTTATTTCTTTCTGCTGTAACCCCAAAGAGGCCTTGTATTCCATTTCTAAACTCATATAATGGATTCTCCTGTCAGTGAAGCTGTAGCAGGCTAATGGAGAGAGCTGTGTCTTTGAGGCCACGTGATACCACCTAATCCCACAAGGCTCACAGTCCTACTAGCTCTGTTAGAAACAGAAGCCCCTGCATTCCCTCTGGTTGTCTCATCCCAGTCCACTCTGATCTTCATTTGTTCTGATCAACCTCCACGTTCCCCCACCTTCAGACTTTCAAAGGACATGTCTGGCATCCTTTTCCCATCATAAATGAACTTTCCCACATCCTTAACTGGCAGGTGAAACATTGCATCTGCCTTCTTGCTTTAGCTGACATTTGGCTCTTTCCTGAGAGCTTTGCCCACTTGGTCTTTCAAGCAAACACTGCTCCAGAAGCAGGATGCTGTTTGGAGACCAACATTTCCCAGCCTGTGATAAACCCTGCTCTTTTGATCGTTCTGCCCTCTGGCTGATCTTCCCTTCATGTGCATGGCACTGTCATCCACCAATGTCCAGGTCACGTGCATCACACAGAGCCGCCCCCAGACCCAAAGTCCTGACATCACCCGGGGGCCTCCCAAAACTGTAGCTTTTCGGTTCCTCCACTCTCTCAGTTACAGTGACCTTCAAGTCTGCTCCCTTACCTGTGCCCTGGATCACTACCAGGAAATGCAGCGTCTCTAAAATCTCACATCTAGATAGCTGTTTTCCACAAGTCAGGACCTCTGATACAGTACTGGGTAGTAAGAATGGTTAGTGACATCCCTATTGTGTTTCTGGCTTTTCATAGAAACGCTTCTATAGTCTCACCACTTAGTGTGATGTTGCTATAGGGTTTGGCTGGAAGGGAAAATTTCTTATATTCTAAATCTGCTCAATTTTTTCCATTGTAAACAGGCATTGGGCTACTTTGAATGTTTTTTCCTATACATGTCAGATGCTAATGTTGTTTTTCTCCCTTAATCTGATACCCATAGCACTAAATATTTTCTCCTCCACTTTTTCTCTCCTGAAACTTCTTTTAGTTTAATGTCTGTGCTTCCCTTATATTGTCTGTTCCTCCTTAATTTTCCTTTCAGTTTTCCCCCCTCCTTTTTTAGATCTCTGTACTGCATTCTGGAAGATTTCCTCAGTTTTGTCTTCCAGTTCATTGAATCTCCCTTAAGCTGTATCAAACTTGCCAATTATATTTGCTCATTCCAGGATTTTCAGCTGGTTCCTTTTTATTTCTCTCTCTCTCTCCTTATTTCATAGCCTTTAAAAAATGTTTTTGAGATGTAATTGATAAATAACATTAAATTAGTTATTAGTCTCCAGTATAATGATTAGATATTTATATACATTGCAAAATAACCACCACAATGTTTAATGTCCATTACCTTCCATAGTTATAAAAAAAAAAAAAAAGTCTTCTTCTTGTGATAAGGACTTTTAAGATCCCTTTTCTTCAAGACTTTCAAGTATGCAATATGGCATTATTAACTAGTCACCATACTGATATTACATCTTGGTGGCTTTATTTTATACACAATCTTCTATATAATACAATCTCATTTGATAGCTATTGTTTTTCCATTATGACTGAGGATTTTAAAAGTCTTCTTCAGAGTGTTCTGTTCTGTTCTCTCCTCAGATGTGTGAGTTGTCTCATTCATTGGACTGTCTTTAATCATGCTGCACGTCCTTGTGTATTTTGTAATTTTCTTTTCTTTTCTGGAGAGCATAACTTCCCTATGGATTTGCTTTACAAGGGTTCCTCTGAGGGGTGGTTTTGAGATCCTTAGCTCTGAGACAAGTCATAAATTAAGCATGGCTTGGGATTCCCACTGCAGAGAAATAACAGTGTCTGAGCTTACGGACAGGGCAGACTCAGATGCTAGTCAAGTATAGGCATCTTCGTTTCTAGTCACAGGTAATTTGGGGTCTTGACCCTAAATGAAATAATAGAACTAATCACATCCCACCCTACTCCATCCCCTGATATTTGTGGGGCGTATTCAGCCCCTTTCCCTTTGCAGATACAGAAATGTAAGACCCCCGCAATCTTCCTAGCATCTACCCCAATTTCACCATGCCCACAGAGTCTTAATTGTTACTTACCATTGGGGGTAATTATCCTCTCCTATTTACAGAGGCGTGCTTTTCTTGTTTTTGAAAATCATTTTAACTTGTCAAGTCCCCAGCAAAAAATAGAATATCATTCAGATACTTAAATTCAAGAGATTTTAATGAAGAAACTATTTATAGAAATATGGGCAGGAATAAAGACTCCTACAAGGTCATTTGAGGTACCCAGAGAGTAGGAACAGCAGCAGGCTGTCACCACACTGAGTCCTGAAGAGGCAAAGGAGGAGATGTCATTAACGGAGTCTAGGGACAGCTGGCAGTGCCAATAAGGGGCCTCCTGGTGGGAGCTGAGTTTGAAGGGAAGTAGCCACCATTAGAAGGCAGGCCTGAAGTAGGGAGGGAGAGAGAAAGAGATATCCTATCCTCTCTCTTCCTACCCTCCTATCTCTTGCTGGTACCTTCTGCTGGCCAAACCCAACTGGAAGACAGCCAACAAGGGAGCCCAAGTAATGTGATCCAGAGGGGTACAGAGCAAAGCAGAGAATACAGATAGAAAATAAACAGAACAGGATTATATGGTTTGAAAAAAATATGTTATCTGTTATTTCTGTGTGTTGCAGCAGACTGAGAATTTTCAGCAAGTGTTTACTCTGCCATATTGACTCAGAAGTCTAAGAATCCCTACTTCAACCCCTTACCCAGCTGACTCCCTCATTCAGGCACACCCCTGACATTTGTATGCCTGCGACAAGAGTACACATGGAATCCCACATGCTTTGTGTGTGTATGTCTATATATAGTATATCTCCATATTGATTATATAGCAAGGTAAACTACTAAATATATTTTCTCTTCCTACCTTGACAAATATACTTTAATAACAAGCTAGGAGGCAAAGGTTTGATTAGAAACCATCACTTCCTTGGAGGTCCACATGGGACATCTATGGTGAGGGGGAACACGGGCTTCTGGTCCCCAGCTGTGCTCCCTGTGGAAAGGGGCCTCACACACTTGTGTGGACACCAGCCCTCACGCTGAGCTTAATCCACATTTCCTACAAACAGCCACCTTTTGAGGGAGCCCTCAGGAAGAGGCCTCCACAGGCACCGAAAGTGGCCCTGGAGCTGTTTGGATAGGGAATCAATCCTAGGGTCCTGGGTATCTGGAATGCCTTCTAAAAGGTGGAGTATGTGGGCCTGAGTGGGCACATCCCCTTGGTCCTGTATACTCCTTATTGTGGAGAAGGGTGCAGCCAGATAAGGGCCAGAGCAGAGCCCTCCAGAACACGGGATGCACAGCAGGTTCCCTCTGCCCTGGGTCTGCTGCTGGTTCCATTAAACTTGATCATCAACTTCAGTCAGGCCCTCCATTCCCTTGCCCTTCTAGGTTTTTCACAGATGGTGAGGCTCCTGTGAGGCTGCCTTGCTACCCTGTCTAGTCTACAGCCTGGGTCCATTATGCTCTTGGCAATGCCCTCAACTTCCCAGCACTGGTTCTTCCATCACTCTTGCCTGGCAAAACCGTAGCCCCAGGTCTGCCTGACTCTCTGCCTTCTGCCTTACGCTGAGGCCCCCGAGCACCTGCAGTGCATGACGTAAGCAGCATAAACGGGTCCAGGCTCGCTAGGCCTCTGTGCCACCACGGGGCCTTCATTCCTCCAGGTTCCCTGGGTCACACAGGAGCATTTTCAAACCTTGGCCACTTTTGTCAGGCTCCTGCCCCACCATCGTCCCTGCCACGCTCAGCAAATGGCCTTGCTCCCCATTTCTTAAGAAAATTGAAGTCCTCAAAGGACCAGTGTCTTTTCTTCCCTGCTTCCCTCTACAATTTCACTGGACACTGTTGATAAGGACCAGGGGGATGAGGAAGATGGCAGTGCCTCTCACCATTGACTTGCCACTATGACTCCTTCCCTCCTGTCACAGTGGCAAAGGCGCTGTTCTCTCCGCCCCACAGTCTCAGACAGATCCTTCCACTGTAGCTTAGGATACTGCCCCTGTCTGCTTGCTGCGGAGCTGAGTGCCTCAGTTAGCCTCTCTGTCTGAAGCCATCATTGAAGCCGTACTGCCCCCTCTGGTCTCACATCCAAATCCCTTCCAGTACATTGTGACCTCATTTCTGCCCCAGGAACTCTGCTGCTACAACTGCTCTGACCAGGTTCAACAATGACCTCTTGGATCAGGTTCAACAATGACCCCTTGGTTGCTAAAACCAGTGGGTGCTTTAGTTGTTCTCCTTAGCATTTGACACTGACAGGCTTGCCTCCCTAACATGCTCTTCGCCCTTGACACCGCACGCTCTTCCTGCTTTCCTGGCTGACCTTCCCAGTCTCCTGCCTTTAAATGTCGTCTTCCTCAGAGTTCCCTCCTTACCTGCTTCTCTGCTGATTCATCAGACTCCCCGGCGCCTGACCTGTACAAGGTGTTCCATCAATATCAAATTATGTGTGTAAATCAAGCTGCTGGTTTCAAATTCAAGCCGTCTACTCAAAAGTCTTTCAAAGTTGAAGCAAGAAGAAGCAAACTTTTTTTGGGGGGGGGGGGTAAGGATACACATTTCCAATTATAAATGATGTATTACTTATTGCAACTGGAGTCCACTGAGGGGAAAAAACCATAATAGCTTATTTCAGAACTAATATGGCTATACGTTAGCAACAGAAATGATGTAGCTATCTTATTAGAAATACAACAAAGAGATTACTTAGCAGCTGTCTCCCCACACTGTCATTTCATTTTGCTCTGTGGTTCTTGGCAGAGAATCTAGAAAAGAAAAAAAATAATTAAGCCACTCCGTGTTCTCTCAGACTAAATGATCTCTGCTGTTCTGAGAAACAAATCTTAAAAGGCAATGTGTATTCCATGATTATAGGAAATAGAACATTTTCGGGGTTTTTTTTTCCCCAGAGACATGTGGTTAAACATGATGGCCTCTTCCCTTCCAGGTCTGGTTGTAAAGTTTCTCTTAGCTTTATGTTCCAAATGTAGAACTCGAGGGCCACACACTGGCGTGGGGGCCATCATTAGATCCTGAAACCCAGTTTGAAAAAAGAGAACTCCACAGAGGTCCATTTGAGGTCTTTCTTTTCATTGAGATAAAGAGATACCACATGTAGAGCATTCGGTTGTTTATTCATTCATTCAACAAATAATTATGTTAATAGCCACTTACAGTCATCTTAGAATGGATATTATTTAATGTGTGGAAAGCTACTTGGCAGAAGTTGCTGAGTTTATTTGTAACTTTATTTGGTCTTTACCTGCCAAGGTTTCTTCCCCCCACCTCTGGCCTGTTAGCAAGATCTACTGTGCATAGGCCCATGTGTCATATTGTTACGATTCCATCTGTTCCTGCTGTAGTTGTCATAACGACAAGCTGGGTCATGGTATCTTTGTGCCACTCTATACCTAAGCAGAAGGAAAACTCAGGCAGTCCAGGCAAAGAAGGAATTGTCAAAATTAAATCGGACGTCAGGACTCCATTGCCAGCTGATTTGTGGAGTTCACACTTCTGCAGCCTAAGTATGAACTAAGAAAGGGATCTTGTGAACACTTTCATTTTTAGGTACATTTTTATGGCTCACAGGGAGATAGATGAGATATACAGATTTCATGGAGGAAATCATTCATGCTCTTAATCTTCTGGCTTTACCCACATGCCCAGGACAGCACAAGGCAGAACTAAATGCAGGGCATAGCCCAGGCAAAGAGCTCAAAGCGTGTCCGCGTAGGAGCGTGAAAATCACTGCCTACAGGGACCTAAATGTATGACTTAAGGTTGCATGTGAGGTCGTGGGGAGTGGTGGGGCTTGGGGCACACTGGAGAGTTCCCAAGTTGCCTAAAGGCATGCATGTTTAAAAAACTGAAAAACCCTGAGCTGGCCACACAAACACATGCTTAGCGACTCAGTACTGCCCCAGCTTGAGTTTTAGTCTCTATCTTTATCATGCCTGTCCCTTGACACATTTCCTCTCATCCCCTTGGAGTGGCCTTGGCTCACTCTTCTTTTCCCAGCGCCCACCGTCTCCAACTGCTTGCTGCCTCAGACGAAAGCTGCAATCAGAAAATTTCTACGTGTTTTAAAGAACAGTGTTAACAAAATGTGCCTGTGTTTGAGAGTGTTGCTTCTAGAGGAACCAACCAGCATTTAAAACACTTTAAAAAAAACTTTTCGATCTTTGTTTTTATATCATACATATGATACACGTTCTTCATTTAAAACTAATAATAATATAGAAATAAAATGTTCACACCGTTCTCCCCTCTGCCGATCCCATTCCACAGATAGACACTAATAACTGTCTGTGGTGTATCTATCCAGATTTTTTTCTGAGCATGTAAACTGATGTATACATGCACATACTTATATATGTAGATTATATATAAATGTAATCGTATTAAAATGCTACCGTACCATTCTGCAACTCACTTTTTTGTATAATGTAGACATATTTTCGTAATCGTATAATTGTATCACATTCTTTATATCGCATTCTGCTTTTCTTTCAGCAGTTTATCAGTACACAGTAATTTACTTCAGCAGTCGCTATTACTGACATTTAAATCTCTTCTAGGTTTTCTGCTATTTTTCTGATCGGATTCAGCAATCATAGGCATCTCCATGGTCAAAACCTAACTCCTGATCTTTTTCCCAAAAGCTGCTCTCTTACAATTTTTCCATTTTAATGAATTTAATTTAATGAATGGTATCTCCATCATTTGTGTTGCTTATGCCCTAAACCTCAGCATCACCCCACAGCTCCCTTCTTTTTCTTCCATCCCACATCCGTCATGTCAGCACCTTCACTATTGCACCCTGTCCAAGTCACCATCAGCAACCCGGGCCTCCCAGCCCAGTTCCCTGCTTCTGCCTTTGCCCCCAATCTGTTCTTGATTCTGTCCTCAACCAAAGAGATCTTTTTCAAATGTGCATCAGGTCTGGCTGCCACTCTACTCCCAACCGTCCAGTGGCTTCTCATCTCACTTCATAAAAGCCAGAGTTCTTACAGAATGGTTGACAAGGCCTGAAATGATCTGTTCCTCCTCCCTCATGATCTGCTCCCACCACCACCCCATCCTCATCTGTAACTCTCCTGATTGCTCGTGCTGCTCCATCACACTTGCCTTCTGGCTTTTCCTCAGACACCCAGAAGCACCCCTGTCTCAGGGCCTTTGTATATGCTTTGCTTTCTGTCAGCAGTGCTCTTCCCCTGGATATACACAAGGCTTGCTTCCTAGCGTTTTCAAGTCTTTGCTCAGCCTCCCCTTCTCAGTGAGGGTCTTTACTAGCTGTGGTATTTATAAAAACACACTTGGGTGATTCCTAGCACCCCAAACCTAATGTATCCAAACATTTTTCTCCCTATTTCAGCAAATGGCTTCACTATTCACCCACTGACTCCAGCTAAAAATTGCCCAAATGTCTTCTTGGAATCATACCTTTCCTTTATCTGCCTCCCTTATCCCACTTCCTGGTTGTAGTTCATCAGGAAATACCATTGGTTCCTTGTCCACAATACCTATAGCAGAACTGCTGAAAGTGTGGTCTGCAGGTTGGTGCTGGTCCATGAACTGTTATTGATCCGTAACAAGTTAGGTATAGAAATTGAGAAGAGGCATTAGAAGCTTCGATAACAGTTTGAAATTGTTCTGATGGCCAAGTTCACAATGGCAAACTCATCTCATTGAACAGGGTGTAGACCACTTCAGTACTGGCAAGCTCAAATGGTGAGTCATAAAGTACAAGTTGTGTAATAAGTAAGCGTGTGCAGTAGGACCGTATTGTAAAATGTAATATTTTATTAGGTTTGTCAGCTTGTAACCTGAAAGTGTATAAAAATCTGTGAGCATTTTTATAGCATATTTACAAGTTCCAATTTTTGACAATTTTCATTTTATGATTTAACATTATTAATTAGGGAAATAAAATTTATATTAGTGATTTTTCACCCTCAAGTTATTAAAGGTAAAATAAGCCCCACTGGAGGTTATTTCTGAAATACTTTTGTTTTTTTTTAAGATTTTATTTATTTGAGAAAGTGAGAGCGAGTGAGAGAGAGCCCAAGTCGGGTGAGGGACAGATGGAGAAGCAGACTCCCCACTGAGCAGGGAGCTCGATGCAGGGCTCAGTCCTGGGACTCCAGGATCATGACGGGAGCCAAAGGCTCCCGCTTAACTGACTGAGCCACCCAGGAGCCCCAAGGAAGTTATTTTTGTTTTTTGTTTTGAAAATGCCAAGACTAAAATCCATATACAGTTGCCAAGACATCAGTGAAGATTGTATCAAAGGTATTTGTTTGGAAATGTTGGGTGAATCCACAGCAAAGAGGTAGCTCAGGCACTACTTCCAAGGTGCTTAGCTCTGGTATTTAGGAACTAGCTAATGACATGGAAGACTAACTCATAAAGCAGTTAAAGCTAGCAACATATTTTTTCTTCGCAGTATAATCTCACTTGTATTCCTGTTAAGATGGTGATAGGAAGAAGATTCCTTTTTTTTTAACTTCGTTGCTGACAAGCATAACTAAGTCAGAACTAAATAATACTGTGAAGGATTACATTGTTAACAAATCTGGTTTGGAGTTTACATTTTGTGTAGGAGCCTGTTCTGATGGTGCAGAAAGCATCCTGGTGTTGTTACCCTGATTAAGAGGCTTACTCCAGAGTGTAAATCAATGAGCTTTTTCTCTTGCGAGGGAGTACTCGGCTATGAAGAATGGGGGAGCTAAAAAACGGGCTTACTGTCACACTAAAAATCATGAATTAGGTAAAAACTGTTATGTTAAGTTCTGGGTTATTCTCCTGTGCTATATGATAGTTTGGAAGCAGATCTTAAACAGCTCATATGGCACGCTGAAGTACGAAGATAATCGAGAGAACAAATGCTTGACAATGTTTGATCCACAGAACAGCTCAACATTTCTACAAAACCAGAAGACAGTTTGGTCCAGGCTTGTTAAAGATATGAATTGGACAAGCAGGGTTGCTAAAGCTCTTCAGTACTTTTAATGATCTCAGTACTTCCATGCAAAGAAAAAATGCAACATGTTTCTCAAGATAAGATCAAAGGGCAAAAACGAAAGTTAGAAACTTGGAAGAACAGTTTCTACAGATTATTATGACACATATTCCATAATTTAACAATTATCAATGATGTGGGTGATGATATTGCACATCTGTGAAAAGCTATCATGAAATGCCTTAAAGTTTGATAAAGCATTTTGAATTTTATTTTCCATCAAAGGAAGATCTATGCCTAAAAAATTCATGGATCCAGAATCCATTTCTTTCATCAAAAGATGATTTAAATTTAACTGTAACTTACAGGATACATTGCTGGAACTGACTTCTATTTAAGTAAAGAACTCTGAAAAAAATAGCACTTTCTTCATTTTAGATAAAATTTAAAAGTGAATAAACTGAATTTACTGAAATTGCTCTAAAATCTCTTATCCGGGACGCCTGGGTGGCTCAGTTGGTTAAGCAGCTGCCTTCGGCTCAGGTCATGATCCCAGCGTCCTGGGATCGAGTCCCACATCGGGCTCCTTGTTCTGTGGGGAGCCTACTTCTCCCTCTGCCTCTGCCTGCCACTCTGTCTGCCTGTGCTCACTCTCTCTCTCTCTTTCTGACAAATAAATAAATAAAAATCTTTTAAAAAATAAATAAATAAATAAAATCTCTTATCCCATTTAGTGAGACTACTTTTTCCTCCTCCTCCTACTCGTCCTCCTTGTTCCTTTTCCTCTTCCTCCTCCTCTTAATTATTATCAAAATAAAACACAGAAACAGTTTAAGTGTACGTTTTCCCCTGCAAATAGTCTTGGAAATCTTAGATAAATTATTAATCAAGAAGCAAGTCTATTTGCCACACTAAAAACTTCAAATATTTCTATATACTGTTCATTCAAACTATACCTATAACTATTTAATATGGGGATTCTTTTTTCCATCAAGATGAAAAAAAAACCTACAAGTGTAATAGTGAGCCTATATATGAGTTGTGCATATGCATACTTTTAGCAAATAAGCAACGTGCACAATTTTCATACTTCTTTCTTTTTCTGCATATTATGTTTACCCTGGCAATATTTATTACAATGTAATTTCCTCTTTGTTAAACTAATAACACAAAATTGCGGCTTTTATCTTGTATGTCTTTTTTTTTTTATTTTGTTTTTCTAGTAATTCATTTTTATTAATTTTTACAAAGTATCAGTTTGCAACAGACTGGAAAAATTTTAAAAGGGTCCTTCACTGCAGAGAATTTAAGCAGCACTGCCTTATGTGACTGAATATAAAATGAGAATTAATTCTTACAAAGACAATTCTGTTACAAAGTCTCTCTGACTACCGGACATGCTCTCTGTGACTATTTTGAAAACAAAATAGTAGTTGAGCTTAAAGCAGCCTCACACAGTGTGAGGTTCTGATACTTACAGGGGTCATCGAATGAAATTGGCAAATAGAGGAGAAAAGAAAGTTAAAACAGATCTAGTTTTTATGCCAGTGTGATAAACTCACAATTGCGGATATTGGCTACTATTATAAGCCTTTAAAAGTCATTTTTTTCCTCTTTCTTTTGTTGTAGCTTATTTTATTTAATTCAGTTAATATATAGCATATCATTAGTTTCAGATATAGAGGTCAGGGATTCATCAGTTGCATATAATACCCAGTGCTCATCCCATCCCGTGCCCTCCTTAATGCCCATCACCCAGTTACTCCATCCCTATCCCCGCCTCTCCAGCAACGCTCAGTGTATTCCCTATAGTTAAAAGTCTCTCATGGTTTGTCTCTCTCTCTGATTTCATCTTTCCTTTCCTTCCTCTAGGATCCTCTGTTTTGTTTCTTAAATTGCACGTGTGAGTGAAACCATATGATAATTGTCTTTGTCTGACTGACTGACTTTGCTTAACGTAATACTCTCCAGTTCCATCCATGTCGTTGCAAATGGTAAGATTTCATCTTTTTTGATGGCTGAGTAATATTCCATTGTATATAAATACCGCATCTTCCTTATCCATTCACCTGTCGATGGACATCTTAAAAATCATCTCAAAAGCAATACAGTAAGTAGTTACATACTGGAGATCACAGATATACATCTCAGGTTATATATGTATTATAACAAAACAAAACACTTCATAATGTGATGCAAGTAGCTACTAAGTGGCTCTGGGTAAAAATGTGGAGTGTTAGTACCAGGCATGGAATTCCAAAGTCCTGTGCCCTAGATAGCTGTCACAGATGTGAAGGTGACAACACACCCTGAAAAACAGTTCATGTCTCAAAAGTGGCTCTGGTGCTAATGGAGACATTTCTGTGATGTGCACATGAAGAATGAACAAATTGTTTCATGAGACAGGATTGCGGAAAAAGCCCTTTGTGTTAGTTGTTAAGCTGTATGTGGTCTCTCAGCCCCAACCCCCGACCCCCTTCTATGCTCCTTATGGTGAGGCTGGAACCAAGACTCTGGAAACCGTCTTTCTCCATGAGCAGCTGCATCTTGTCCCGTTGGGTCTCCTAGGGCTGCAGAGACTACCACATGGCCGGAGGGGAAGCAGTGGCTCCTTCCTGTCTACTCTCCATTCTGTGGGGGTCCACACTCTTCCCTCTGGCCCTGCAGGTGCTCCTGGGTTCCCAGCCTGCAGCCTCGAGCACACCAGCAGCAGCCCCCAGCAGTGTCCACAGACGGCAGGGCTCCAGCTTCCTGGGACCCTAGAAGGCTTTCTAGGTCCATCTCCTCTCTGTTTCTTCAGCCCTGACTATAGGGGAGGCTTCATGGACTCACAGTACCATATTTTCTACAACCTTTTTTTTTTTTAACTGCATTGTTTCTGTTTCACCTTTTTAGCCCTCCAGTATCTGTCTAACCTGTTTCTTATATTAAATTTTCTCTTTTAAAATAACTTGTGTTTCTGATTGCCTGACTGGATCCTGACTGAACCCAACTTGGTACCAGGAGTGGGCTCTGGTGGTCTGGGGGTGGTGTGCTTGCCTCTTTGGCCCCGAACACGTAGCTGAGCCACTTGCCCCCACAAAGTGGAACGTGAGTAATCTGGGTCATGTGGTGGCATCAGGATTTGTCAGCCCATCCCTCAAGATGGATGGTGGCATAGTGCCTTCCGAAGCAAGTAACTTGAGGCCACCGCACTGGCCACTGGAGTAGTAATGATGCTCAGGGTACAGAATGGGATGGCTCTTTCTGTCTGGAGACTGTGTTCTTAGGGAAAAAAATGACGAACTCAAGTCTTTAAACACCCAGCTCGGGTCATAAATGGCAAACTTCAGATGACTTGACTTGTCTCCTCTCCACAGCCACCACCGTGTGTGAGCCACCTCCTTCCTCCCCTGAGGTTTGCAGCAATTCCCCCTTCAGTCCTCCATTCCGAGAATCCATCTTTATAATGACCTAAGTACCTCCAAGCCAGCTCCTTTGCTTCAGACCCCCCGTGACATCCTATTACATTTCAAATAAAATCCAACTTCTTCAGCTTCATCTCAAACTGCTTTTTACCCTGGATGTTCTAGCTCTTTCCCACCCAGGGCTCCCATATTTATGTACTTCCCTCTTGTTGGGATTCACTTTGTCTGGCTCTCTGCACGTGCGACTGCTTCTCATCCTGCATGTCTCACGTTCCCTAATTCCCCAAGCTTCCCTGTATAGAGCAAACATTCCACCTTTCCTCTAGTAAGTGTCTCTTCCTGGAGTCATTTCTTTCACAGCACCTACCACAGCCTGTACACATCTCTGGTAGGTACTTGATCATGTGCCCCACCCAACTGCATTCCGTCAGGCAGAGACCTGTCTGGCCTATTGGCTACTGTATTCTTAGGACCTTGCTCCAATATCTCTCACATAAGAGATGATCGATAGGTATTCATTGTTGAAATGATCCTGGGAAATAACTTTCCATTGACTAATTTAAAATTTTAGTTCCGGAGCATTTCAAGCATGCAGAAAATACCCAGGTACCTGCCAACTAAATTTAACAGATTTTGACATTTGGCCGTATTTACTTCAGATTGCACTTTCTTCTCTCATTTTTTCAAGAACCACTAAACATAAATGAAACTTGTCCATTTCATCTGTGTTCAAAATTATTATCACGAGCTATATTTGATGGTCTCTTGATATCTTTAAAAGATTTTATTTATTTGGGAGAGAGAGAGAGCACAAGTGAAGAATTGGGGCAGAGGGAGAGGGAGAAGCAGATTCCCCGCTGAGCAGGGAGCCCAATACGAGGCCCCATCCCAGGACCCTGAGATTGTGACCTAAACCAAAGGTAGACAGTTAACCAACTGAGCTACCCAGGCGACCCTCATAATATCTTTAATGACTGTAGGCTCTGCCTCACTGTCAATCCTAATAGAGGTAATTTGTAGGGGTTTTTTCTCCCCTTCTGATCAACCTAGCTAGAGGTCGAGCGATTTTATTGCTCTTTTTAAAAACTTCTTTGGTTTCATTCATTTTCTGTATTATTTTTCCATTTTGTAGGTGATTGATTTTTGTTTTTCTATTTATTTATTTTGGTTTACTATTCATTTCCTTCTACTTATTTTGGTTTACTTGCTCTTTTTATAGCTTCTTAAGATAGATATTTCAATCATTGATTTTAGTCTTCTGATGTAAGATTTAAAACCTTATACTGCTGCCTAAGCATTGCTTTAACTGCATGCCACAAATTTCTTATTTTCATTATCATTCAGTTCAAAACAGTTTCTAATTCTCCTTGTGTTTTCTTCTTTGACCCATGGGTTACTAAAAGAATGTGTTGTTTAATATCCAAATATTTAAGAGATTTTCCAGATATTTGTGTTACTGATTTTTAATTTAATGTCATTATTGAATTTCAATCCTTTTAATTTTATTCTAACTTTCTTTTTAATGTCTTAGTGAATGTTCCATGAGGGTTGGAATGGGTGAAAATCTTTTAGATGCTGAGAGTGAGGCTCTTTAGATGTAAGGTCAAGTTGGTTAATGGTGTTATTTAGTCTTATTACTGTTTTCTGTCTCAGTGTTGTATCATTTTCTCGGAGAGGAATATTAAAATAATCAGCTATAATAATAGGTTTGTCTGTTTCTCCTTTTAGTTCTCTCAGTTTTTACTTGATGTATTTTTTAAGCTATAAAAGTACTTATACACTGTGTATACACCTATACACAGGTACCTATACACTTAGGGTTGTTATGTCCTCTTAATTAATTGGTTGGCCCTCTTATCATTATGAATTACCTCTTTAACCCTGGGCAGTATTCCTTATTCTAAAGTGATATTGATATAGTCACTCCTTTTCTTTATGATTATTTTTTTATTCTTTTACTACTAATTTATATCTTTCAAAGTAGATTTCTCAAGCATAAGGTAAAGTTGAGTCTGCTTTTTTTTTTTAAGATTTTATTTATTTATTTGACAGACAGAGATCACGAGTAGGCAGAGAGGCAGGCAGAGAGAGTTGGGGAAGCAGGCTCCCAGCTGAGCAGAGAGCCCAATGCGGGGCTCGATCCCCGGACCCTGGATTCATGACTGGAGCAAAAGGCAGAGGCCTTAACCCACTGAGCCACCCAGGCGCCCCTTGAGTCTGCTTTTTCATTCAGCCTGGCAATCTCTGCTTTTCAATTAGAATGTTTACCATATTTACATTTAATGTAATTATCCATATGGTTGGATGTAAGCCTACCGTTTTCATATTTTCTCTTTCTTCTATTTGTCCTGAGTTTTCTCTTTTCCTCCTTTCTTACCTTTATGTACAGCTCTCTTCTTTTGTATGTGTAGATCCAGTTTTCCATTTTGTGTTAGTTTCCTTAAGCCCAAAGAGCTTCCTTAAAGTTTCTAGTAGTTCATGTCTACTGGTGAAAAATTTTTTCAGCTTCTGTTTGAAAAAAAATTTTAAAGATTTTATTTACTTTTTTGACAGAGAGAGTGCCTGCAAGCAGGGGAGTGGCAGGCAGAGAGGGAGAAGTAGGATCCTCAAGGAGCAGGGAGCCTGATGTGGGCCTCGGTGCCAGGACCTTGGGATCATGACCTGAGCTGAAGGTGGATGCTTAACAAACTGAGCCACCCAGATGCCCCTGTTTGAAAATTTTTAAATCGTACTTTCGTTTCTGAAGGATATTTTCTTTCAGCACTTTAAAGTTGTCATTCTAACTGGTTTCCATTGTTTCAGATGAGAAGTCGGTGGTAATTTTTGTATATTTATTTCTCTGAACATGTGTCTTTTTCTCTGACTGCTTTTCAGATTTTGTTTTCCTTGGTTTAAACATTTTGGTTAGGGTATTCCGTTTTATAGTATTCCTTATTTATCCTGCTTAACGTTTGTTTAGCTTCTTGGATCTGTGGGATTTTAGTTTTCATCAAATTTGGACAAATTTGGCCATCATTCTTTAAAAAACGTTTTCTTCTATGTTGTGGCACTCCAGTTACATGTGTTAGACCACTCAGTATTCCCCCACAAGCCACTGATGGCCTTTCCATTTCTCTTTCAGCCTTTTTTCCAGACTCAGTTTGGAAAGATTCTATTGCTTTATTTAAGTTTACAGAAGTTTTCTTTTGCAAGATCTAATCTGATGTAGTTCCCATCCCATGAATTACTTAACTTCAGGTATTACACTTTTCATCTCCAGAAGTTCCAATTTGGCTCATTTTTGTATCTTCCATTTTTCTCTTCATTCTCTTCATGTTTAAAAAAAAAAAAATCATGGAGCATACTTACAATTAAATGTTTGTGTCTACTGATTCTGTGATCTTTGTTGTTTCTGGTTCTGTTTCTATTGACTGACTTTACTCCTGCTTAAGGATCACATTTTCCTGTTTCTAAGCATGTATAGTAATGTTTTGATTTGATTCTAGCATTACTTTATTAGTTTTCTATTGCTGTATGGCAACTTACTACAAGCTCACACAGCTTAAAAGAACGCCTGTTTTTACCTCACAGTTCCATAAGTTCTAAGTCTGGTGTGTTCCATTGAGTTCTTTGCCCAGGGTCTCAGAAGGCCAAAATCAAGTTGTTGGCCAGGCTGGGCTGTTACCTGGAAGTTCATGGGAAGAATCTGATTCCAAGCGCACTCAGGCTGTCGGTAGAATCCACGTCCTTGTGGCTGTAGGTTGGAGAGCCTCATTTACTTGCCAGCTGGCAGCCAGGGTCTCCTCCTAGAGGACACCTACACTCCTTTTCATGTGGTCCTCTCAACCTTCAGAGTAGCAGTGGTGTCTTAGATCCTTCTTGTGCTTTGGGTCTCTCTGACCTCCTCTTTTGCTTCCAGCTGGAGAAAGCTCTCTGCTTTTAAGAGCTCGTGTGATTAGATTAAGTCAAACTGGATTATCTCAGCTGGATAATATAATAATCACGCATATCACCTCATATCCATAGGTTCTGGGGACTAGGGAATATGGAATCTTGGGGTGCCGTTCCTAGAAACGCTAACACAATACAAATGTCATGATGTTAAGAGTCAAGGTTTAGATGTCTTCTTTTAAAGAGTATTGAGATTTGTTCTGGCAGGTTTTACATTTACTTGTAAATCTGTTTGATTTTCAAGGGGCCTCATTATAAGCTTTGCTACTAAGTTAGCCCTGTTCCTGAGGTATGGCCTTTCTGGCTTCTGCTCAGTAACCAAAGTGTCCATTGAGATCTCGCCACTCTCACTAGTGGGAACCTCAACATGTGCAAGCCCTGTGTGGCCCGGAGGTGGTTCAGCCGTCCCACCCCTGTAGATTCCTTTCCCAAGTCATTGGCTTCCTACCCTCGTCCCGTTTCTCTATCTTCATAGCTCTGTGCTATCATTGCTTAGCATTGCTTCATGTTCACAGGGTACTCAGCTAGACTCAAGGGAAACCCATGATTTCTGGAGCTGTTTTTCTGCATAGCTCCTTCCCTGCTGTACTCTACCCCACAGATTTCAGACCTTTGGCCACCCCCAACTAGTGGGGTACCAAATGCAGGGTGGAGGGACCACTCCAACCTAGGTGCTGGGAATGTGGAGGAATGCTGTCTGAACAGAATTTTAAAACAATTACAGAAATGACTAAAAGTCTATCTTTTAATTATCACCATGTCTGTGCAATTCTGACTAATCAATGATAAAATACTCCTGGGGTAGGGGTGGGGGGTGGGAGGTAGGGTTTTTGTTGGCTTATGTTCTAAACAGCTACCCAGGTTCCTTTTGAGTTTTAAGGATCCATATGGAAATTTTACATCACACGTTGTTGCTTCTTCCCTCTAGTAAACAGCTACATGTGTTCCTTTTGAGAGTCTGCTTAGCTTAGCACAGTTCAGAATCTGAACTGGCTTCAACGATGGTTTGTGTTTCTGTCATCCCGTGGTACAAGAAATCCCATGTTTAAAAATGGATTTGGTGCCAGCAATGACAGCACATAGCTGTGAAGATAAACAATTTGAGTTATTAAAATCTGTCATTTTATGTGTCCACTTAAGCGTTGAAATTTGTGTTTAAAATGTGGAATGGCAAAACTGTGGAATGTAAAGCATCATACTTATGTTTGTTAAGCATAAATTTTAATGTATACCTGAACTGTTTTACTAAATTTGAATAATATTTCATAAAGTGATATTGATTCTTTTTTGCGTTGTTAACAGTTTGTTTTAAAACCAGAGAATTTGGGGCACCTGGGTGGCTCAGTTGGTTAAGCAACTGCCTTTGGCTCAGGTCATGATCCCGGAGTTCTGGGATTGAGTCCCACATCGGGCTCCCAGCTCCATGGGGAATCTGCTTCTCCCTCTGACCTCCCCTCTCATGCTCTCTGTCTCTCAAATAAATTAATTAAAAAAAAAAACCCAGAGAATTAATCAAGAAAACAATGATATTTACTGATTATTACATGATTATTGCTGGAAGTAATTTTGTCATGTAGAGGAAAGAGTGTCAAAAAAATGATATGCTTCTCGTCTCATCTCAGCTAGACCACTGTCCCCTGCTTGAGTTTCCTTCCCTTCCCTGTGCCTCGGTCTAGATAGTACCTCTAGACAGAAAGCCAGGGTTGTGATGGGGTGCTCCTCACTTGTTTTTCTTCTCAGAGATCATAGGT
Organism: Enhydra lutris kenyoni; assembly: GCF_002288905.1. Classification (NCBI taxonomy): domain Eukaryota; kingdom Metazoa; phylum Chordata; class Mammalia; order Carnivora; family Mustelidae; genus Enhydra; species Enhydra lutris. Next base: position 5,779,368 of record NW_019154104.1, read on the forward strand.
CTTGCTGTCTGTTCCATCTCTGAAAGTAATTTTTTAAAAGATTTTATTTATTTGAGAGAGAGAGTGCACAAACTGGGGGGGAGGCGCTCAGGGAAAAGCAGTGGAGCTGGATGCAGGGCTCGATCCCAAGACCCTGAGATCATGACTTGAGCCAAAGGCAAATGCTTAACCAACTGAGCCACCCAGGCACCCCTGCCATTTAAAAAAAATTTTTTTTCATCATTTATGGTGGAAGAGCTCGTGGTACCCTCCAAGTTGGATTTAATTATTTGGTTATATTCCTATTCCCTGGATTAGCCTCTGAGTTCCATAAGTGTAGGTGCCATATGGTATTAAAGTTCTCCAGAAAAACAGAAACAACAGGGCATATGCACGTAGGGGGAGAGAGAGTCATTTTAAGGAACTGGCTCACACAACTGGGGATGCGGGCAAGTCCAAAGTCTACAGGGCAGGCAGCATATTAGAGAGTCAACCAAGGTTTCTATGTTGTAGTCTTTTTTTTTTTTTTCCTATGTTGTAGTCTTGAAGAAGAATTGCTTCTTCTTCCGGAAACTTTGCTCGTAAGGAAGGCCTTTAACTGATTGGATGAGGCCCACCCACATTATTAGAGGACCATCTGCCTTATTCAAAGTCTCCTGATTTAAAGATTAATCACATCTACAAATTTTCTTCTCACCAACATCTAGACTGGTGTTTGACCAAACCGCTGAGCATCCCAGCCAAGTGGATACATAAAATTAACCACCACACAAATGTTACTTATTTCTGCACCCTCAGGACCTAGGGTGGTACGCAGAAATTAAGAACGAACAAATAAGAGGCTGGGGTTTGGAGATAAGGAAATAATATTGGAAATAAGGCTGGAAATAGAGGTCGCAGTAGCTTTGAGACTTGAGTGAGGGAGTTGACTATATGATGTGGGCAGAATGGGAGTCTTCTCATAGCTTTTCTGAGGGAAATACATGATGTCATCTGTCTTGACGGCGCTGTGGAGAGCGAGGTTGAGTGTGCAGAATCGTTATGGTAGCGAGGGGAGAATGGCAAGGACCCAAATAATGCAGTGTCCTGGGGATGGAAAGATCAGCAAAGCGGTAGTGGGACCACTGGGAACAAGCAGAGAGCCGCTGGAGACAGTGTAAAAAGAAAGGCAAGAGGCATGCAAATAGTATTTTGTTGGAAAATTCCACATTTACATTTCCTTCAGTTTCTTTGTTTCTTTAGTGCCAGGACTTCCCAAATGCTTTGGAGAAAGCTCTAGAAAGATGTTAATAAAACCCTAGAAAACAAGCCAACGTGAAATTTATTCCAACAACTGGCGTTTATACTTATAATCCCTTACTTTAAACTGTTAAGGTTTCTCTGTGACCTATTCCAGTCTTTAGCCACATGTAATCATACGATTTTGTATCGTTAGAATAATACTGTGTATATCATTTCATGTTCTCCTCTGAGGAAGTTTATATCAACATGACCTTCACATACATTATGTTTAACAACAGAAAAGCTTCATGGCAAATTGATGAGCCATAATTTACCGAGCTATATTCCTTTTGGGAGACATATGGATTTCCTACTGGGATTTTGCCATTATAAAAGATGATGGTTTAAATGGTTTTCTACCTGAAGTATTTTTAACATCTTGATTGCAATATAATTGACATGAAATAAACTTTTTAAAGTGTGCAGTTTATAATTTTTGGCACCTACACGCTAATGAAATCCCACCACAGTCAAGATAATGAAGATGTCCGTCATCATCCAAAGTTTCCTTGTATCCCTTTGTAATTATTCCTGTCTTCCTGCCCCTTCCCACCTCCCTGCTCCCCCTTCACATGCAACCATCAAACTGTTATCTGTCAGTGCAAATTAGTTCCCATTTTCTAGAATATTATATAAATGGAACCACACAATAGGTACCCTACTTCCGTCTAGCTTCTTTGACCCAGCGTAATTATTTGAGATTTATCCCTGTTATAGTGTGTATCAGTGGTTCATTCCCTTTTAGTTCCTGAGTAGTAGTCCACTGGGTCAATACGCCACAGGTTATTTATCCATACCTAATGAACATTTGGATTGTTTTGGGTTTTAACTGTTGCAAACAAAGCTACTATGAATATCCAGGTCCAGGTCTTCCGGTAGGAGCTTTCTTTTCCCCTTGGGCAAAGCTCTAGGGATAGAATGGCTGGATTATATGGTAGGTGAATACTGAACTTTTAAAAATTGAAGTAGAGTTAACATTCAGTGTTATATTAGTTTTTGGTGTACAACATAATGGTTCAACAATTCTGTACATTCCTCAGTACAATAAGTGTAGTCACCATCTGTCACCAAGTAACATTGTAACTCTTATTGAATATACTCCCTATGCTGTCCTTTTCATCTCCAAGACTTACTTATTTTAGAACTGGATGTTTGTACCTTTTAATATCCTTTATCTATTTCACCCATTCTCCACCGCCCACCTCCCCTCTGACAGCCACCCGTTTGTTCTCTGTATTTAAGAGTCTGTTTGTTTTTCCCTTTCTTTGGTTTGTTTTTCCCTTTTTGTTTGTTACATTCCACATATGAGTGAAATCATATGGTATTTGTCTTTTTCTGATTGACTTATTTCACTTAGTATTATACTCTCTAGCTCCATCTGTGTTGTCACAAATGGCAAGATCTCATTCTTTTTATGCCTGAGCAATATTCCTGTGTGTGTGTGTGTGTGTGTGTGTGTGTGTGTGTGTGTGTGTACATACACACTACATCTTCTTTATCCATTCGTCTATCAGTGGGCACTTGGGCTGCTTCCAAATCTTGGCTATTATAAATAATGCTGCAATAAACATAGGGGTGCCTATGTCTTTTCAAATTAGTATTTTCATTTTCTTTGGGTAAATATCCAGTAGTGGAATTACTGGATCATATGGTATTTCTATTTTTAATGTTTTGAGGAAAATCCACACTGTTTTCCATAGTGGTTGCACCAGTTTTCATTCCCACCAATAGTGCATGAGGGTGTTGTTTTTTTTTTCTTTTCTCCACATCTTCATAAACACTTGTTATTTCTTGTGTTTTTGATTTTAGCCATTCTGACAGGTGTGAGGTGATAACTCATGTGATTTTGATTTGGATTTTTCTGATGAGTGATGTTGAGCATCTTTTTACGTTTCTGTTGGCCATCTGTATGTCTTTGTTGGAAAAATGTCTGTTCAGTCCTCTGCCCATTTTTTACTTGTATTATTTCACTTTTGTTGTTGAGCTATATAAGTTCTTCATATATTTTCGATACTAACCCCTTATTGGGTAGATCATTTGCAAATATTTTCTCTAGTTCAGTACGTTGCCTTTTCATTTGCTGATGATTTCCTGCACTGTGCAAAAAACTCTTTATTTTGGTGTAGTCCCACTAGTTTATTTTTGCGTTTGTTTTGAGAAGACATTATCTAGAAAAATGTTTCTACAGATGATGTCAAAGAAATTACTGCCTGTTTTCATCTAAGAGTTTTATGGTTTCAGGTCTTACATTGAGGTCTTTAATCCATTTGTATGTTGAATTTTTTAAGCAACTGCCAAACTTTTCCAAAGTGTTCGCATTTCCTCTAGCAGTGAATGAGACTTCCAGGTGCTCTACATCTTCATCCACAATGGATCTTTGTAAATTTAGCCATTATTGTAGGTTTACAGTGTTTATCTCATTGTGATTTCCAGTCATATTTTCCTAATGACTAATGATTTTGAAAATCTTTTCATGTACTTATTTTCCATCCATATATCTTCTTTAGTGAAGCATCTTTTCAAGTCTTTTGCCTATTTATTATTGTGTTGTTTGCTTTCTTGTTACTACATTTTGCGAATTCTTTATATATTACTTTATCACGTACAAGCTTTGCAAAGATTTTCTTCTAGTCTGGTGGTTTGTCTTTTCACTCTCTTAATATCTTTGGAAGAGCAGAAGTTTTTAAAATGTGTTTTCTTTGGGTACATCTTCAGAAATAGGATTAAAGGGTCAAAGAATATCATCTTTTGTGTGCGTGGATCTAGTTACCTCTTGTTGAACTGCCTTTGGAGTTTAAAACACTGTATTTGGGCAGTAGTAATATGTTCCCTGGGGGCTTGCCAACTCTGGACTTTATCACTTGTCTTTGTGTTTGCTATTTTGGTGAGTGTAAAGTGTTACATTACGGTTTTATTTCATTCCACTCATATGGCAAGTTGAACAGTTAGTTACTTAAATTTAGTATATTTAAATTTTTCATTCTTTTGGCTGTTTATCATTGGGAATTTTGACTCATTCTTACAGATTTTTAAGAGCTTTTTATATAATTTAGATGTCAAATTTTATATATAATATTTATCATAAAATGTTTTCATATCAATATTTACCTTTCATCTTAGTTTTACCCCCACCTCTCCTACCACTTATTTGTAATTTCTCTTATTTTTTAAGTAGTAAATCTAAGTAACCACTTGAGATAAATATAATATTCTTTTTTTCTAAATCTAGGAAATTATGTGTTAAATTTTTCTTCACCATAATTTTATTATGATTTTATAATTTTATTTAGTGTAAAGTAATAGTCTAAGTTTCTTTCTTTTTTTTTTTTTTAAGATTTTATTTATTTCTTTGATGGAGAGCACAAGCAGGTAAAGCAGTGGGCAGGGGAGAGGGAGAAGCAGGCTCCCCACTGAGCAGACAGCCTGATGTTGGGCTCACTCCCAGGACCCTGGGATCATGACCTGAGCTGAAGGCAGTCACTTAACCAAATGAGCCACCCAGGCACCCCTAAGTTTCTATTTCTTAATATTATTAAAGAATAATCTGAACAGCTTTCCCTTCTGTTATACTCAGATTGTCCTATATTAAATTCTCATATAACTTATGTCCAGAATTTTGCAATTCTGTACTTGGTTCCCTGGATTTCTGAAGTCAGCAATGTACTTTTAATGTGGGTTGCTTTATGACATAATTTGATATTCCCTAAGGCAAGCCCCCTCCTTATTGTGAAAATTAATCTCTGATAATGATTTTCAGAATTTTGTATGTAACAGATTATCCTCTTGTTATTGGAAAAAATATATTAAATATATAAATTAACTTCAAGTATTGCCATTTTTATAATATTTTTTACTTATTTTTTTCTTCTATAAGATATTTGTAGTTTTATTTATATTGGATTGCTATATCCCACCTTAGGTTAGTTACCAAGTAAGTACTCAATAAATGTGTGTTAAGTACAGATATGTTTTGTCCTTCTTGTAAGGAAAACCAATTTTTTTGAAGATTTATTTATTTATTAGAGAGAGAGAGTACACACTCCCATGAACAGGGGAAGTGGCAGGGGGAGAGGAGAGAGAAAAAGAATCCTTAGGCAGAATCCCCACTGAGCTTGGACCCCCCCCCAAAGCAGGGGCTCAATCCCAGGACCCCAAGATCATGACCTGAGCTGAAATCAAGAGCCAGTGGCTTAACCAACTGAGCCACCCAGGTGCTCCAGGAGACAGATGTTTGAAACAAAAACTTAATAGCTGTTATTGCTAAAAAGGAGTGCTAATGTTATTTTGGAGTAGGTTTTATATGATAAATATTCTTGAATTATTTTGTTTCTAAAATTCTTAGTAGATTTCTTTCAGTTTCCTGGGTTTATATAATCATGACTTCTGTAGTTAGTGATGTTCCTGTCTTTTTTTGTTCTTTTTTGGCAGGGCGGGGGGTGGTGGTGGTGGGCGGAGATAGAGATAGAGGGAGAGAGAGAGAGAATCCCAAGCAGGCTTTAGGCCCAGTGTGGAGCCTGATACAGGGCTTGATGCGAGGCCTGATCCCAAGACCCCAAGATCATGACCTGAACTGAAATCAAGTCAGACACTTAGCCAGTCGAGCCACCCAGGTGCCCCTTTGTTACCAATACCACGTGATGTCCCTTTGTTACCAATTTTTCTTACTTGTTTTTCCTGCCTTATCAGTATGTCAAGACCCCTCTAATATTTTATTAAATAACCTGAGAAGGACTGTCTTTGTTTTGACATTGCTTTTAGGAAATAGGCCACTAATATCTGTTTCTCCATTAGGAAGAATAATGGATTTTTATTTTAAAGTCTTTGTTTTGCTTAGTTTTCAGAAATTCAAAATCAAGAATGGACATTATACTTTATAAAATCCCCATTTAAGTCTTCTAACATACTAATACAGTTGACCCCATAACACCATGGACGTTAGGGGCACTGATTCCCTTGCAGCTGAAAATCTGGGTATAACTTTTGACTCCCTAAAACTTAACCACAATAGCATACTGCTGACCAGAAGCCTTACCCCTAACATAAATATTTGATTAACACATAATCTGTATATGTATTATATAGTGTATCCTTACAATTAAGTAAGTTAGAGAAAGGAAAATGTTGTTAAGAAAGTCAGAAGGAAGAAAAAATACATTTATAGTACTGTATCTCAGTTTATTAAAGAAAATCTGTCCGGTCAGGCCAGGCTGGGCCAGGAGCAATGACAACAGTGGGCCTGGCCTCGGGGGACAGTAATGTTCTGCTGTCTAGTGACCTTGACTCAGCAGAGTCAACAGTGCAGCTGCCTCAACTGCTTGGAGGTGTGCCACCAGCTTGTGGCCATCAGCAGCTGTGTGCACATGAGTGCCTGGCCTCTGGGCAGAGGGGCTCCCACAGGGAGGGGTCTGTCCCTCCCCGGAGGGGCCCAAGACCTGCAGCTACCCAAATGCAACTGGGAAGGCCAGCACACAGAGGACTCCAGGGGTGGGTGATGTCTGGGGCCAGGGGCTTCCTGCACTGCACTCTGCCCACTCTGGGACCTTTCCTCTGCTTCAGTCCGGCCTCCTGCCTGCCAGCCCTGGGTGCTGGATCCAACTACCCTGTGGGCACATGGGGCAATCTGCAACCCTGCCTAGTCTTGGGGCCCCCAGTGGGCTGCTGATGGCCTCTGTGGGCCTCCCCAGATACTCAAAGGGCAGCAAGGGAGAACTCCACAGCAGTTACCTTCAGTTGGGTTCCTTGGAGACTGGGGTAGGCAATCATAAATGCATGTTTTGTGCCTTTTGCTGTCAACTTAAAAAAAACCTGCATATAAATAGATCCTTGTAAGTTCAAACCTATGTTGTTTTAAGGGTCAACTATAATTATATAATTACACACACATATATATGTATATACATATATATGAATAATTATGAATGCCAGAAAATAGACGAGGGGTGAATTAACTATATTATAAAAAGACATTTCTTTTTGGTTCACAAATTTTTCATCATTTGCTTTGAATTTTCCAAAATTTTCTTTTCACAGAGACTTGAGCACTCATTTATCTTGTTGCTAAGGCTTCTATAGACTTCATGTCCTCCTCCTGTCTCAGCAGCATCTCCAGTCTGCTCATTCTACCCTCCTCTTGATTCTCATTGATTTTTATTTTTTCAGTTAGGTGCTCTATCAAGTCAGTCAAACTCTAATCTTCAGAATATTCCAGGGGTACTCACTCTCCTCTAAGAGTTTATTTCCTCACCATTGCTCAAAACTCAAGTTTACAGCTATCCATGTAGTATTAATTAAAAAGGATTTCGTAATGAGATTCCTCTAATTTTGATTCCAGTGCTTCTACTAAACTCAAGTTTTGCTAAGGGCTCTTTTCTTGAGCACAGCCCAGCATCTGTGGGAGAAAAACCTAATTAAGAACTTTAATGGAAAATTTTCAAATGTACACTTACTGCCTAATTTTTAAGCACTAATATTTTTAAGCACTAATATTTTAAGCACTAATACTTTGAAGCATTTCTCTGTTCTCTTTTCCCACGCCCAAATTATTGGAATGATCTATGTGCTATTATTCTGCAGAACTCTGGGGAGGAGATCTGGCTGAGAGGTCCTGATTAGGGCATTCCAGGTCCATGGCTTACACACCCCAAAATTCTGCAGGACTGTGAAAAACTTTGGACTGATGGCATAGCACAGTGATCCTGATCCCAGGGTTCATCCCATATCCCCACAGAAACCTAGAACGGTTGGAAAGGAGGCGTCCTGAGGTCTTGTTCCTAGTACTCCATGCAGTGTGTCCATAGCTTTGAGCTGGTGGTTTTCTACAACCTGGCTTTTCCTTCCATGTAAAATAGGACCTATGTGGATTCTTGACAAAGGTCCTCATGATCCCCCAAAGCCCAGAATTATTATTAGCTGGGTGTAGAACCCTGCTGTCCATCAAGAGACGGACGGGGTTTTCCATCCTGATTTTGGTGCCAGCTGGATATATAACTTCAGAAAAGTTTCTGTATGCTTCTGAACTTCAGTTTTCTTGTCTGGAAAATGAAAAAAAGTAGGTCGGGTGATTTCTAAAGTTCATTAAAGGGGGAAAAATGACTACCTGCTGTCGCTCAGGCTAGAGGGTCGGAATTTGGAAGCATGGTGGGGACGTGAGAGTGGCCTTTCTCCCCGTGTTTCGGAGTATGTGACACTCAAGGGTGGCAGCCCCGCGCCCTCAGGACAGCTGACTTCAGGGGGGCAGGAAGGTTCCCACGTCACGGTGTTTGTTCAGGTCCGCGCTCCAGAGGTTTGTCATACCAAGCACGAAGCGGAGTTGTTTTATCCCTGCGGTTTGATTGGAACTAAGAAAAGGGTTTTGTTTTGTTTTCTCTCCCCGCTGGGAGCTGTGTTCAGTAAAACTTCCATACAGGGAGGTATTTATTATGAAAGAGTGTCAAGTGAGTCGAATAGCCAGACCATGCAGTCACGGAAGGAAGCTGGCTGCGGAGGAATGTACGCACAGACGGCGACACCCCGGGCCGCGGTCCCCGCTGCGGATGCGGACACGCGCGTTCCTTCCTGGCGCAGTCCGAAGTGTCCTTGCTCTCATTCTTTTCTCATAAACTCATCCTCTCTGAGCGCTCGAAGCGCTCTATGGCTTTCCTTTGTTGGCCCTAGCTCGGGATGATGTTATCAAACGTGAATTTTCCCTTAGCTGTTGATTGCATGAACGGGAAGCCGGCAGAATAGACGAGAGGCAGGGGCGCGTGGGCTTAGAGCTCAAGCTGCTTGCTGTGCACGTGCACACGCGTGTGCGTGGGTGTGCATGGGTGTGCGGGCCGGGGCTTTGCGGGAGCTGCGGTTATGAAAGTAACGTGTGCAGCTCATAGACTGTTTGCGAACTAGAGAAAGGTGAGAAGACAATAAAAAACAACCTCATTCCTACCAAGCCAAAGACGATCATTGTTAATATTCTGGTATTTATTCTTTCCTGTTGCTCTCCGAGGTTTTGTTGCTGAAATAAGTGAGAGTTGTCTTTTGTTTTTGTTTTTTTCATCTTTGCTTTTCTATCATTTTGCTATTTTTCACTTTTTAAAGACCTCTATATTGACCGTGTTTGTCTGCACTTTTGTTATTTCCTTAGGAGAGGTTCCTGGGTGTGGGGAATACCATATTAGGGAGTATGAGCTTTTTTTGGTCATTTTTACAACTCTTGATTCTTCTTACTGCATTGCCTAATTAACGAATGACAGTTCCTCCAGCAGCATATGCCCCTCTCACCGTGTGCTCAGCAATGACCAAATGTTATTTACTTTTCACATCTTTTCTGATCTAACAGGTGACAGTATTATCTCATTTTTGTTTTTTTTTTCACTGATTGTAATATTGAACATTTTCACACGTTTATCCATTCTTTCTATTCCTTCTTTTGTGAATTATCTATTCATGTCATTTGCCCATGTTTTTTTCTTTAGTGAGAGCATTTACCTGTTTCCATTTTTATTGCAACTGTTTTTCCGTTCTTTTTTATTTTTATGATTTTTTTGAAGTGCAGAAATTTTAAGTTTTCATATATTCAAATCTGTGATCTTTTCCTCTACAATTTCTTCCATTTACTTTTATACTAATAAAGTTTTCCTTGTTTTGAGACCAGGTTAATATTCACTACCATTTTCGTGGTGGGTTTGAATCTGTGAATTTTCAGACTATCTGCCACTTTCATGTATTTAGAATTCACGTTAGTATATATCATTGAGCGACAATCAAAACATTTTTGTTTCCAAATAGCCAGTTTTTCCATTATCATTTATTACATAGTCCCTGTTTGTATACAGTGCCTTCATTATCATATTCTGTACTGAGTTTTTTTTTTAATACACGTACACAGACCTCTCCAGGCTGTGAGCTTTTCTATTCCCTGGTCTCCTTACACAAAAGACACACCTTTTATCCCCCCAATTCGTATAATATGTTCTCAGACTTAGTATTCCTCATTTTCATATTGTTCTCAGCACTTTCTGCCTGTCTATTTTCCAGATGAATGGGAGAATCATTTTCGTGGAGTTCCAAAAACCTCCCTTTAGGGTTTTGATGAAAATTGCATTCAACCTATAAATTAATTGGGGAGAATTTGGCATCTTTACAACATTTAGTCTTTCCAACCAGCAATACGCATATGGCATGCCCCTCCACATTTTCAAATATCCTTTTGATGTCTCAGTGGAATTTTGTATTTTTTCTTTATACAAATTCAACACATTTCTTATTAAGGTATTTCCCTATTATTTTATATTTGAGATACTTTTTTAAAAGTGGAATCTTTTCCCCCTTCAGTTTGGCTCTACTTTTTCTAATATTGCTTTTCCCCAGTGATTGCCAGGTACTGACAGGAATCTCAAGTGAATAGCATATTTGTTTCTTTCCAAGCTTATAAACTCCGAGATTTAGAACTGGGACCAACCTTAAATATATTTTCTTTTCATAGATGATAAAAGTGAGGTCATGAACAGTATATAACTTTATTTGAAGATCATACAGTTTGTTAGGTGAGTGGCTAAGCAGGCGAATACTTCCAAACATTCATATTCTTTGTGTCGAGGACATGTAAAGCTTAAATATCCGAAACCAAACTCATTGCTATCCCCCCTTGTGTTAATTTCCCATGGCCGCTGTCACTGTGTACCGCTGACTTAGTAACTTAACACACATGTATTGCCTTTTAGTTCTGGAGGTCGGAAATCCAAAGTGGCCTTTGCTGGCCGAAGATCACGGTGTCAGCAGGGCTGCCTTACTTCTAGAGGGTTGAGGGGCAAATCTATTTCCTTACCCTTCCAGAGCCTCGGGAGGCTGCCCGTATTCCTTGGCTCATGCACCTTCCTCCATTTCATAGCCAGTAGCTTAGCAACTTTCAAGCTCTCTCTGACTCTTACTGAGTCTTCTACTTACCTCCTTCCACTTTTTTTTTTAAAGATTTTATTTATTTATTTGACAGATAGAGATCACAAGTAAGCAGAGATGGGGGAAGCAGGCTCCCCACTGAGCAGAGAGCCCAATGTGGGGCTCGATCCCAGGACTCTGAGATCATGACCTGAGCAGAGGCAGAGGCCCAACCCACTGAGCCACCCAGGTGCCCTTTCTCCTTCCACTTTTAAGGACCCTCAGGATTACATAGGGCCCGCCTGGATAATCTGGAATGATCTGCCCATTTTAAGGTCAGGAATCTTAACTCCATCAGCAGCCCTACTCTTCCTTTCTCATGTGACATTTTCTTGTGTTCTGGGGATTAGGATTTAGACATCTTTTGGGGGGGGGGCATTATTCTGTCTACTATAGCAAGGATGAACTTTCAAAATTTCTGTCTAAGTACATTAGTCCTCTCCTTAAAGCATATCAGGTCATCTCATGCTCCTTGGATTATGACCAAAACTCTTCTGTGGCCTTCCAGCTCCAGAATAGTCTTATCCCACTCACTCTCTACCTTCATTAGACTCCATGCTCATTCTCACTCTATGCTTTGGCCACGGTGGCTCTTTCCATTCCCTGAACATACCTTGCTCTCTCTTGTCATGAGGCTCTTGCACATGCTGTTCCCTCTGCCTGGAAAGCCCTTCTGCACCTCCCAACTACCTCTCATCCCTCAGATCTCAGCCCCATTTTGTATCCTCAGGGTCAGTGCCCAGACCTTCCTGCTCAATCCTCTGTCCCACCATCTTATAGCACCTTTTCTCTTTCCTTCAGAGTACTTAGGACACTGGTGATTTTATTTTACTCAGAATTACTTCATTCTCTCTCTGGCTGGACTAAAAGGATCTCTGTTTCTTTCTTCCCCACATCTTCAGAACCTGAAGCACCTGGTCCACAGTGGGCTCTTAGTGTGTGTCCCATGAATGACCAAATGAACTCAGTAACCTATTTCTTAAAAAAAGCATTTTTATTGAACGTGTTCACTGACACATTTATAAAAGCAAAAGGGCTTTTTGAAAATTCAGCAAATAAGTAAATCATTATAAATCCATATAGCCATTAAAAAAAAGACTATAGCAATGGGGGGAAATGTTTATGTTTAAAATAGCAGGATACAAAATGCTCTTATGCTAGTCAGAAGGCAAAGTGCAATAATGATCATAGCAATCAGTTCAAGATCATGGAATGGTGAGTGATACTTTTCTCCCACCTCCAAACTCCCCTGTTGCCATGTTCATATATTCATCACACATTTCCTGCAGCCCGTGTGTGCCAGGGTCTGTATCAGGAATAGGAACAGCACGTGAACAGGATGTATTGGTCTCTGTTCACTGCAAGGTTATGGCCAAGTAGGAGGAAAACTCATAATAATCATGACGTAGATGATCTAGTATTGACAGACTATTGCTGTATTCAAGAAAACTTTGCCATAGTGTTCACCATAAGCTAAAGTAAATATTTCTTAAATCAGGTCCATCATTTATTATGGCATTGAAATTTTTAATTGTGTGTGGGGCGGGGGGAATTGTAGGAGAAATATACCCATTGCCTTTAGTCTTTAGGCTTTGAAGGAGATTTCCTAAATTGTCTCTCCAATCCCTAATCACCGCTTTTATACATTCTAGAAGGAAAGCATTTGGAATCAGGGTGAACTTCTGGTTACCTTCGTTCAACTACATTAAAAAGGTTTGTGCAGGTGGTCAACAGGACACCACTGATCCTCCCCAATTCAACCTCATTCCCAAGCATTTGGTGGGTCTTCAGCACCCACTTCTAGGAAACTGACAAGGCAGAGTTTTGCTGCCATAAAATCTCTTGGTTTCATCTTCTCACACTTATGCGCTCAGTGTCTGTGCCTCTGTGCTTGAGCATAATGTAAATACTTAATTTGTTTAATAAATATCCTGAAATAGCCTCTTTGAGTTGTTACTAGAAGGGCACGAACCTTTTAACTCACTTAGTCAGCGCAGATCAACACTTAATGTCTTTAATGATGATCAGGATCTTTTTTAGTGGCTGAAAATCTCTGTAATCAATGATGTGGTCCTGCCTGGAGGCAGGAGAGACTAGATAATGGGCAGAAAATGTCACACTGGATGGGACTAGTAATTTGAATCCCTGAAATCAGTATTAGAGTGGCCATTTATGGGAGAGGCCAGTTTCTTCCCAAGGCTAAGAAGAGCCCCGCCAGCACCCCAGTACTCTTAAGTGATTTACACATTGCTGAAACCATGATGAGCCAGTTCCTCTTTCAGCCCGAAATATCGGAAGGCTCTTCTCCCCTGCCCACCTACCCAACAAGGCCATTGCCATGCCAGTTTGCGGCACAGTGGTCACCCACCTGAAAAGTAATTCTCAGTGCTGGGCAGGAGTGGAGAGGATTGGGGCCCGGGGGTATCATGGGATTTCTGAGACCTCGTTAAGGCGGGTACATCCCCTTTTCTTTCCCCATCCCTGTACCGACCTTGAGAATTTTATTTTCATTTCAGGGATAGGAAACAAGTCCCATTTTCTAGCTGTTACATGAAGGAGCACTTCCAGCTTTCAGTCCTAAAATATCCCCTCTGAACTTGGAGTCCCTTGGTCTTAGTCGAGCGTTTGATTAATTTAGCCATGTTCACATTTTCTGCATTTCATAATTTTCTGAACGCTTGTCATATGCCCTGCGAACCTTCTTTATCTCTTTTGAGTGAAATTCTCATATTAAAAGCCCTCATGGTCATTCCATTTGGTGTGACTTTGTGATTATAAGTGGACTTTATTAATAGAGAGCTTCTGATAATATGAGGGAATTGTTTCATTATGAAATGTTATTCATTTTTTATGTTGTTTATTATTGTCCACAGACCCAGAGGTTTCAAATGGTGGGAGCACGTTGTAAACGAAAGCATAAGTAATTTATTGTAATTATTCTGAACTAAGGCCAGATTTCCTACTGGCTCAGTGATGCACATCAATTGAAAATGGGCTGAGATATAAAATCTTATTTTCTTAAATGGATTACTTAAAATGAAAGTGTAAGCAATTAAAAATATTAATTTTTATAAATTCCTGCGTCCTCCTTTAATGAAAAAACAAAACCTGACTTGATCAAATTTTAAAATAACATTTCTATAACTAAGCTGTATGGAGTAAGTCCCTTGGATTTCTGGTGAGGCTAAACTAACACAGTATAATTCGGCCATGTCATAGTCCCTAGGGTGACTGTCAGGTCCTGTGCTCTCCTTTGAAATGTGAGTGCTTTTAATTAGATGAAGCAATGGCTAGTTTTTGTTTCTCTATTATTATATTATTATCATTCCATTGCCAGGACTCCAGTCTGATCTAATTCTAAAGGAGGCTGGAAAATGTGGTTTAGCTATGTTTTCGGGAAGAGAGGGAATTAAGTTTTGTGGAACATATAACAAGCTCTGCCTCGGAATCGAACTTCACCCATGTCAGAATGGATAACCCATTATCCCAGCTCCTTTTCCTTTCAAACTGTTCTATATCCACTGATTCGAAATGCCCCTTTTGACCTTTGGTGAATTCTTAGGTACGTGTTCTGGATGTTGTTCTCACTCACTGATTGCGGGGTCTTAATCACACTGTTTTGCTTACTGAAGCTCTATATTCTATTTTGTTACTATGTGTATTTTCTAAAAAATATTCTGAATCTTCTGGCACATTTCCTTTTCCAGATAAACTTGAGCTTCACATTTCCTAAGAAAGGAAAAAAATAAGCAAACAAAAAAACTCTCCAGTCTCCCTATCATCTATTATTAAATATATGTTCTACTTGAAAACATGATACTATTAGAGAAGATAAGCATTATTTGACAATCGGTATCTTCTGACTCCGAGGAAGTATGCTTTTAAAAAGCAAGCTTTCTATCACACAGTGGCTAGCAATGTTATTAGCAGGGATTTATAAACGACTTGAATGTTTATGGTTCATATTTCAACTTCAAGTCTGTTTGTTGCATTAGCAAAATGAAGCTCATTAAGCCTTTTCTTTTGGATCATCTCTCCAAGCCTCTGAGTCCACTAATACTCCGCTTTCTTGTCTGGGAGTATGTAATCTTTCCCACATTACACTTGAAAGTTCAGCTCATTCCTAAACCTCCAGTCAAGGATATGAACTTGTTGCTTTCAGAGAGGCCACATCTGTGCACTGAACCATTACGCCATCTGTTAAAGTGGTCAGAGTTCATTTTATTGCCTCCTTTGTGGAAGGACTCGTACTGTAAAAGCGTGTGTTATTGAAAACATAATTTTCCTCATCATTATGCTTTCTTTCTAGCCGGATCATAACCTGCGAGAAATCTATTGAGCAGAGAGTGAAAAGCTCTTCAGAATAGCTGTTCTTAAGAGATTAAATGATTGCCATCTCTGTCCCATTTCTTTTATCTCATAATCAAGTTCAAGATGATACTAGATATCTCAGCTGAAGTGATTATATATTTGAAATAGAAATGGCTTTATCTCCATTCATATTTCACACTGTTGAAGGCAGGATCATTTTTCCCCCATTTACATTTATATATGTATGGTTCTTTACAACTGTCTGCAGGGTTAAAGATTCAAAGTACTTTCTGAAGGCAAAAATAGCTAATAGGAATTCGGTTGTATTTTTCAATGTTCTGTGCACAAAGACACTAAGTTGTATATGAAGATCCAGCTTAGATTCATCAAAATTTAGAGCCGTATCAAATCTTGGCAAGTCATAGCCCAGCCATTCTTGACAAGTGAAGAGTTTGGGCTTCAGAGCAGCTAAGACACTTGCCCAAGGTCACACAGCCTCACTGAGATGAAAGCTCCCTCCTGGGCCGTTTCTGCTGGACCCTGCTGCCTCCCCCCTGCCATATTCAGAGCAAACCTGTCACACAGATCTGCTGTAGGGAAAGAATGGGAGGTCTAGTGACCCAAAGACATAGGAACCAGATTTTCTTATAATTGGTTCAAAGATGTTCCACTTTGGGTTTTATTCTTTATCCTTAAAGCTGCCTGATCTGTGCTGTTTTCTTACATCACAATTTCTCTTCCAGAGATTCAAACTGAGAAAAAAGATCATGTCACTATTTATTAGCAGCTCTGCTAAAACACTTGCTAGAGAAGGAATATGACACTCTTTGCCGGAAGTGAGCCATTGGGCTGTATGTTGATTGCATTTACCCACATGCCCACCCACAAGTAGTCAATAATCAAGCATACTGAAATTACATTCTTTCCTCCTTTTAAAATATTTCTAGCTTTAAATAAGACTCCTCATTTTTAAAACCTAGTAAATAGGACAAAGTGAGTCATTATTTATAGTTAATCACTTTTGCCAGCTGTGACTGCATTTCACATCCATTTTTCTGTTTTGTCTTGGACTGGAGAATCTATCCTGTCGCTCTGTAAGGAAAAAACCATATTGGTCCCATCAATAGCCTCTTTCAGCACATAATCACAGTTAAGGCGCTACAAATAGAGATTTTTGTTGGATGCAGCAAGAAAAGTAACTTCTTCAGAATCCAGAACTGTGGAGAGTAATCCCAAATCTTGAGATCGCACCTAACAAGAAAATCTGAATTATTTTAGGGTTCTTTTCAAAATGGAATAATCATTTCACAAATATTGTATTTATGAGTATCTGTTCTATGTCTACCAAGTTCCAGATACTGCAAGGTTGAGAAAAGACTTCAGATGGGATCCCTGGTATGTCAGGATGCTTTAATTTGATAATATCAGGGATCCATTTCAAACTGCCTTGAACAATCCTTGAATCTTGACTTCATTGGGTCAGGTGACTAAAAATTTTGACCTCAGGCACGCTTCAGGCCTGGTTTGATTAGGCTCCAGCTCACTCTGCTGTTCTTCTGACTCTTTCTCTCACTGTGGATAGCCCCATTCTCAGGCTGATCATTGACATTTATGCGCATGTACAGAAAATTTCTGGATCAATGCACCATTGGCTCACAGAACTGGGGAGATTGCATCCTTGTGGTAGAAAAAGGACTGTTATACTGCCCAGCTCACCTCTGCATCCCTGCTGTCCAAGGAAACAGCTTCTTCTTAACTCACAAACAGAATTCCTAGGCTTCATTATGGTCGAACCGACTCCTTACCATCCAGCAGTGGCCAAGGGAGAAATGTCATGTGCCGACTGGCCAGTCGATCCTTGAACCCAATCCCTGTGGTGAGGAGGGCGGGATTATAGTGCTTGGCTTCAGCCAGTTAGCTGCCCTTCCTAGAGCCTGGGGTGGCAAGCCATTCACCCAAACCCCACAGCTGCTGAGTGGCACAGAGGTGTAGGATGGATGCTGGGGAAGGACCTAACAAAATCCACCCTGTCTTTCATTTAGGAAGTTGAGCCTAGTCTTAATGAGGCCAAAGCTTTGCCTGGCTTGTGTCATTCTTCATTTTTGATCTGGTCTGGCCAGCCTTTTATCCTTCCCAATTCAGCCAATGTGCCCAGTTCCCCCACCTGCCCATGGCCAGTCCATGGCTATACCTCTGTATCCACAAGGCCAATGACCTCTCTTATACTTAGGAATGTATTGTCCTCCTACTAAAAGAATAATGACTTGCTGACAGACTAAATAGTATTAAGTAAGACACATGTATTAGAAAAGCCTGCTCCTATCATTTTCTGGTGACCCCTGGCAATTCAGTTGTCTGGAGCTTCAAACTTCAGAGCTCTTCTGAAAGGCAATATTTCATTTGCTCTAAAAATGTTTCTAGAGGAACACTCTGATCTATTTCAAGTAGTGAGATACCCCTCACCTGCATGAGGATCTGACGTGACATGTTATGGCTGATGGCAATTTAAATGCCCCGGGAGAACTTCCATCTCTCAAAATAAACTTTCCGCCATGTCTCAGCCTGGGTTCCTCCTGAAAGCAGGGCTTTGGATGAGGAATGGCATACAGCTTGTTTGGGAAAGAACCTCCGTGAGCAAGCGCAGAACAGAGACTGAGGGCAAGCCAGCACAGGGGTCTGTGAACCAAATTTGTTGCTTCTGGAAGCGACTAGAGCTCAATCCCACCAGAACCTCCAGGAAGCCGAGAGGACAACTTCAGAGTTGTCTGCCTGCCTGAGGGACAGGAGAGAACCAACATCCACTGGCGCCTGCTCCCTCCCTGGGCAGGGGTTGGCCCGTGGGGTGTCCACTCCTTATTTTTTCATACTTCCAGATGCCGTCTGTGCGAGGGCCACACCTGGGTGTTAGCGGTCCCAGGCAGACAGTGAGAGATACTGGGCACTGGGTGCGCCGAGGGGTAGTCCTCCAGCCACGACCGGGCTAAAAGATGGGGGTGAGAACATGAGGTGGGCGCACAGGGAGTCCACCGCACGGTGAACAGCCAAAGTCACACAGGAACCTAGAAAAGACCAGAAACCATCTACACATCTCTTTTATCTTTCCTGCGTGTCTGAATGGCTTTTCTTAACACGTGTCTTTAAAAAGGTAAAATTAATAAACACATTACCAACCGGATTGCCGTAGAGCCCTGCAGGACTCTCATCAACAAAGAGGCAAGCACGCTGGTAGAAAGAACCAGCGGGCTCCTCAGAAGAGAAGGCTGCTTGCGGGAGAAGCTGTCATCATCACATCTTCAATTGGCGGGTCCTCTCATCCCCAGCAGGGGCTCCTTGCTTGGAGGGTAATTTCTATTCTCACTGTTCAGTCAGGATGACAGCTTTGTCCCTAATGTGATGGCAGTTTTGACTTTAGTTTAAATTATTCCATAAAGAATCAAAGAGAAAGAGATTCTCTCTCTTTTTTTCCCCCACCCCAAAAATTCCACTAAGAAAACTTTTCTAATTTAAATCTTTGCCTCCACATTAAATTTCTCATTCATGTTGCAGGTGAATCAAATATAGCGTCAACTTTCAAAACCCTATGTGACTATCATAGTGACTCAAAATAATTGCTGTCTGTCATGTATTTGCTGGGGACACAGATATGCCTGTCACCGGCTCTGTTATCACACC
This sequence comes from Enhydra lutris kenyoni, assembly GCF_002288905.1. Taxonomy (NCBI): domain Eukaryota; kingdom Metazoa; phylum Chordata; class Mammalia; order Carnivora; family Mustelidae; genus Enhydra; species Enhydra lutris. The sequence continues at coordinate 5,798,523 of NW_019154104.1, forward strand.
AAGAGCTTGCCTCTCGAGTGCGGTCTTCTCTGGGCTCAATTCAGAGCCCAAGTGTCGGCAGGGCAGAGCACTGGGGCAGTTATCTGCATAACCGATCCAAGAAACGTGTGCCTCAGCTGCCCCTGAAATCACCTGTTGGTTGTTTTTTTTTTTTTAAGGTCCTTAGAGCAATTATTGTAGTAAGTGTAGATGTAGCTGGAATGTTCCAAAGAATTGCCTCCGGCTGTGGTTCCTCTAGCCTGGCAGTTTTGAACTAGGGACGATTTTGTCCCTCAGTGGACACTGGCCATATCCAGAGATGTTTTGGGCTGTCATAGCTGGGGATCAAGGACGGAGGGTGCCACGGACATCAGGAGGGTAGAGCCCAGAGAGGCTGCAGTGCCTGGGACAGCCTCCCACGGTAAAGGATTAGCCAGCCAAACGCTGCCCTAGCTGTTGAGGGTTTACACATTGTAAAATAAGGCCATCTTCTCAGAAAATCGGGACTGAAAGAAAATATTCCTTCAGTTGAAAAATATCAATAATATTAAAAAATACTTGGAGCGCCTGGATGGTTCTGTTGATTAAGCGACTGCCTTTGGCTCAGGTCATGATCCTGGAGTCCTAGGATTGAGTCCTGCATTGGGCTCCCTGCTCAACAGGGAGTCTGCTTCTTCCTCTGACCCTCTCCGCTCTCATGCTCTCTCTCTCTCATTCTCTCTCCCTCAAGTAAATAAATAAGTCTTTTTTAAAAAAAAAAAAAGTGTGTTTAAAATATATATATATTTTAAAATACTCTAAGAGAAAATAACCCCAAAGAGAAGTTTCCACTTACCATTTCACATTCACATTCATGTTCACATTCTGCCCAAATGAAATTGATGTTTATAAGATTGTAATTATAATACATACTAGTTTATATTCTTGTTTCCACTTAAAAACATCACGTTTATATTCTCTATATCATTTTGATAGAGAATATTCCATTGTTTCAATGTAATGAGATTAAACCATTGCCTCTTTTCTTCATTTTTAATTTTAAATAATCTTTTCCTTTTTTTTTTTTTTTAAAGTATCTTGGGAAAAAGAACGTATTCTAATCTGAAATCTGGCTTGGGAGACCCGGCCATATAAAGTAATTGAATTACTTTACAAAAACTATTTTCCAAGAAATAGCTATTTTCTAAAGATTACAAGAAATAGCTATTATGTAAATATTTTCATACAGGAAACACTACTTGTGAAAAACAGTCACTATTTATGTATTTTTAAAATTTGAAAACCCCCTCTGTTTCTCTTCAGAATGTATTAAAGCAACACTCTGGCCTCCCTTAGTGAGAGATTCTCAGTGTGAAAGCCGGGCTCCTTCCAGGTGGGACCCACCTAGCCTCTGGGTCTCAGCCCATCTAGGTCGGGCTGTTGGAGTCCACACAGCATCACAAAAAGAAGAGAACAGAAACTCGCTTAACAAGTCAGGATGTAACAGACAAATGCTAAAGCTCATGCTGATGAAAGTAATTATAACCACTTACAGGATGAGTCAGAAAATGTTTATATTTTAACAGAAAACTGTCAGAACCTAGCTAAGTGGACACAGTCTGGTCTTGCCTGAAATTCTCAATGTGTCCCAGTGTCAGCCTGGGTGTTGCTGTATGTCACAGTTCAATGTTGCCTGGAAGCCCCATTCCACACCCTGCAGGATTTTCAAGCACTTCTGAAGCGTTTTTACAGTATCTGGAAGGCCCATGACTCTCATGCCTTCCTCTGCATTAATTCGGCTGATAGATCATCAAACCATCCCCCACAGTTGTTGCTGGCTTGTGCACCTGCTCGGGTGGAACTGATCTCCTAACTCAGTCTTCAGCTTCGAAGTCAACACAGAAGCCCCCCCCCAAAACACACACACACACACACACGCACACACACACACACACACACACACACACACCATCTGCAGTAGAGCCTGCCTGTTGCACTCCTTGGTGAAGATAATAGGAGGTTCTAACAAGTAATACAGACACCTTTGAAGCACACAGTAAACGTAGTGGTTGAGTAAAGGACTTCTCATCGCTGCACCCCCACAGACTTTCCCAGGGGCCATGTCCCTTCATGGAGGATCCCTGTCTCCTGCCTCTCCGTGGCCCATTCTTCCTCATCTCTCTCTTATCTGACTTGTCATCCCCCTTGCACCAAGAATCCTAAATTGTTCATGCTGAGTTACATAGAGCAGCTCAGCTCTCCTGAATCTCTGCTCCACAAATCAGTCCCACATCTTGCTTCTGCATCTCAAAAGCAAGCAAACCAGGAAGCTTCAATTTAACTGGACCTGTATTTCTAGAAAGCAGTTACTGTTGTTAACAAACAGCATTTCTTTTCCTCTTGTACATCTGTGGGAGCTTTGTTAACTCCTTTGAAAAGCCAGTGCTGAAATAGATGCCTGTATACTCGTCTGTATCTATATCCACTTGTCTGGTGGAAGAGCTGCTACTTAGCCCGATGGGAGTGCTCAGGCTTCGGCTGCAGGGCAGGTTAGTCTCAGATGTGGCTAGCTTCTGTCTCAGTTTCCAGTTTCCTGCTCTGTATTTCCCTCTGTGTCATTCAGCCCGACACTCAAGTGCTTCTTTCTATCCGTCTTCTGCTCTGCGGCTTTGTTTGCCGGAGTTCATCTCACACTTTGGTCTCTCTTGTCCCTAGTCTGTGTTTACAAAATGCGACTAGGCATGGAGACCGCCACTGACTATTCCTTATGGGTCCCTGAGTGATGGTTCCTGAGGGCCTTCTTCAGCATGCATTCTCTCTCTGGCTGGTTTCCAGACTCTCTAAAAGCAGTGATGATATACTCTCTTTCTTTGACCCCCAACCCTTCATGGAAGGTGGTGGATATTCCCTAATGTTGTCAGGTGTTTCTCCAGATCCATTGATTCCACAAATTCATGTACTCTGCAAACATGTGTCTTCTGCAGTGAGCTGAGAGGTAGGGACACAGCCAGAAACAAGAGAAAGTTCTCACCCTCCCCCAATTCGTTTCTAGTTGGAGTGAGAGGTGGTGGAGTATTTTAGTGCTCCGTGAGTGCTGGTAACACCAAAACAGCACACCCTCCTTTCAGAACCAGAGCAAGCGCCTGTCGAGGGGGAATGCGGTAAACAGGAACGATGAAAAGCGCTACCTAATGACGTTTCTTCATCTCCGCGCACACTGCTTCATGCCGCCAGCCACATCTGCTCTTCGACCACGCGGCGATTCAAGTGTGGGTGCTGTGAAACCTTCCTTCTTCAGGATAATTCCATCCTTGATGAAAAAACAATATATTTCGGCTTTTAAAATTATAGCTCTGAAATGTGAATTTCCTCTTTACCCTCCTTGAGACAACCAGACCTGCTCTGTCTCTCAAACACACACACACACACACACACACACACACACACAGAATGAGGAAGAAAAGTCAGAAGATAGGAGGTATTTTACCACGTCTCATTCTAAATATAAACACGATGTTCACATTCACTATGTGAATAAAATGCCATTACAAACCTTATGAATAAATGTTACCATTTTAATGATTCTTGGTTATACTGTGCCCATTTTATGATGGGAAGTTTTGGCAAAGACAACAAGAAAAATAAGTGAATGCAATTACAATGAAGGTTATTGACTGAGAAAAAGGGATTCCCTTTTCCACAAACATTCAGCATCTCAGTAAGTGAACAAACATACTGAGAAAATATTATCAGAAGCAGTTTATTCCAAACATTACTTTTCTAGGTTATCCTCTTAACCTACCCTCTGGGATTTATAGTTCAACCATACCAGTTCAGAGTGGAAAGAAAAAAGGCCACTGATCTAATCCAATTCCTTGGGAAAAATACTTAGGCAATATTAAGAATCTTCAATTATCTAATTTAATAAAAGGGAAGGTTTATTTTCCATAGTCAGTAACATGTGATACTGATTATTTCTAATCCCTTAGAAGAGATCTAACATTCTGCTTTTGGTCCTGTTATAGCATGAAATCATCATGTATATTTTACCAAAAGAAGTAGCAAGAATAATGACCTCTGCAGTCTGCAGTCATTTTATGCTAACACACTGCAACATGGTTTTGCCCTGGGGCAGAGAAGTAGGGATTTTCTGTACTTCAAAAGAATGAAAAATTATCATCACTATCCAGAACCATTATAGACTTCAGAGACTTTGGCATGAAATATTCAGAAAGTTTATTTTAGAATTCAATATTTTAAAAGCCTGCTTTAAAACTATTACAGTGATTAGTGGCTCTGTTACTTGGGCCAGTCTTTGCTTTAAAAAGCCCCGTGTCATGGTTGATACCATTTGTTGTTTCAACAATTAATTTGCATCAACCACAGGAGCTCCACATAAGGAATGTAATGTATTGTTTTAGAAGGCCCCCCAAAGAGGAATTGTGACCACTACTCATCAGTTACCCTTTCAAACACACTTCTTTATTTTCTTTTAAGATTTTATTTATTTATTTATTTACTTGTCAGAGAGAGGGAGAGAGAGAGAGGGAGAACACAAGCAGGTAGAGCAGCAGGCAGAGGCAGAGAGAGAGCCTGCTGAGCAAGGAGCCCGATGCGGGAATCGATCCCAAGACCCTGGGATCATGACCTGAGCCGAAGGCAGCAGCTTAACCAACTGAGCCACCCAGGCATCCCTCAAACACACTTCTTAAATGTTACTTTTCCTGGTCCTGGTTGAAATGTGTTTCTAATACTGTGATTTTTGTCCTTCTGACATGTGTTATCTTACCCATGTGGAGGGGGTGCTATTTCTCTGGCCCTGTCAAGGGAGCCATGCTCCTGTCTCAGTGGTTCTAGGGACACACAGGGCCATCCCAACTGAGGCCACCCACAGCCTCAGCCAACCAGCCAGAGGCTCCCATCTTTACTGCTCTGCACCAGAAAAGCTTATCGGGTGTTTGTGAGGATTTAACACCACTTCTGAGGCCAATGAAGACTTCTGGAGCTAGAGTTAGCCATGTGAAATTGCAATACAACCCCTTCTCCTTGGACTGTTCTGTGTAAGTAGGGAGGCCACCTTGCAGTAGAGTACTTTGAAAGCTTTGGTTTGGGAGTGTCGTGGTCTTGATCTGTGTTCCAAGTCTGCTACTTACCAGCAGTGTGATCTTGTGAAATTGGTGGACCGCTTCCAGCTCAGTGTCTCTGTCTATAAAGTGGACCCATCCCGGCATCATGCCAAGATTCAATAAGATGAGGAACGTCAAGGCAGCACAGTGCAGGTGTCAGTCATTGTCCCCTTCACTGCTATTTATTCCCCAAACATTTTTCTTATCTCTCGTTGGTTTAGTCCACATTTCTGCTTTGTGATGCATATATATTTGTTGGTATATCACAGAAAGAATATGCAGGATGATTAGAAAAACCATTTCTGCTTTTCTTTAAAAACCTGTGCAGTTGGCTTCATTTCTTTAAATGTATGGAATGTATTATTTTTGTAGGTTTTAGTAAGTACATTTTCCTTTCCTTCCTCTGTAGGCATTATCAATGTAAGAAAAAAGATAGGCTTCAAGTTTGCCTTCAAGTAGGTGCCTCTCATAAACATGCAAAGAAATAAAGATTGTGGAACGCTCTTAATGTGTGAGACAAAAAATAATCTGTAAATAACGAAATAACTTTTGTTTCATTTTCCAGGGAAGTAGATCAAGACTCAGATGGTCTTGTCAGCTTTAGAGACTTTGAATATGCCATGAACTATGGACAAAATGAAGCCCAACTATTGTGAACTGCTTTTGGCAACCTCTGGGGAGACACATAGGTTGTAATGTGTGTTTAAACGTCCAACTCCACTCCGTTCGTGATGTAATTATGCTGTATACTTGTGATTAAACTCTCCATCGTGGTTTTCAGATGCTGGTATTACTTGCATGGCAGAATCCTGGAGGAGGTCATTCCACATGGTCTTCCACTGGGGCTCGTAGCCCTGAGCCAGGCTGCTGCTGGCTCTGCCACTGGGGGTGGCCCCACACCTCCTCTTCTCTCTCAATCCACCACTCCCACCCACACTGCAGGCTGGGGTACTCCACTCACCAGTCCTCACCACCCCACCTGCTCGCTCCGTGATTCTCATTGGTTCCTAATATCTGGAGAGAAGTTGCTTTTTCCTGCCAATGGTACCAGTTTCCTTCTTGCGTTCAACTTTGTTTGAACAAATAATAGCACCTGTGTGTACTGAGTGCTTAATGATGTTCCAAGCGATGAACAAAAAAGCACTGGAAAAACAAGGACTTAAGATTTCTCTAGGATAAAGTACCCAGTGTCAAAATCTTCATTGAAAAATGGCCCTAGGGCACTCGCTATACAAAATTTAAAGAAACAAATTGGGCTGGCATGAGTAAGTCTTCTCCAGCTGGATACAGAGAAAGAACAGCATGCGGTATGGAAGGATACTGGGGGCAAAAGATTTATTTGGGGAGCACTTTTGGATGGCTTGGGCCTGGGGTTCGTGTGGCTACCCAACTGTCCTCTGCTGCACACTTCCTGGTTGTGAGTGGCCCCGCCTGGACCAAGAGCCTGAGCTGTGTGTGTTCACATTCTCCATCTTTTGCCGGTCCGCACGTAGGGTTTGGTAATGCTGTACCCAAACAGAAACTGTGACCTGGGACCCTCAGCACTTATTTCAGATAAATGCCGGTATCAGTGCCAACAATGTTTTATCTCTAAGTGTTCAGGAATCGCAACATTAACATTAGGAAAACATCTAATTCAAATTTTAGAAGTAGTAAACATTCAAAGATCAAATAAAAATATGCATTTGTAAAATAGAAACCTTAAACAAGCATCATTCTAACAGAAATTATTGGCAAATAAACTTAAAAATAAGATCTTAAACTGTTACAAATCAAAGGAGCCTCAGGAGACAAAACAGTATAATTTGATGTTCTTAGAATAGAAAAAAGGACCTTAGGTAGACACTAATAAAGAATGGACTTTAGGGGCACCTGGGTGGCTCAGTTGGTTGAGGGTCTGCCTTCCACTCAGGTCATGATCCCAGGGTGTGGAATCGAGCCCTGCATCTGGCTCCCCTCTCAGTGGGGAGCCTGCTTCTCCCTCTGCCTGCTTCTACCCCTGCTTGTGCGCGCTCTCTCTCTCTCTCTTTGTCAAATAAACAAATACAATCTTTAAAAAAAGAAAAAAAGAATGGACTTTAGTTAATAATACTATCTTTAGAATTTTTCTGCAAATCTAAAACTGTTACAAAATAAAAAGACCTTAAAAACTTTTTCAAAGACTAACAAACTAAACAATATCAAAAATGAAGAAAAGTCTGAAAATCATTGAGAAGTACATATGAAATATTATTTTAAAAAGCAAAGTGGATCCAAGGTATCCTTGAGTATCCTGTGTGTTTTAGTACAAATTGTTCCGGCTGATGGAAAGCCCTTTGTGACTTTGCTAGGGTTTGTTCAGGAAGTGTTTTCATCAGAACTTGATCTCGATATATAAGTGATATGGATTTTAGATTTTTAAAAAATCAGAGTAAGCCACCAACAAAATGCCAGTAGTTCAGAAATTGCCAGGATGCCAAAACCTTGAATTGCAGTCACTATTTGGACCTTGTTTCTCCCGGGAAACATGACAAGAGAAAGAGAGGATTCACTTTCTCCAGTTGACGTGGGAGGCAAGAGGCCAGGCTGGGAATAGCTATCGGGCAACTCCCTTGGCCCTGGATTAGTCCAGGCTTTTTTCGGTCTCAATGACAGAAATCGATCCTAATGAGTTTAGATGCAAAGGGAACTTACTAGAAAATACTAGGCTAGCTTATGGAGTCTAACATAAGGAAGACAGTGGTGCAGCTGAGTTTCAAGATAACCAGCAGTGCCAGTACCTCCAGATCCTGCCTCTGTGCCATAATCACCATCAGCCTCTCTTGGTTCCAATGAGGAGTTGGCCCATGATCTGTCCAGTTGCAAGTCCAAAGACCCCAGAAAGGCTCTGGTTGACCTATGGATCAGTCAACTCTGGTTCATCTAGAGGGTACACTCCCAAGTGTACTGGGAGAGGAAGTTGATAAAAAGCGAGTGCACCTAGTCTAGGATGGAGGGTACACCTAGGATTGGCTGCTTAGGAGGGTCCAGGCTCTCAGAGCAAAGACCAAAAAGAAAGGGAAGGTGAGAAGCTGTTCGTGTCACCTTCCCCTCCTTATCACTTCCCCTAGGGAATCCAAATTCTCATCCTCTGAGTTTTCCTTTTAGCTTCTCAGTTCCAGGTCCCAGTCCCTACCCTCATCTCCCGGCCACATGATACTGTCTGTAGAGTGTGACCTTGTCAGTCTGCCCTCAGCTGAATGGATGGGCATCTTTGCAAGTCGATCAACTCCATCCCTTCCCTTGGAGGACATCAAGAATGAGAGTGAGTAGACACAGCAGTGCTCCTCTGAGTGGCTGAGTGGGTGGTTATGACTCAGGAGGAAACGGCAGACATGTTTTCCACCACAAGGCCTGGAAAACTGAGGCAGCTGATTTGCAACAAGAGCAGAAAATGAAACAACTAGAGGAGAACAAGAAAGAAGCTGGAGAAACCCTACACTACTTGCTTTCTGGTTAAAGTTTGTGTGCAAAGCCCAGTCATAACCCTTTGGGTCCTATGAGGTAACCCTGTACCCTTCCAATAAATCTTTCTACTCAAGCCAGCTGGAGTTGCTTTCTGTTATTTGAAACCAAAAGAACCCTAACTTACAAGCATAGAGCCAAGGACAGAGTCCTAGGTAACATCAACATTTACTGGGGCAGCAGAGAGAAGAGTGTTCTAAAAAGACTAGCAAGAGATAGTTGAAGGTGGAAGAGGAAGGTCTTCTGTCTCCAGTGTCCCAGCCTCTACTTGACCTATCACTATAATCAACTCCAGTCTTCCCTGTGGCAACAGCTCTCAAAGAGCTCACCGCAGATCTCCTGCAGGCAAGCCTACCAGTGCCTCTCAGACCTCATTGCACTTGTCCCTTCTCCCTTTAGGCTCCATGACATTGCCCTCTCCTGGTATTTCTGTGTCCATTTTTCCTACTATCCTTTCTTGATTCCTCTCCTACAGCCATCCTGTATTATTAGTATTCTCCTTAGTTGGCCAGTCTTTTTTTTTTTTTTTTTTTGAAGATTTTATTTATTTATTTGACACAGAGAGAGTGATTGCAAGTAGACAGAGAGACAGGCAGAGGGGGAAGAGGAAGCAGGCTCCCTGCTGAACAGAGAGGCTGATGCACGGCTTGATCCCAAGACCCTGAGACCATGACCTGAGCCAAAGGTAGAGGCTTAACCCACTGAGCCACCCAGGCACCCCTGTAGTTGGCCAGTCTTGATCAACATTCTCTACGGATCATTTCCTCTGCTCCCCAGACGTCAGCTAACATCTTTATGGATATGACTCCACAAACAAATCTTTATCATTAGTCTTAACCTCTGCTCAACCCAGACCAGTTTTCATTTGCCTGTTGGACATTTCCACCTCAATTCCAAACTCACTGAACTAAAATCAGACTTGTTGTTTCCTCTAATTTTCGAAATTGCTTTCTCACTCTGTGTTTTCTATTTCTGTTAATGGCAACCACCCGGCCACCCACCCTGAGCTGTCATCCAAGCCAGCTGCCTCAGGGTTCTTTTCAAGTCTCCCCCATCTTCCTCCGCTCTGACACTCAGCCAGTCACTGTGTCTGCAGTAACTCTGTGACATTTTCTTCCAGCCCATCATGGTCTCCCCGCTGTGTTCTGATTCCCACTCCCATCCTCCCATCCAGCCATTCGTTTTTCTTTTCATTGGTATAAAGAAGAGTAAAGGATGTGCTGATAAGTAAGAAACAGATCCCGCTGTCAGGAAATTTTGTCTAGCATGTCAATTATCTTCCCAGAGCACAGACAAAATTTATTTTTTCTCTGCTCCAAAGCTCTTAATAGCCCCCCTTTCTATCGGATAATGTCTCATCCTTTAATATGTCATTCAAAGCCCTCTATAATCTGGTCTCAACTTATATGTTCAGCTTCATATTTCACAATCCCCTATTCATCCCATCCCACAACTAGGTGACTCACACCTGCACATGGTCCCTTAGCCCCAAAACACCAAAATGGCAAGCAGATCTTTGTCCCAAGTAGGAAAGTAACAGATAACCTTGGAATTAATATCTGAGGAAAATAGGAAATAGGAAAATGCAACCATAAATAATAAAATTCAATGAAAAAAATACTGGACCACCTTCATCCTAATGAGTATCTCCCCCTCACAGTTGTCACTTGTGAAGAGGGAATGGGGCCTAATTATGCTAAGTATTTTGTAGTTTTAAAGATTTTATTCTTGAAAAGTTATTGAGATAATTTTAGTCAGCTTCTTTAACAAATGAGGAAACAAGTCTCCGAGTCTAAATGACTTGACTCAGGCCAAGTGATGAGGGGGTTAGAGAGTGTCAGGATGATGATTCAAACCTGTCAGCCTTACTAAATACAGATACCTTCCTGCCATGCTGCATTGCCTCCAGTGGGAAAAATCATCCATGACATTGGTCCGTATTCTATAATTACACTTTGTTTTTGACCCAAAATGAGTTTATCCAGATTCATTGGCCACCCCAAGTCAAACATCTAACACATAATAGACATATTAATTCCCATCTTAACATATCACTGGGCTTAACCCAAACTCCATTGGGTAATTAATCAGACCCACATTCCATTGGGTTATTAAATCAAAGATTTGCCACCAGACACAATGTCTTTTAAAGTGTGCTGCAGGTGTACTGAAAAGAAGGGACACCTGCATCTCAATGTTCATAGCAGCAATGTCCACAATAGCCAAATTGTGGAAGCTGAGATGTCCTTCAACAGATGAATGGATAAAGAAGATGTGGTACATATATATATACAATGGAATATTTCTTAGTGATCAGAAAGGATGAATACCTACCATTACATCGACATGGTTGGAACTGAAGGGGATTAATGCTAAGTGAAATATATCAGTCAGAGAAAGACGATATCATATGCCTTCACTCATATGTGGAATATAAGAAATAGTGCAGCGGATCATAGGAAAAGAGAGGGAAAACTGAATGGGAAAAAATTAGAGAGGGAGACAAACCATGAGAGTCTCTTGACTCTGGGAAACAAACTGAGGGTTGCAGAAGAGAAGGTGGGTGGGGGATGGGGTAACTGGGTGGTGGGCATTAAGGAGGGCACGTGATGTGATGAGCACTGGGTGTTATATACAACTAATGAATCATTGAACATTGTATCAAAAACGATGTACTATATGTTGGCTAATTGAATTTAAATAAAAAAAATAGTGTGCTGTAGGCTCTAAAGACAATTGTCAAAGAAGAGTTCTAGAAATGCTCTAAACAATGGAAGCATTTTAAAAATAGATGTGCATTTTCATAACACTTATCTGTGTTGCACAGATTCTGAACAGTGTGTTTCACCAATCAGATTATTTTGTGTTCACACTTCACTCACAGAAGTATAATTTAGGATTAATGAAAACAAACCATAGGTTACTTTCCTTTTTCTTGTAACTTTTGAGGAATCTGTTTAGAACTACAGAATTAATTAAAATAACACATGAATTGAAATTTAATGGCATTGGATTAGCTGCTCACAAAGTGACCTTTCATATACAACCAATTTAAATCAGCTTGGTCCCGTGGATTGAAAAGTGGCTTTAAGCAATTTAACATGAAACAGTTGAACATGATAAAATATTAAGTGCTCAATCTAAATTTCTTATATTGCTAAGTTGATAAAATACTCAGAAATGTGAATCAAAAAGAACATTACTGTAACTTCACAGAAAATGCAGATTAATTTACATGAAAGTGTAAACTGAAATCCAAATATACTCCCTATTTTATGGTTTACTGATCCTTGAAAAAAAACAAGAGGAACAAAACAGTTAAGTTTGCTATAGTGTGTGACTTTAGGAAGAGCAATTTCAATAAATTTTTGATTTATAGAAAAAAATTGACCAAGGATCTAGAAATACATCACAAGTATTGTCATAACCATCATTGTAAAGTAGAATCCAGGTTTGGTCATCTTCATTTTAAAGAAAGAAGCTGACCTCACTTTTAAATGATGTTTCTAAGGCCAAACATGGCAGCAATAGTGCTAGAGACCATTTCTTTTCTTTTCTTTTCTTTTCTTTTTTTTTTTTTTTTAAGATTTTACTTATTTATTTTAGAGAGAGCGCAAGAGAGAGGGCATGAGCAGGGGGAGAAGCAGAGGGAGAGAGAGGAGCAGACTCCCTGCTGAGCAGAGAAACTGATGTGGGACTCATTCTGGCTTGAGACTTGACCCTGGGACTCTGGGATCATGACCTGACCCAGAAGGCAGATACTTAACCGACTGAGCCACCCAGGTGCCCCTTGAGTCCATTTCTTCATCAAGCCTTACCTACTGCTATCTGTATTAGACTGCTCATGGGATGAAACTTGTTTATTTCTGTCTTTTCCCCCCTTTTTCCTTCCCTTCTTTCTTTTCTTCTTTTGTTTTTACTATCCCTTTCACATTTACAAATAGAATTAAATACAATGAGCCATCCTAGATCCGATTGGACCTGCTTTTTTTGGCCAATATACAAAACTTACATCAACAGTTTCCCCCCCTACTACAAATAAAAACCAAAATCCCAGGATACTTTTTGTCTTCCATTAAATATAGAAACTTCTTGGCCATTATCTCTTCAAATACATCTTTTGCCACATTCTTGAAGAGAATGTCCTGTCAGACTCCAATTATACATATGTTATAATGAGGATATTACCTGAAATGTCTCTCAGTCTCTGTTCTTTCCCTCACCACCGCCGCCTCCTCCTCTTCCTTGTCTTCCTCCTCTTCCCACCTCTCTTAGTTTCAGTTTAGTGATGTTTACTCTCATTTATTGCTAGTGGGAATGCAAAATGGTACAGCCACTTTGGAAGACAGTTTGACAGTTTCTTACAAAGCTAAGTATAGTCCTACCATATGATCCAGCAATCATACTCCTACATATTTACTCAACTGACTTGAAAACTTCTCTCCACATAAAAACTTGCACATGAATGTTTATATCAGCTTTCTTCATAATCACCAAAAACTAGAAGCTACCAAGATGTCCTTCAGGAAGTGAATGGATAAACAAAATGTGGTATAGTCACACAATGGAATTATTATCCAGCAATAAAAAGAAATGAGCTATCAAGCCACAAAAGTGGCTTGATAGTGAGTCTTAATGTGTGTATTAAGTAACAAAGCCAATGTGAAAAAGTATAAAAAATTGTACCAATGTGACATTCTGGAAAAGGCAAAACTATAATTTTGATTAAGATCAGTGATTATCGGGGCGCCTGGGTGGCTCAGTGGGTTGAGCCTCTGCCTTCGGCTCAGGTCATGATCTTAGGGTTCTGGGATCGAGCCCCACATCGGGCTCTCTGCTCGGTGGGGAGCCTGCTTCCTCCTCTCTCTCTGCCTGCCTCTCTGCCTACTTGTGATCTCTATCTGTCAAATAAATAAATAAATAAAATCTAAAAAAAAAAAAAGATTAGTGATTATCAGGTTTTTTGCTGGGTGTGGGTTAAATAGATGTGGGTTTTAGTGTGGCAAAAAATACAAGATAAACCTGGAGCATCTTGTAGTGCTAGAAAGTAAGGTAGTGCTCAAAAAGCAAACAAAAACAAAAACCAAACAAGACCCCCTTTGTGACAGGGAATATGACAAAAGAACATAGAAACCAACAGAAAGAGTGCCCAGTGGCCAAAGTTGGAATAATCAACAAAATTGATAAAGTAGTATTGGGTTGTAACCCAAAGTAAAATAAATATCCATGAGTCCATACTGATTCAAATAAATGATTGAATAAAGAAATAAAGGGAAGAGTAGAGACAAATCTCCTTTGCAGAAGAATTCCAAGTAATTTATGTCAGTTCTCTGCCCTCAAAGAGAGGGAGCACAACTCTCCATTTCTTAAGTGTGGACTGAATATAATGACTCTCTCCCAAAGAGTATGGTACAGAAGCAGGGGGTGGGGCACAGAGTAACAGTGGAGAAACCTGACAATCCCTACCTCAGCCAGGTGATCAAGGTCAATATTAATAATAGTAAATCATGTTGATGCTGTGAACCTTTATGTAGGTGATGAAAATGACACTTTACCTCTCTGAATTTTCTCCCCAAAACCCACAACCCCAGTCTAATCGTGAGGAAAACATTGGACACATCTCAGTTCAGAGACATTCTACAAATTGCCTAATACTCCTCAAAAATTTCAAGGTCAGCAAAAACAAGGAATGCCTGAGAAACTGTCATAGCCAAGGAGACATGTCATGCCTAAAGAGACATGACAACCAAATATAATGTGATAGCCAGGATGGGATCCTGACATAGGAAAAAGACATTAGATAAAAATTCAGGGAATCTGAATAAAGTAAGAACTTTAGTTAATAATATTGTACCAATATTGATTCCTTCATTATAACAAAGGTACCATACTAATAAAATATTTTAATAATAGGTTACACTGGGTTTGAGATATATGGGAACTTTGTACTATTTCACAATTTTTCTGTAAATCTAAAGCTGTTCTAAAATTAAAAGTTTATTTAAAGTTTTTCATATTACACTTTTACTATGGTGGAGCTATATCCCATGCTACTATTTAAATTTCTAACCAAAGTGTAGATGTCAATTAAAAATATGCAAAGGGATACATAGCTTTTCAATATAATGTTATGGGATACTTTAGCAAAAAAAACTTTGAAGACCACCACTTTATGGCACCTTTATAGGACTCTTTGAACACTCAAGGGTCAAGCCTTTGCCATGGGGAAGTATATTCACAGCCTCTTATATGATTTGGGTTGGTTTCTGACAAAGGCGAGACCTCATATAGTTTAAAGTACCTGCTTTTGAATTGTATTTGGAGAACCTTCAAAAAACTAAGAAAAAAGTACCCAGCTGTCCTATTATATTACTTTCAATATACATTTCAAGGAAAGAAATCCCTTAGCTTTGGACCTATTGAAAAGAAATCCCTTTATTCTTCTTTTGAACTTCATAATTCCTCATAACACTGAGAAAGTTATAAGGTGCCATCCACCCCCAAGGTATGGCTCCTAGATTCTCCCTGTGTCTCAAAAGACCTGTTAATATAGCCAACACATGGAAACTTCAGTGCCCACTGATGTATTAATGGGTAAAGAAGATGTAGTGGTTGTGTGTGTGTGTGTGTGTGTGTGTGTAATGGAATATTATTCAATGATAAAAAAAAAAAAAGAAATCCTGCCATTTGCAACAAGGGTGGACCTTGAGGGCATTATGTTAAGTAAAATAAGAGAAGACAAATACTGTGTGATTTCAGTTACACATGGAATCTAAAAAAAAAACCAAATTCACAGAAACAGAAAATAGAATGGTGGTTGCAGGACTGGGGAAAACAGGGAGGTATTGGTCCAAGAGTACAAATTTCTAGTTATAAGGCAAATTAGTTCTGGAGATCGAATAAACAGCATGGTGACTATAGATAACAATACTCTATTATATATTTGAAAGTTGCTAATAAAGTAGATTTCAAGTGTTCATACCACAATTTTTTTTAAAAAAGATAATTATGTCAGGGGATAGAGATACTGACCAACCTGATTGTGGTGGTAATCATTTCACAATATATAAGTGTATCAAGTCATCACATTGTGCACCTTAACCTTACACGAAGTTATACATCAATTATATCTCAATAAAGCTGGGGGCGGGGTGGAACAGCCTGTTAATGGATGGAGCACACTAGCATGTTGTGGCTAACTCTCCATCATGTTCCTTGAACTCCTGGCAGCTTGGCCTCAGCTTGGTCCTGCATCATAGCCATGGAAGCCGGCATGGAAGCCATATCGTGGGCGGAGACGAGTTTGGTTGTAAAGGTTAATACTTTACTCATTAAATTTAAAATGGTGTCTTCGTCTGTTCAAGCTGCTATAACAAGAATACCATAGACTGGGTGGTTAATGAACAAAAATCTTTTATGTCTCAGTTCTGGAAGCTGAAAGTCTGAGATCATGGCACTGGCAGATTCTGAACCTATAAGAGCCTACTTCCTTACAGATGCTCATTTTCTCACTGTAAACTTACCTGAGCATTAACCCCATTTATGAAGTATCTGCCCTTATAACTTAATTGCCTCCCAAACATCCCACTCTCTAACACCAACACCTTGGGGTTAGGATTTTAACATATGAATTTGGGGGTTGGGTAACAAACATTCAGACCAGAGCAAATTGTAAAAAGCATTAAACCTTCATCTCATATACAGGTCATACTGTTCTAGTATGTATCAAGTGTCCAAATATTTATTTGTCACTTTCAGGTGGCTTTTATAATTCTCTCACATTTCCTTAAGTATTAACTGCACCTAAAAAAAATATATTGTTGTCTTATCTTGACTGGTCTTTGTAGGTATTCATCACTTTTATTGGGCTTGTTGATTTTCTTCATTTTCTGTTTCATTATTTCTTCCCTTCTTATTATTTTTTTTTCTTCTTTCAATTCTGCTTTTTTCCCCTAGCTACTTGAGAGTCTGAGGTCATTTATTTTCAGCTCTTTTTCTTTTCTTATACTTCTATTTAAAGCTGTGAAGATCCAGGGGTGCCTGGGTGGCTATCAGTTAAGCATCTGACTTCAGTTGAGGCCATGATCTCAGCCCTGGGAACAAGCTCTGCATCAGGCTCCGTGCCCAATAGGGAGTCTGCTTGTCCCTCTGCCCCTCACCCCACTTGTTCTCACTCTTTCTCAAATAAATGAATAAACAAAATCTTTTTAAAAAATAATGAAGTAAGCTATGAATGTCTTAAACTGCTGCTTTGGCCGCATCTCCCAAGTTCTCATGTGTCTTATCTTCATTATTGTTATCTTCCTGCTCATTGTTGTGATTTCTTCTTTGGTGCATGGTCTAGTCAGAAATGAATTATTACATATTCAAAAATATTTTTGGTTTTCTAGTTTTCCTTATTGCTTTTACTAATTCTATCATGGGCAGAGGACTTATTTTGAATATTTTCAATCCTTGAAACAATTGTCTTCTAAGTCCTTTAACTTTCCAGTGAACAAAGATATCTTCCCATGCAAACATCACCCCATATAAGAGAGCTATTGTGAGAACTTAGAAAGTGATTGAGGATGAGAGAAATATTCTGAGACTAACTCCTGATCACCTTCAAGACCCCATGCCGATGGGCGCCTGGGTGGCTCAGTGGGTTAAGCCGCTGCCTTCGGCTCAGGTCATGATCTCAGGGTCCTGGGATCAAGTCCCACATCGGGCTCTCTGCTCAGCAGGGAGCCTGCTTCCCTCTCTCTCTCTGCCTGCCTCTCTGTCTACTTGTGATCTCTGTCTGTCAAATAAATAAATAAAATCTTAAAAAAAAAAAAAAAGACCCCATGTCGACAACACCTCCTGTATTACACCTCTCTTTCCTGCATTAAGAAACTTTTATACTTTCTTCTCAAGATCCGTAGTAGCCTCTTCAGAGTTCTACCTGTGTTGTGGTGTGATTGGCACATTTCCATATCTGTCTCTGACTTTGCATTATGAGCTTCCTGAAGCCAGGACCATGTACTTTTTTTAATCTTCTTTAAGGTCTGGCACCATGCCTGGTATATGATGGGATTGGGCACACTGAGGAATGAGAGGGAAATCTGAGAGGCAGTGTAATTTGGAGCTAAGTAATGGAGGATCTGAATTCTACTCTCCACTTAATGTGTGTGCTCTTTGGCAAGTCAACTACTTTTCCTGGGCCTCAGTTTCCTCTTTCTTATCAATTTCAATGTCAAGGTTGACTTAGATAAAATGCCTCATTGCCCATTTATACATAAATAAGTGTTATGTGAAGAAAAGAGCACCATGGCCAAGCTTGGGAGCTTGGGAATACTTGGTCAAAGATGATAAATGGGTATTCTTATTATGGTAGGAGTCCCCCAAACTTTAAAATGCTAACATCCCATTATGGCACTGCAAGAAACAGGTAGAATGTACAAAGTTTCTCAGACTTATTTAATGGGCCATGGAACTGTGTGTGTGTGAGTGAGTGTGTGGTGTGTTGAGAGAGAGAGCCATCTTAAAGGACAATGTTCCATGGATCTTACCTTGGGAAATGGTTGATTAGCTCGTCTCTAAGGAATTGTCCAGTTCCATGTTTTTATGACTTTTATGAAGATGCTGCCCAGTTTTACTGTCCCTGGTGCCCAGCTTGGATAATGGTGTGACTATGAACTCATGGAACCATACACGTAACCTCTCACTCCCTCAGCTCCAGCTTCCTCATCTTGCGTTGCACCCCCCCCCCAACCCACCCAGGAGAAACTGGAACAACTGTACTTGAAACGCCTGTCAGGAAGGAAGGGGCTGAGGTGTACACATTTAACTTTGGACCTCTGATAATGAGGTAATGTCAGTACTAATCTAGAAGAGCGGCTGCTTTGAAAATTGAAGCATAAGACAGAGAGAATGATTTTATTTTAATTTAAAATTGATTTTCTCAGTTCTACCACAATTTTTTCAGGTGTCACTGTTTAATATGTCTAATTTGAGCCATAACTTAATATACCAGGCTATCATGCCCATGAATTCTTAAAGCAGCAACAGATTATTAATGTTATGTTAATAAGAAAGCAATAATGAAATATTATACAGAGTTCCCACTCCATATATTATTAATGAAGACCTTTGTGTTTTGGTGGGCCTGATACTTTACAATGTGGTGGTAAAATAGATTAGAAAATGTTTTTGCCTTCTAAGCAAAAAGGCCCCAAATCAGGTTACGTGTATTAGCAACAGGTAGCGAAAGTGGCCACGAGGCATTGTGGGACAGGAGGCACCGAACTTATTTCAATCTGAGGTGCCAGGAATAGGAACATTCTTGTTACTCAAGAGTGAAATGAACAGTTCTGTCAGCTGCCTTTGAAATAAAAAAGAGAAAAAACAGGCCTACTGCAAAGCTTAGTCCGAGCCGTGCTAAACTGCCACACGCACTGAGTCTAATGTTCATAGTAAAAACCAAGGTTCCCTGTATCCCTGCCATGGGCCGACACTGTTCTAGACACTTGGCATGCGTTGCCACATTTAATTCTTGTGGTGACTTTAAGAAGGAGGCATTATCTTTATTCTCAGGATGGGGAATAAGCATAGAGACATGAATGGCCTTTAGTAGTAGTGGCAGACATGGGATTTGAACCTGGACAAGCTTGAGCCCACCCTCATAACCTAAACACTGAGAATGGAGACTTGTCCTGTCAGGTCGCAGCTCTGGGGAAGCACTACAGACTTCTGTCCCATCCAGAGGAGCTTCAAGTGTGTCCAGTAATGGACTCATTTTCCTGCATCTCAAAGGTCACCACAAGGGGCGCCTGCGTGGCTCAGTGGATTAAGCATCTGCCTTGGGTTTCGGGTCATGATCTCAGGGTCCTGGGATTGAGCACTTCGTCAGGGCTCCTGCTCAGCAGGGAGTCCCGTTTCTCCCTCTGACCCTCCCCCTTCTCGTGCTCTGTCTCTTACTCTCTCAAATAAATAAATAAATAAAACTTGAAAAAAAAGAAAAGGTCACCATGGTCTCACAGTGACCAACACGCTCAGGCCAACTATTCTGTTAGAATGGGAGTAGAAGTCCAGAGAGATCTTCCAATTACACCGTGACTTTGTATTAGAGGTGTCCCCAGTCATGTGCTCAGACCAACATCACCAGAGGATTGGTGACCTATAAAAAATTACACACACGCACCTCCACCTTCACTTCTCCTCCCCCTACACACCCACCCACATCCTCCATCCCAGCCGTCAGCCTTGCCCTGCCCTTGGCTGTTATGGTTTTGTCTACATCCCCCAGCCATTTCTCACATGAGACTGATCTCCTCGCCTCTTGGCAGGTGACCTGTGCTGTGTTGGACTTTGTTCAAAGAGTACTGGCTCCATGTTCACCTCCTCAGTATGCCAGTCATATACTCAGGTAGGTGGGATGCATCCTGGTCTCACCCCACTCAGATCATCAGGAGGAAGAGATTGTGTAACCCACAGATTCCAAGATCCCAACAATCCTGTCGCCATCTTGGCTTCTCCCACCGCCCTCCCTGGGCTTTGCCAGACATAAGGAAATGCTGAAAAACAAAGTGCCATTTTCTTCAATCATTTGATTTTGAAAATGGGGGAGATGATACAAAGTTGACTTAGCCAGTGCCCTTTCCGTGCAGATACAAAGCCCATCATAGCTGTGATTTAAATACTAATTATATGCCAGTTTTCATTTTAAGGGGTTTTTTTTTGTTTGTTCCTTTACAGAAACAGTCAGGGGAGTGACTAAAATCTTATTCATTGGCAGGATTTTTCTTTTGGAAATGAACATGCTGGCACAATTTTAATTGGGTTTTAGTTGTTGTTGTTTTAATTCTCACAGTGATGGCTTGGCTATGTCTTTTGGGACTGCAGAGGGAAACTGGCATCTGGTGTTTGAGGATTCTGGGGATTTGCACCATATTTATGTGTAATAACTATACAGTAAATAAACAGAATGAATAATTAAGTGAATAATGAGTTTCTCGGAAAAGAGGATTCTTCAGAAGACTTTGACAGAAATTCTCACGTGTGTCGCACTCTCCCTCCCATGCAGCAACTCCACGGTGCTCTCACACTGTCATTGCCCCGGTGGAAACCAGCAAGGACACCTTCCAAGCTGAAATCCAGCATGCCATTCATCAACGTGGTTTGATGGAAACAAGATATTTTCTTCCCGTTGCAAGGAGGTTGGATTTATGTCTCTTAGAATTATCTTTTTTTACTCTAGAGAGAGAGATATTTGCCTCTTTAAAAATAAAATCCACGAGATTAAATTTCATTGAACAGTTTCTCTCCAAGGGACTAAAAACCTGAAATTCCAGGAATTCACTGTAGCTGGTGCAATTACATTAATGCATGTTAATACCTATATTAACCAATCCAAGGTGTCCTTGCTTCTGGATGTGCCCTGGGCCCAAAGCGAATCTTCCCAGAGGTAAAACCACTGTGTAATGACTGTTATTTCATGTGTGTGTGTTCATGCATTCACTCATAAGTTTTTACATTCCTTCATTCATTCAGCAAGTTATTGAGCACTATGGCATGCCCAGCACTGTGCCAGGCTCTGGTGATTACAAGGTGATGAGCAAAACCAGACCCAGTTCCAGTCCTTCTGGAGCCCGAGTTCTTATCAGGCAGACAGCCATCACATAATGCAACGAAGGGTCAGCTGCAACTACGACAGGTGCTATGAACGCAGCCATGGTAGTGTGCTTGCGCCGCCATGACAAAATACCACAGACTGGTGGCCTCAACGACAAACACTTATTTTCTCACAGTTCTGGAAGCTGGAAGTCCAAGACCACAGAATCAGCGGATTTGGTCTCATCCGAGGCCACTCTCCTTGGCTTGCAAATGGCCACCTTCTCTCCGTGTCCTCACCTTGTCTTTCCTTTGTGTGTGTGCGTTTGTCTTTGCCCAAATTTCCCTTTCTTATTTCCAATTGGATTAGGGCCACCCTAATGGCCTCATTTTAGCTGAACTACCTTTTTAAAGGCCCTATCTCCAAATACAGCCACATTCTGAGGTATTGGGGGTTAAAGCTTCAACATGGGAATTGGGGGGGGGGGCACAATTCAGCCATAACAGAGAGGTACCTGGTACATACGGAGATACTGAGAGAGACAGGTCAGATACCCAAGCAGGGATGTAAGGTGAGCTTGCTGAGGATTAGGTGGGGATCTCAGGGATGACTAGGAGCTAACTCCCAGAAGAGGAAAAGAGGGCATTCCAGGAAGAGGGAGCCAAAGTCCTCCAAAGAGAGAGCGTGGGCAGCAGCAGAGACCAAAGGGAGGCAGACTAAGGTGGCTAAGGAGCCGTGAGGTAGGGCGTGGAGCCTAGGATGGTGCCAGGCCATGCAGGGACTTTCATCTGTTTCCCAAGAGCAGTGGGAGACCACTGAAGGTTTTTAAGTGAGGACAGAAGTGGCACGACTAGATTTGTCCTTTGGAAATATCAGTCTGGCTGCAGTGTGGAGTGCCTTTACACAGCCACTGGATATAGGAGAACGCTGTAGGTATCCAAGCAAAAAGGGAAGTGGCTGGATTCAGGAACCAGGGTAGGAGCAGAAAGAAATAAGTTTGCAAGAGGAAAGAGGGACAATGGGTTAAATATGGTGAGGCACTGGGTGACAGGAATTGGTGACAGCTTAGATCCGTGGGGCACCAGGTGAGGGAGAAGATGACAGGTCACCTCCTGCATTTCTGACTCCCATAACTGGGTAAACAATTACGAGTCAATGGGATCAAGAACACCGGGAGAAGAGCCCATGTTCAAGTTGAGTTTGGATCATACTGACGTCAGTAGACACCAAAGACCCCTTGGCCACTTTCTGTGCCTCAACCAGATGCACTTGTTCTGTTTGGAACACTCTTTCCCACTTATACTTCACCACCCAACCCCTTCGCATCTCAACCTAAGGACCAACTTCCTCAGCACTGAGTTGCTCAGACTAGGCCACATATCCCTTTCACACACTCTTATAACACCTGTACTTCACCTTCAGAGCAATCGTTACAGTGAAAATTACACAGCTACCTGTTTAGATTCTATTTCTACCACAAGAATGGAAAGCCTGTGAAGGCCAAGGCACTATCTGTGTTATTAGTACAGCAGACCGGTGGTTCTAGTTTGACTAGAACCTGACTCATTGGGTCCGAATCTTGACTTCCTTGTGTCCTACCAGTGTGGATTTGGGCAAGGTCTTTAATATTGCTTCACCGCAATTGGTTTGTATACAAAGTGTGGATTATGACAGCACATACTTCATAGAATTGCTGGCATGATTAAATGAGTTCATTAGCAAGAAGTGTTTATAACAATGCTTGACATATAATAAGCACTCAATGAGCGTTAGCTATGATTATTTTTCATCACTGAATCCCTAAGTATTTAATGGACAGATGATCAGATAAGTGGATGGACCAACGAGCAGGTGGATTGAGGAATAAGTAAGGTGAGAAAAAGTAAGACACAATCCTTATTAAACTATGTTGAATGAGCACAGTGGAAAAGCAAGGAAACGTAAATCGTTATTGTGAAAAGAGGGGCTGGCTCATTCTTCAAGACTTAGTCAACTTCCAACATATTGGGTCCCATGAAGGTAGATTTCTCCTCTATGCTCACTTTCAGTCAGGGCCTTCAGGAATCCCCATTAAGCTTTCTTTAACAGTAAACCACATTATTTGTTTCTGGACTCCAATAGAAGGGGAAACAAATCACCACAACCCACTGTCCCCTTCTTAATTAAACTGACTGCCCATTTCCCAACTTCCCTGTGAATATTTTTCAAAGACAAAATAAAAAAAACTAAGTTGAATCTGACTTAAACAATGAACTGAATCATTAATTCATTCTTATGGCCTCCCCTTTAAACATTTATGGAATTCCTCTTCTGAGTCAGGCACTGGGAGGGGTACAAGGTGGTTACCAAGTCAAATAAGACACCGTCCCCGTCCTTGAGAAACTCGAGTCCTAAGAAACTTTACAAAGAGATTTTAAATAGATATTCACAATAGATAGACCTGATCAAAATAAAGCTAATACAGAAGCAAGAGCTGTTTTCTGGACAGAGGGCAGCAGACTATTACAAATCACCCTCACCGTAACTCTTGCTTACCCCCTCTGTGGGGTCTTCAATGGTGAAGGTACCACAGGGAAAAGCCAAGGCTGCTTGGTCTGAGCTGTAAAGGTATTTTCATCACTGTCACTCTATTTATGAAAGCAACTCGTGTCTCGTATCTTCTTTTTTGCCCAAAGGATTCTCTTTCTGTAATTTATTACAAAATTCAAGGCCATTTCATTAGGGGGAAATGCGCCATATCATTATTATAACAACTCCCCCTTTTTTTGTTCAATTTTGAAACTGACAATCTAAAGACTATTTTTAGCTCAGTCATGTGAGATTATTTGTTTCCTTCTGAGAAGTTTTTCCTTCGGACTAGTTAACATGAATTTTATGCTCACTTATTATGTCACATGCTCCAATTCAATTTATTTTAAAGCAGATTCTTTGGGGAAAACTGTAAAGCTAATTTGAATTGATTCTTTAGAGATTCCATTTTAAATGACGTGCTATAAAATTGGCAGACAAAGTGAAAAAATGGAATTGAATTTTCTTCTTCAGCTACTCATTGGATTCAGAAATCTTGCTTTTCGACACTGCCAAGGGTTTTGATATAATGTTTTATGCAATTTTCATAACATTTATCTTAAACTCCACCGCCTTTAGTTGGTTGTTCAACTCAAAATGGTTTCCTGATATTTCTGTGGAAAAAAAAGCAGAGTTCCTGCTACAGGAAGAATTGGGTGTTTTCATACAAGCCTCCTGCCATCCACAGGGGTGCCCGTCTATGAAACATCTGGCATAATGCAGGTGTTTTAATTCTGAAGTGAATATTGAACGTTTGTGGACAAACCTGCTGAGGGAGGTGTGGAATAAAACAGCATCCCCCACTTCCTCCTACTCTGCACAATTTATATTCCTCCCTCTCATATTTGATGGATTTATAGCTTGAGGAAAGCATAGGAATAATAGGCAAGACGCCCGATGGCTTACTTTCCCGTCCCCCACAGACCCCAAGAGGCGCCCATTGTTCGTCAGGGCGGCGGGGTCCAAGCTAATCAGAAACAGCCGTCACCGGGTGGGGACAAGGACCCTGGGTCTGGTACATCTGATTCCACTTGATTATTTATATCCAATGATTACCAATCGAATGGAAAATACATGGAAAACACATGTCTGCACTTTCCCCTTGAGACACACTTGTTTTCTTTGATGTGTTTTTAAAAGGGAGTTTTATTTCACACTTCTTGTTCCCTGGAATGCCCTAAATTACAACTATCATTCCTACTGACCCAGCGAGTCGGCTCACAGGCAGACTCACGGAAAGTCTCTCTCCCCACAGTGTGCTCGGCCACCGTCGAGTGGGGCATCAGGGACTTGGAGTTACTTTCCTAAACAGGTTGGTCCCTAAAGAAGCCAATCATTGCTGCCCCTGTTTTTGCTCTGATTACAAAGAAGGTAATTGTGTGAAGGGAGTGCACCTGTCAGTCAGGGTTCAAAGGAAAAAGCAGACCTCAGGCCTCCTTCTCTGTTGAACACATGATGCCTAGGGCTCACGATTGGTATGTGTAGGGCCCACAAAAGCTTTCACTGTAATTAAAATTAGTGTAATAATGAATCTATAATAACAACTCCAGCCCAGATATTTGTTTTCTACTAAAAGAGCCTTAAAACAGCAATTTTAATTTTTTTTCTTAATGGAGGAAGGGGTCCATGAAGGTCCAGTGTCTCAGGCCCACAAGTCATCACACAGCCCTGAGCAGAGCACATATGAGGAACATGGGGCAAGGCATTGATTATAGGGTCAGAACTTCTGTGACTATGGGAGCTGGTGGAGAGGTGTAAGTAAGCCTGTGCGGGTCTCTGCGTGTGAAGGCGTGGATCAACAAGGCCAGCCATTGGAAAGAAGAGCTGGTTGTGAAGACAGGTGGTTCCCCACCTCGTGTTCTGAAGACTTGGGCAATGTCTGGAGACATTCTGGCTTTGTCACCACTGGGGTAAAGGTTGCTACTGGTATCCAGGGATCCTGCAAAACATCCTACAATGCACAGCACAGCACCATACCACGAAGAATTCTCTAGAATTATCAAAAGAGCAATAGTGCTGAGGTTGAGCAACCCCAAGATTAAAGTGGAGGAAGGCCGGGAACTGCAGGGCAGGGAGGAGGCCATGTCTGTCTCCCCAGGCCACCAACTTCCGGGGCGGGGGGCGGGGCGTGACCTGCGGAAGGAGCGGGCCGGGCCCTTCGCGGTGGAGTTACACTTGCACCTGGCGGAGGACTGGGGGAAGCTGAAGCAGGAGAGGGGGCTGGCAGCCTGGCGAGCCAGCAGGTAAGCAAGTATTGCCTGGTGCAGACGGGCAATGCCCGCCACAATGCATGGTGCCCTGGGGCCGCCTTCCGAGCCTAGTGACTGCAGCTTCTCTGCAAAGGTGGCCCTAGAGTCCCCCGCTGATTTCCCCCGCGGCCAGCCCTGACTTGGAGCCACACAGGGAAGGGAACTCGAGAGAAGTTGGCTCCCACTTTGCTAAACTGACACGGTTCACAGCCTCCCGGGGAGCCCACGTGGAGTCTGCTCACAGGCACTTTTCATGAGCAGGGTCGCAACCTTGCTCGCCCTTAAAGCGGAGCTGGGAAACTGTTTAAATCTACAGATGCCTGGGGTGCTGCCTTAGACCCCTGGTCGTGCAGCAACATCTGTTCTTTCATTCTGAAAAAGAGTCATGGTTGGACACGCAGCTATCCAGGCGGACTACATGTCCCAGCTTCCCCGGAAGGGAGAGGTGGCCGTGTCACAAGACTGCGAGGGCCGAGCCTGCGGTGCTGGCTCCAGAGGGGATCTCCGGACACTGCCTGTGCCCTCCTCCGTAGGTGTTTGCCCCCTTCCCACTAGCTGGGACCCAGGCATGGATGCGATCCTGCTTCAACCAGACAAGGACAAAAGCAGAACACAAGACGAAAAGATTCTGTGGTCCAGAGAATCCTTAACCTTAAACACCGGTTTTTGTTTTGTTTTTTTCTTAAAGAGTTTTGAGTGAGCATGTTAGTCACTCAGGTTGTAGATGATTAAAGCCAACTCAAATCCACTGAAGATGGGGAATGTGTTTGCTCCCATAATTGGGAAGTCTGGGGTAAGAGTTTCAGGCATAGCTGGACCTAGGGGTTCAAAATGATGAGGGAGCAGGAGGCTGGCTGAAGACAAAGCAAAAGCTGGCTCCTTGCACCCCCTCTCCACGCACTCCCCTAGGTAATGTGTGTGACATTCCTCAGGCACCCCTGACTTCCATAAGCAATTTCCTCAGGCACCCCTGACTGCCATAAATGAGAAATAAATAGTTAACTTGCAGAGATTACAATCCTGCAAGACAGGAGTCTCCCTTGGTTTACAAATGTCCTAGAGATCTACAAAGAAGTTACCTTCTCAATAGCACAAGTTTCCAGAGGCAAATAACTTAGTTCCTCAAGCCCTAATGTCTCCCTCCCCACCATAAACTGAAGGAGGCTGAGATAGAAGGGAATGTAAATATAGTTAAATCTCTTCTAAACCCAAATCTCACTAACAAAGACAGTTAATAGCAGACAGTTAATAGCAGACAGTTAATAGCAGAAATGTGAATGGCTTGCCAAAAGACAACACTGATCAAGCCACAAGGCCTCTGGTATCCCTGCACCTTGTAGGCCCTCTTTAGCATATGAAAACTCGGTTGAAACCTCCCTTTCCCTCACGGTCCCCCAACCACAGGGTGCATGACTTGCCATCTCTCACAACCCGGGACAGCAGCTCTTCCTGCCCACGGGTCCTGTCCCCGTGCTTTAATAAACCACCATTTTGCACCAAAGATGTCTCAAGAATTCTTTCTTGGTCATCGGCTCTGGACCTCAGCCCACCAAACCTCACCTAGGTTCTAGAACTTCATCAAAAAGATGTCATGAGGCTCTCCATCTCCCAGCACTGACTTGCTGCTGAAGTCCAGAAAAGATGGCACTGAGAAATCGCAAGCTTCTAATTTCCTTAGAGCTCATGACCTAGGAGAAGACAGGAGAGCCCCTCTCTCAATGTGTCTTTTTAATTATGCAGAGCAAAGGCGGAGCTGTCCTGCTGGGGTCACAGGCTCTCCCTGAACCAAGTGCTATGAGCCCCAGAAGAAGGGAGATTGGAATAAATCTGTACAACCAGCTGCTGCTACTGGGGAACTTAGCCGACATCACCAGGAGGAAGACAGTGCCGACGAGGGGGTAAGGTCAGGGAATATCCACTGGGGTTCAAGGAAGGGAAAATCATGCTCCCCTGGGGTAGGAAAGGCTTCACAGCAGAGGTGGGATTGGAGCCGAGTGTTGAAAGACTAAGAGTTTAAAAATGGATACAGGAGAAAATACTGTACTTTCCATTCCTGACCATTTTCAAAGGCTCAAGCAAACTCAGTAGCCCCGTGGGATGAAAGGGATCGTGTTGTTTTTCTTCCCTTTGCCGTTGGTTCAGCATGAGAAGTGTTTCCCTTTGAGCCCAGAGTCCTTCCAGAGTCTGACCAAAGAGGGGGAAGAGTCTGGGTCTCGGAACACAAATCTCCAACACGGGCACTCACACATAAAGCAGGAAGAAACGTTTGCTTCTCCGTAACCTGAAGAAAGGTTGGTTAAGTGTAACTGGCAGTTCCCTTAATCACTCCAGAAAGGCTTGTTATATAAATAAATGACTCAAATATGAAGTGACTTACCTTCGGAAACATGCATTTCTTTTTTGTCTGTTTGTTTGTTTTTCATGTTCCTAGCATGGTTTCCTTCAGTTTGGAGTGGAATACGCTTGTAATTTTAATACCCGTGTATTAATTCCAAAACTCTCTTGTGCTGGGATTTTAGGAATATGTTTTTATGGAGGTTGTAAGTAGCTTAGCGATTTCCCAAGCAGTCAGGCCGCCAGAGCCTGGGACTCATTTCTGCAGTACAGGGGTCAGTCCTTTGGGATGGAAATGCCTCTGTGGCCAAGCAGGGTGCTACTGGCTGGATCAGGTCAGCTACCATAAAAGGCGGCAGTGATGGCGATGATGGTGGTGGTGATGATGATGGTGATAGCAGCTCTTGGTCTTATAGGTAGTGCAGCCAGGATATGAACCCCATTCTCCCCTGTTCAGAAGAGACTGTGTTGTACTCTCTTTCCTAACGAACTGAGGTACCTTTCATTGGCTCAAGGGCTGTAA
This sequence comes from Enhydra lutris kenyoni, assembly GCF_002288905.1. Lineage (NCBI taxonomy): Eukaryota > Metazoa > Chordata > Mammalia > Carnivora > Mustelidae > Enhydra > Enhydra lutris. Next base: position 5,827,335 of record NW_019154104.1, read on the forward strand.
AAGCATCTGGGGATTTATTGTTTCCTGGTTATTTGATGATGAAATGATTTCTAGAGATACAAAGCTCTTCTTGTCGGCAAGTCTGCACCTTCACGCAGGGCGTGGGAAGTGCGCTTCCAGGTGCCTTTAGCTGACTCTCTCTGGACCAGTTTGTCCTTAGAGCACGTTGAAAGTAGGTCAGCAGACCAACTTCTGTCATCTGTTTCTTTTGGGGGCTGAGTCATAACACTCCCGTAAGGACAAGAGTCCTAGAGGGGATTCCTGACTTCAGATGGATGGAACCACATAAACCAGTTTAACATAAGTGGATTAATTTGACTGTGGGGTAGGTCATGTTATTAATGTTCTCAATCATTGGCTCCCCATTTCAGTTCCCACGCACTGCCATGTGACTTGCAGTGTCTCTTATGGTGGGGGAATACTTCTCCACCCCCTTGATACTGAGTTTGCTGCCAAGACTTGCGTTCTCATGAGCAAATGGAGATGTGAGCGGAAGAGACTAGGTGCCAGGTCGGAGCGGAGAGGTTCAGGAGACTTTGCTCTTCCTTTCTTGCTCGTCTGCCTCCCTTCCTTTCCATCTGCCGAGATAGTGACTTGTCCCTGTTACATACTGTTCCTTCAGCCGAGGTTCTCTCTCACATGTGATGTGGTATTTGTTGTTATAAGCTGCTGAGATTAAGGCTTGTTACAAGGACAGAACTATGGGAAAGCTGACTGGTACAAATGGCCACTGATTGTCCCCAACCCTCTAGTGAAGAATGGTCCAGCTCTCTCTGTATGTGGCTATAGCCTGAGGTTGTGACAAATGTCTCAGGAAAAATTAATCTTAAGCAGAAGAAAACTAAGGAACGCCAGTCAGGTTAAGCCAACAATAACAAGAAGCCAATTTAACCTGTGAAATTTGTGAAGGCTATTTAAAAAAAAGCGTGTTGGAGAGAGTGTGCTAGAAACAGGCATTCTTAGACATTGTTAATGAGGGCACAAATTAATGTAACTGTGCCGGAGATTCATTCAGAAATAATGCTAATAATAATAGATACCATTTGTAGAGGACATTTATGTGCCAGGCACGACTGTTTGAAGTTTTGTTAACCTCACTCTAATTAATAAAATTGGTTTACATGTACTAGTCCACTTAATCCTCATAACAACCTTGTAAGGGAGATATTATTATTAAACAACTTATTTCAACAGCCTGCAAACTTTATGTATGCTCTTTGACTCACAGCTGGGAATTTATCCTAAGGAAACAATTAAAGATGGGGCAGAAACTTTTAGTAGAAGAATGTGACAGCAGTATCGTTTATAATTATGAAATTCGGAAGCAATATAAATATTCAGAAAATGGGAATCTTTTCAATAAATTGATCCATTTAGGGGCACCTGGGTGGCTCAGTCATTAAGCACCTGCCTTCAGCTCAGGTCATGATCCCAGGGTCCTGGGATTGAGCCCTGCGTCATGTTTCCTGCTCGGTGGGAAGCCTGCTTCTCCCTCTCCCATTCCCCCTGCTTCTTTTCCTTCTTTTGCTGTCTCTCTCCCTGTCAAATAAATAAATAAAATCTTTAAAAAAAATAAAAACAAATAAATTGATCAATTTAAAAGTGATATAAAAAGATGTAGTGGGCACGAAATACATTAAGCAAATGGTATAGCTTACAATAGTATAGTCCTGCTTTGTCCAGCACAATAACCACTGGCCACCTGAGCACCTGAAATGTGGCTAGTCTGAAATGAGGTGTGCGGTAAGTGAAGAATCGGTATTTAAAAAAAAAAAAAAGAATGTAAACTATCTCCTTGATCATTTATATTTATTTATTTTTATTGATATAATTTTATATTGATTGCAACATTGAATTGATAATATTTTGGACATATGCAAATTAATTTCACTTCTCCTTGGTACTGACCAAATGTTTACATTTATTTTTTGGTGACAACTACATATGTTTAAAGCATACAACATAATGTGGTCTATACCATAATGTTCTGACATACATATACAGAGCAAAATGTGTACTACCATCACACTCATTCACATACCCATCTCCTTACAGCGTTCCCTTGTTGTGTGATGAGAGTGCCTGGAAATGTACTCTTTTAGCAGATTTCTAGTGCACAGTGCAGCATTATAAACTATAGTCTCCATGTTGTGCATTAGAGCTCTGTATTCATTCATTCTACTTATGTAGAATGAATCTCCCCAATATCTCCCCCTTTCCCTCACCTCCCTGCCCCTGGTAACCACCATTCCACTCTCAGCTTGGATGTATTCAACGTTTTTGTGTTCCACCTGTAAGTGAGATCATGAAGCATTTTTCTTTCTGTGTCCAGCTTATTTCATGCAGCAAAATGTCTTCCAGGTTTATCTACATTGTTGCAAATGGCAAGATCTCCTTTTTAAAGGCTGCGTAATACTCCATGGGCTCTACATACCAGAATTTCCTTATCCATTCATCTGGTGGTAGACATTTAGGTTGTTTCCATATTTTGGCTGTCGCAAGTAATGCTGCCCTCAACACGAGAGTACAGATATTCTTTGAGGTGCTGATTTCATTTCCTTTCGATGGATACCCGGAAGTGGGATTGCTGAACCCTCTGGTGGTTCTCTTTTTCATTTTTTGGAGGAACCTCCATTCTGCTTTCCATGATGGCTGTAGCAGTTTGCATTCCCACCAGTGTACAGGGCTTCCCTTTTCTTCAGCTCCTCACCGGCACTTGCCTTTGTCTTTTTGATGCTGCCCATCCAGACGGGAGTGAGGTGAACTCTCACTGTGGTTTTGATTTGTATTGCCCTGATGAGGAGTGACGTTGAGCATCTTTTCAGGTACCTGTTGGCCATTTGTATGTCTTCTTTGGAAAAATGTCTATTCGGGTCCTTTGCCCCCTTTTAAATCAGGGTGTTTCTTGGCTACCAGGTTGTCTCTGTACTTTAAAAAAAAAAAATGTGGCTACTAGTAAAACTTAAAATGTCATATATGACTCACATTTATTTTAGGCTTTGTGAGCGACGTGGTCTCCGTAATGACTGTCCAACTACTATTGTAAACACCATTGCGGATGTGGTGTACTGGCAGGGAAACTGAGTCAGAAGTCCAGTTCTCTGGCACAGAAATGCCAGGCAGCAGCCCTGTGCAGTGACTGCAGATACATTTCCACTGACTGCTGTGTCTGGGTGTTGGTTGGTACCACTCTGGGGCCGGATGGGCAGAGAGAGCAGGAGTGATGCGCGTGTCAGGAACGGGAGAAGGTAGGTATGGCAGAGGCTGTGGATGACCCCTAATGCCGTTCTTGCCTTCTGCCCAGGCACTAGAACTCCCAAGCTTTCGCTGGACACATGGTCACTAGACTCCCTTGAAAATCAATGTGGCCGTGTCTTTCCTCTCCTGCTCTCCATCCTATGGTGCAAATGCAAAGGCTGGAGCTCAAGCAGCCATCTAAGTCCATGGGGTGGACCCATTTCTTGAGATTGATGAGGAAGAATATAGATAAGAGATGATGTCCCTGATAACTGAAAAACTCTGATCTGCTCACTTCCAGACTTGGTTTATCTTAGACATTTCAACACATACATGGAATATCAATACATACATGTGCTATCTCAATACATTTCTGTCTTGGCTAATTTATTATTATTTGGGGTTTGCTATCATCCTGAATTAAGCTGAATTTAATTTTAACTAATTTAACAAGGACTGATGTATCAATAATGCAGGCCACAGAGAGCCAGCTCCCCCTCCTATCCCCCCCTCTATAGCATAGGTTCTGTATAGACCAATTCTAGTTTTAATTAATAGGTACTTAATTAAATCAATTTAAGCGAATGGCAGCAAACCCACCCCAGTGTGATCACTCTGTACCTGCTGTGATTCAGGCTGTGCCTTCAGTTCAGAGCCACGCCCCCATCCTCCTTACCCCCAACCCCTGCCAGTGTCTCTAGTACCGACACAATAGAAGAAAAAGCTGGATTTGGAAATAGAGCGCTCTTGATCTACAAGCAAATTCACAGATGCAACCATCCTTACCACTTTCTCCGCCTCCCCGACCACATTCCAGTTCCCCCTGGGGTCATCAATTGCCCCTCACTGTTCTCCCTTCTTCCTCTTTCTGATCAAGCTCAGTTCCTGCTTCTATCCCTTGAAGTCCTGGATCCCAGCCCCACCTGCCCAGGAAACAACCACCTTCCACAATAATCCACTCTGCCCTGTAAAAAATTAACCTTTTCATTTGTTTGCTTGCTCATCTTACAGTTCTAGGTATGAGAGAAGGGTAGGGCTGTAGGTACAGTTCCTTAGGAAACAGACTTTGAGACAGATATTTATTCGGGAGTAGGAACAATACCTGTCAGACAGTGAAGGAAACACAGGACAGAGAACAAAGTGGAAATTCAAAGCAGTTGCAAAAGAAGCCTCGCCCATCCCACGGTGCACTCTGAAGATGAGATGGCCCTTCAGAGACATTTCCAATTGAGGCAAGGGGTGAGTGCTTTGGTCCTTAGGGGGTCTTGGCAACATGTTACAGTATCCACTCCAGGTGCACTGAAGGATTCTGGCTGACCATGGTGAGACTCTTGGGGTAGTTGACTGAGACCCAGACCCTGAATGTTCTTTATATGTCCACAGATAATTAGTCTCTCCTTGACAAAGTCACACAACTAAATTCAGACAAGACTAATGAAAACATGGGAACTGCTTTGTTTACACTGAGACCGTCTTTTTGCTATGATTAAAGTGTTTGTATTGTTACCGCTCATACGCCTTTCTCTGGGTCCAAGTTAAAACAGGAAATGAGTGGGCTCCAAGAAATCTGTAAGAAGAAAACATGAAGTCATTTTGCATTAGTTGGAATGAATAAGAAGCTGGGCATGTTTGGTGAAGATAAAATATGTTTCTTCTCTCAACAACAAAAAAGAAAAGTCTTAGGAGAAACTCAAAAAGGTGCAAGAAAATCATGGTCCAAATAGAGACAAACTAAAATGACCCATGATTTTGAATAATTGGTAGAGCATAATAAAGGAAAATCAGTCTGACCTGCCACAGATTATTCCCTGTGGTATACTCTTTTGAATCACTCAAGAGTTGTGACGTTGGACCCAAGAGGGAGAAATACGGTCCTAACACAATCCTGGGCTCTCCAGGAAGTAACATCTACCTACTGAGAATAACTCAAATGCAGTTTATTGGTTTTCAACTCTTGGATTTAAGCAGTAGACCCAGCAGAGAGAACTTCCAGCTGCAGACCAGAAGGTCCTACTGTTGGGCAGAACAATGGAAAAGCACAGATCAAGCTGATAGGAGTTGAAGGGGCTCAGCGGGGAAGCAGATTCCTTCATCTCACTCTGTGTGGAGTTAAGAAATATTGTCTCAAGTTCGTGGAATGAGAAATAGAATTTCAATACATTAGTTGAAGTTATGAAAGTAACCAACAGAAGAATGAAAAATAATATTGCGACTACCAAACTTTGGAAGGAAGAAGGGGAAGTGAAGGCAGAGAAAGTAAACTTTCAGCTTCCAATATTGATCAATAATGAAAAAGATGAAAACGATGAGTGAGCGTATTATCCATGGTGACGGTAACCACCAGAAGACACAAAAATAGAATAATAGGTCAAGCAGTTGCCTTTGGGATGTGGTTGCAGGTGGAGATGGTTTGAGGGGGACAAGATTGCTTCTGTAGTTTTTCAATTTTTTTTAATCTTATACATGTATTCCTCCCAAATTTTGAAAAATATGAAATATTTTCATATTGATTTTCATTGATTTTCATATGAAAATCACCAGGCAAAGTTTAATTATTAATCAGAAGGATATTTGGTAAGTAGAGACTCCATGTGATTCGTGGGACAAGTCTCTTACATTGTGGGGAAGCCCCGTGAAAGTCCCCGCCCTAACAATGGAGAACACATCTTTGGTGTTCCCACAATTTCCGGACCTGTCACCACCAAAAAGAATTGGCTCCACATGGACACATCTTGATTCGTGGGACTCCATTTTCTCTACTTACCACTCCTTTGTGTTCTGATGACATGGACCAATGTGAGAGTTGTCGGACTTCTCCTAGAAGTGACACGTTTCAATCCCGTGTTGCTCAAAATAGGGAATAACGTAACTGGAACAGTGGTTTCCAACTGTGGCCACACATGATACTTTCTCATGGAGCTTTAAAAATACACCCCTGCCCAGGCTCAGGCTTTGATATTAATGACAGCAACAGCCAAAATTCCGTGGGTGTTTCTGTCCTACAGTTAAAGTTGAGAATCTCTGGCCCAGGCTCCCGTGTTTTGTTCATCAGAGTATAGAAGCATGTTCACCTCAAGGTAGTACATGCTTCCTTCATCATCCATGGTCCTTGCAAGCAGTCAAACAAGTCTTCCTAGCACAGCATCTGAACCACTTGGTAGCCCCTCCTATCCTGGAGTTCTCTCCCTCACTTTCTCTCTCTGATCACTTTCTCTGATGCTCTTCCTCTGTCTGTTCATGGGGTACCCCTCCCCTGCCTTCTTGGAACTCTTCTCTCCTTCCTGGTCACATCCGCTCAGGGATTTCAACTACCTTTTTGACCACCACTGTCACCACACTGAGGATGGCTTCCAGATCTTCATCTCCACCCCAGATCTCTCTCCGGAGGTCCAATGATCTACTGGATATTTCCACTTTGATATCTCACATGTTCCTCATCCAAAACTTGCCCCCAAATGGCACTCCTCTAGTGCCCAAAATCTTCCCAGCTGGGTTGAATGACACCAGTTATCCAGTTCCTTCAGTCAAACAAACCCAAACTCCAGGAATCCCTTGGACACTTCCTTTCCCTCCTCCAACCAGCATTCAATTCATTCTGTCTCAGTTAACCCCCTTCTGCTTCATCTCTGTGGCCTAACTATGGTCAGTCTGTTATCATCTCTTTCTTGGATGTCTCCAAACAATCTCCTATCCAGTCTCCCCCTGCCTCAATCGCGTCTACTTCTGATGCGCACTTTGGCCAGAGTGACTGTTCCAAAGCACAAATATGACTGTGTCAATCTCCTGCTTAAAATCCTTCTATCACTTCCTCGTGGTCTTCCAAGTCCAAACTTAGAAAGGTCCAGAAGCACGTAGTAATTCACTCCTCTCTGCCTCTCCAGTTTCAGCACCTGCTATCGCTAACAGATGCCCCATGCATCTCACCACACTGAGCACCTCCAACCCACCCGCAGGCCCCCTAATCTGCCAGTCGGCTTCCTTCATGTTTACCCTGTGGATCCTGGGCCTGGACTGGCTTCTTGACTTTCAGCTGTCTCCTGCTTGTGCTTAAAACTTTTGCTCAGATCTCACCATCTCCAAGCCATCTCCTCCTCCCTTGGTACCTATCCCAGGGCCTGGAAAACATTCAAGAAGTGTTTAATTATGTTCTTAATTTCGGAGAAGGGATGGAATTACTACATGAAGAAAGTGAAAAAGATGATTATAATTTATCATTACCTCTCAAATGCATTGATTTTTAAAAGAAAATTTTCAATGTATTCTAAAGGGTCCTCGGGGTCCCACAGAACCCCCTCAAAGGCTCCCACCTCTTCATTTTAAGTAAAACTACTTTCATTTCATCTATTTTGTATGTTGGTCTTCCAAGAAAGGTCTAGTTTGAACAGTGTTTTGTGGCCAAGAAATATTTGAAAACCAATGGTCTAAATTATTCAAATAATTAAAATTAGAAGTGCAATTTCTGTTTGAATTACTCTCCCCCCAAAGTTCTCGTCTCTCTGTTTCTTCTTAAAGCAGCATACCACAAGGATGTTTTCTCCTGGTTTAATTTAGTGTCCTAGTGACATACTACCTTTTTATTAGCTTTAAAAAGAAATTGTTATTTTGAATTGATAGTATAATGCATATGGTCCCAAAAAGGAATTCAGTGAAAACTCAGACTCCCACTGATACTCATCCTCCATCTTTGAGAGACAAACTGTAGCCAACTTCAGCACATCATTCCAGGGACTTCCATGCATGGATCACTGCTTTGGGGGACAGGGGCCCCATTTCCTTGCTAGGGACAATGGAAGAACAACCCTTCTATACACCACTGATGGTTTAATCATTAAGAACTTGGAGTGGCCTTGGAAAGACACCTGGCCCCACTATCCAATGACTGTCAGGAAGAAGGACTTAACACCAGCTCTCCCAATATCAAAACCATTTTTTGACAGACAGCCTCTAGCTTGGCTCATATCCAAATACCCATTTCAGTCAGCTTATTAACTTACCTAGGGGTACATCTGCCTCCTAATATATTTTGGAAGTGTTTCAGGAAATTACACTCTTTTTTTTTTTTTTTTAAAGATTTTATTTATTTATTTGACAGAGAGAGATCACAAGTAGACAGAGAGGCAGGCAGAGAGAGGGAGGGAAGCAGGCTCCCTGCTGAGCAGAGAGCCCGATGTGGGACTCGATCCCAGGAACCTGAGATCATGACCTGAGCCAAAGGCAGCGGCTTAACCCACTGAGCCACCCAGGTGCCCAGGAAATTACACTCTTAAATTGAGATGGTCTGTGGGTGCTTTACTGAGATTTTTTTTTTTTTAACTGATTAGAGTATTTGACATTTCAGTAGATAGTGTTGGGACATTTGACTCTCAAATGGGAAAGAAAAGAAAAAAAATTCCTACTTCATGCCCATCACAGAAATGAATTAAAGATCTGCAGATCATGGCACCTGCATGGCTCAGTTGGTGGAACATGCAACTCTAGACCTTGGGTTATGAGTTTGAGCCCCATGTTGGGTGTAGAGATGACTCAAAAGTAAAATGTTTAAAAAAAGATGTACTGAAGATCTAAGCACCAGAAAAAAATACTCTAAAATGATTAGAAGAAAATAGAACACCTCTCACAATTTTGGAGAAGGAAAGTTGTGAGTTTGTTTTTTTTAAGATCACATTAAAAAAAAGGCAAACTCTGAGTAGAGGAATATCTGATATATCTGATTACACCTAACTAAAAACCTTTTGTCAAAATAACGCCATGAACCAACTTAAAAGACAAGTGGTAACAGCTAGCAGAGAGATCTGTTATTCTCTGCAGTGTATATGATTCCCACCAGTAAGGCAGAACTAGACATACAATGAACGGAAAAGCAGGCAAAGGATATGAACTGAGAATGTAGAGATGAGGAAGTAAGAATGGATGATGCATGGGGATGCCTGGGTGGCTCAGTCAGTTAAGCATCCGGCTCTTGGTTTTGGCTTGGTTTGTGATCTCGGGGTCGTGAGATCGAGCCCTGTGTACACTCAGCAGGGGGGTCTGCTTGAGAATTCTCCCTCTCTGTCTCCTTATGGCCCTCTCTCTGCTCATGTTCTTTCTCTCAAATAAGTAAATAAATCTTAAAAAAAAAAAAAAGAATGGAAGATGCACGTATGAAAAGATACCCAACTTCATATATAATGAGGGAAGTGCAATTGAAACAATAATAAGATATTTTTCTGCCAATCATATTGGCACACATTTTGAAGTTGGAGAATATGAAATATTGGCTGGGATGTGGGGACACTGGCGCTCTCATTCACTATTGTCGAGATTGTAGACAGATACAGACGCGTTAGAAGGCAATTTGGCAGCATCTTGCAAATTTGAAAATGTGTCTCCCCTGTAACACAGCAATTCCATTTCTAGGTATTGCCCTAGAGAGACTCCCACACATGTGCATGAGGGGCCATGTGCTGAGTTTCCATCTAAATGGCCACTGGTAGGGGAACAGCTGAGAATACCGAGGCATTTTGTGTTCCAGGCTGCCTGTATCCATCTGCCAGGACTGCCAGGGACCAGGTGGCTTAAATAACAGAGATTTGTTATCTCACAAATCTGGAGCCTAGGAGTCCGAGATGAGGCTGTCTGCAGAGTTGGTTTCTTCCGAGGCCTCTCTCCTTGGCTTGTAGACAGCCACCTTCTCTCTGTCTTCTCATGGTCTTCCCTCTATTACCTGCCTGTGTCCTGATCTCTTCTGATAAGGACAGCAGTCATATTGGAGTCAGGCCCATACTAATGACCTCACTTCAGCCAATTATCTATTCAAATAGATAGTCTCCGACTCTAGTCCTATCCTGAGGCCCTGGGGCTGAGGACATAGATGTACAGATTTTAGGGGGACAAAATTCATCCCATAATAAGGTCCCTAAAAGGCACTAGCAAGAGCCACATGTGACAGTGCAACTTCATCTCAGAAAACAACATTGAGGGGCGCCTGGGTGGCTCAGTGGGTTAAGCCTCTGCCTTCAGCTCAGGTCATGATCTCGGGGTCCTGGGATCGAGCCCTGCATCAGGCTCCCTGCTCAGTGGGGAGCCTGCTTCCCCCTCTATCTCTCTGCCTGCCTCTCCGTCTACTTGTGATCTCTGTCAAATAAATAAATAAATCTTAAAAAAAAAAAAAAAAGAAAACAACATTGAGTTGAAAGAGCATGATGCATGATGGTACCTACCGTATGATACCACTCCCCACTTACAAAACATGCACATGAATCTACACAACTATCTTATGCATGTATATCAGCATCTAATGTCCTGGAAGGATCATTCAGATGCATTGCCTCTCTGTTGGTTAGTCAAACATGACTTTAGTCATAGTATCTTATTTCCTTAAAAAATATTGCAAAGCAATACAGTGAAATGTGAATGGTTTCTAATTCTGAGTAGCAGAATATGAGAGTTTAGTCACAATATTCTTGGTAATTTTCTGTATCTCTTATATATATTTTTTAAGATCTCCTTATTTATTTGAGAGTTGAGGGAGGGGCAGAGGGAGAGAGAGAATCCCAAGCAGACTCCCAGCTGAGCATGGAGCCCAACGTGGGGCTCAGTCTCACAACCTCGAGATCAGAACCTGAGCCAAAACCAAGAGTCACACACATAACCGACTGCCACCCAGGCACCCCTGTATCTCTTATATTTTTAAAGAAGTTTAAAAAGTCAAAAAGGATGACCAACTCTCCATTCCTCAAGACACTTTAAATGTATTTTTTCATGAAGTCAGAAACCATGAAGGAACTGCACGCTAGGACTTCATTTCATCTCGGCCTCACTAGAAAAACCCTTTCTTTCCACATTTTGAGGGCATGCAGTGCAGAATGCTTTAGGGATCAGGCCTGGGAGCTTCCTTTTGAATCTGTTATAGGAAGATGGTTGATGATCTTGTCCACTACCTCCCACTATTTATCCCTTATGAGGACTGATTTATTCTGGAGATATTTTTATGAGCTGACTAACATCCTTTTAGATTGAAGAGGGGCATAAATAAATAAATGAGTATAATAGCAAATGTCATAAACATTTCTCTGCTGGTGAATAATAGGCTCGTGCCTTCAGGAGGATGAAAGCAACCTTTCCTGAACTCCTGCCATGGGCCAAGCACTCTACCAGAGGCTTTAAATAATTGTCATTTAAATATTAATTTTTAGGACCTTAGAAAGTAGGTTATGAGGAACAGTTAGTTTAAGTTACTTGTCCCAAGTCACAGGGAGTGACTAAACCAGACTAACTTCAAACCATAATAGAGGGTGCCTGGGTGGCTCAGTGGGTTAAGCCTCTGTCTTTAGCACAGGTCATGATCTCAGGGTCCTGGGATCGAGCCCTGCATCGGGCTCTCTGCTCAGGAGGGAGCCTGCTTCCTCCTCTCTCTCTGCCTGCCTCTCTGCCTATTTGTGATCTCTGTGTGTCAAATAAATAAATAAAATCTTTACCAAAAAAACCCATAATAGAATATAATATTTTGGAAGTCATAGCGTTTCCTGATTATGGAGGGGATGGAAGAGGTGAAGGAGGCAAGTTTGTGTTAACTTGTTCAGAATCTATGTCCAGTGCAACAGTCCTGTGAACCAGAGTTTTCATCCTAATTTTGAAATGAGGAGACTAAAATTCGGAGAAGCTTTATATATATATTAAGATGCTCAAGATGAGGGTGTCTGGGTGGCTCAGTTAGTTAAGCATCTGCCTTGAGCTTAGGTCATGATCCCAGGATCCTGGGATCAAGCCCCACATTGGGCTTTTTGCTCAGCAGGGAGTCTGCTTCTCCTTTGTCCCTCATCCCACTCTTATGCTCTCTCTCTCTCAAATAAATAGAATCTTTTAAAAAAAAAAAAAGGAGAGAGAGAGATGCTCAAGATGACATAATTCCATCTGTGAGTTAGGTCTGTTTCTAGAATAACAGGGAAGGTTCAAGGTGAGGATCTTCCATGGAGAGTGCACATGCTGGCCTTACTTCCCTTTGTGCCATTGAGCTAGTCAGCTGGGGCGGCCATAATGAAGTATCACGAGCTGTGGGGGTGGGGAGCAGTCAAGCAGTTCATTGTCTCCCAGATGTGGAGAGTAGAAATCTGAAGTCAAAACATTGGTGGGATTGGTTTCTTCTGAGACCTCACTCCTTGGCTTGCAGATGGCCAGGCTCTCCCTGTGTCTTCATATGCTCTTCCCTCTGTGTGTGTGCCTGTGTCCTAATCTCTTCCTATAAGGGCACCGATCACATAGGAGGGGCGGTATTAATGACCGCTTTCTAACTTAATTACTTCTTTAAAGACCCTGTCTCCATTATGTGAAGGCAATGTGGCTATGACATCTGTTACCCCACTGATCGCCAGACTTTATTTGGAGGATCTGGCTGGCTAGACAGTTGTCCCCTTCTTCCCTCAATGATCCATGCACCTCCCTCCTGAAGCTAAGCACTTGGTTGAAGGGGACGACCTTCCCTGATAGAGGAGGACCATTCTTTGGTCAAGGGTATATGAGTAGCTGCACACCCGTGCTAGGACTTCCAAAACAAGCTCTCAAGGTCAACTTGTAGGTGAATGTAGGATAGTCAAGCTTCCAAGATTCTAGACACATCCAAACGAGTAGCTGCACATGGCAATCTGCCTTTCTAAACAAACAAACAAACAAACAAACAAAAAACCAGACCCTATCTCCAAGGTACGGTCACGTTCTTAGGCACTGGGGCTTGGGACTTCAGTATCTGGATGCAAGGGGGGACACAGTTCAGCTCATGACACCCACTATTCATCATGGTTAGGCTCACCTCATGTTACTAAAAAACAGGATATTTTTAGGAAGCTTCTATGGTCTGGGGAGCTGGTAGTCAAAATAAAAGAAAAAAAAGGAAAGGAAAAAAAAAGCCCTAAGTTTAGATCTCTAGAGGGAGATTAGGGCAAAAGCTGCCCTTTTCGTGATGAATAATTCCTTATGAACCAGTCTAATTTCATTTGATTCACGGTGCCTCTTGCTTTAGTTATGGTGCTGTTGAAGTGTTCAAACACAGCTACGAAGAGAGAAGCTATTTCTTCTCTGTGTGAACAAAGTCCTCGGATGCCCAGATGAAAGCACCTTCTATTTCCCGCCCAAATTTACCACCAGACTTGAAAAGGACAACAAATGTCAGCTCGGATGGGTGATTCTCTTTGTTGTGATTCCTAAATGGTCCATTTGGGGGTGGGGGGGGGGGCCTTCCCAGATCCCACAAACTGACTTATTTTCCTTGGAATAGAAATTTTCCAGGAAATCTCTTCTTTGCCCAACCGTCAAGCGATTCAGTGATAATCTGCAGAGGGTAACGGTTTTTCTGAAGAGTGCTCTGTATCTGTTTTGAGATCATTTGGGAGGAAAAGAAATCTTGCCCCCACCATTTTATTTAAAAAATCTCCATTTCAGAGGTGCCACGTGGCTCGGAACACTGTTGTTCCTCATTTTTATTGACTTTCTCTCTTGGTGCGTATTGAGCCTCACAGCTTTAATTATCACTTATATACAGATGATATTCAAATTTACACTTCATTTCCAGCCCTTTCAGATGATGTCACCCTTCGCCTCGCCCCAGACTTGGCTCACATCTTGTCTTGGATGAGCCACAATTTTCTCTGATTGAATATGGATGAGACAGAGGCTTTGCAGTTTAGTTGTAAATAAACTCTACATGCATTGAAGTTAATTTACCTCATTGATATCCCGGTCTTCATGTTAAGAGCAAGGGTGTTCAGTGCCTGACTCTGATTATCCGCCCGCGCTGATCAGAGAACTGGCCGGCCAAGGGATAATCTCCACCAGATATCCCAAAGACTTGTGACAATTTCCATCGCTCCTCATTTTGGCCAGAATTCTGGTTATCTCACAGCTGAAATCCTGCCATGATCTTTGGAAAGGCCTCCAATAAACCTCCTGTTTACGGTCTACTTGGAATATGGCTGCCCTTTGGCCTTGCTCTGTGTACACAATCCCAGGATACATTTTCCTTCAGGCAGCTGCTCTGGTTTCTTGTGCACTGAATAAAATGTAGTTTGTCAAGATCTTGGCCAGATTGTCTGCCTTCACATAAACTAGCTTTTGAAATGACTTAAAATTACGGGCCCGTTTTCTCAAGAGTTGCTTGCTGTTGTGTTTCATCGTGTGGTTGGAGATGTACTGTGCATCGCTCCTCAACATTCTATAGAGCATGTGTCTTGAACAAAAATGTGTATTTGAAAACACCAGGAGTGAGCACTAGCCTGTGGGAGCCTGACACATAATAAGCAATAAGCACTCAATTCATACTCGGTAGAATAAAGCCTAGGTAGATGAATTTGTAATCCTTTGCCCCATTTATGGTATTTGGTGCCATAATTATTTATAATATATTTTTATCTACCTCTTAGATTATTATGTAACTGCGACTGTGTAATTATTATTTCAACTAGAATGTATTAGAAATCTCCATTAACGTAACTGAAGGGTATAAAATAGAATGTGTGGAGTTGTCATTTAGCTGATTTGTCTTGTGTTGCTTTTCTTCGTTATTTCAGTGCAGCTAACGGTTCGTTCAGCACATTTTAATTAAAAACAAGCATATGTGGGTCTGCTAAGAACTTGAGGATCTAGTAGTGCAGTTAGACAGGGATGGCAAATATTTCTAGCAGTGACCATATGATATCTTCCATTCATCTCGGCAGTAATCCTCCAAATCTAATTATTGGGAGGATGGCAGCTGTACTCGGTTAGGCTTTTCTTTATTTTTACAGAGATGTGTTTTTTTCAGCCCGTTATGTTGTAGAAAATCAGCTGCTGCGTGAGTCCCTTCCAAGGCTGAAATCCCCACATCCATGAGACTTTCTTCCAGTTCCTTCCATTGAGATGCTACCCATTTGTTCCTGTCCATGTGCCTCTGGCCTGAAGGTGTTCCAAGGAAGCTTACAGCCTTCTGACAAGATCGGTTTCTCCATTTGTACAAATACGTTGGGTGTGTTGTTGTGACCTGAAGGTATAACTGTGGAGCATGTGTCCCCGGGGAAGCCTCAGTAACAGACGGGGCATCACCCACATGAAGGTGCCATGTTTCATGGTCCAGTCTTGAGCTTTGCAGACTCAAGCAGGGTTCTATCGACTTTGTCTCTTACAGAGGATGCAGAGGAGAATGTGATCATTTAAAAGGAGAATTAAAACAATCTAAAAACTATACACTCATATGGAGCATCCCTCTGGTGTAATCGCTGAGAATGGGGACTCCGGAGTCCGACTGCGTGGGGTCCAGTCCTGTTGGTGCTGCTCACTAGCTGTGTGACCGGGAGCACGTTGCTTATGTCCAGTGCATGTGGCAGACAGACTGTAGGGTGGCCCCCACGATCTCTGCTCCTCGGAGTCACAGCCCTGTGTCACTCCCTACACCACACATTTGGGTAGGACCTATGATAGCCTTCTAACCAGTGGAAGCTGGCAAAGGTAATGGGATGTACATGATTCTGAATGCACGATTATGTAAGAGCATAGCACCCATCCTGCTAGAGTTTCTCTCTCTCTCTCTGTCCTTGGCCTTGGGCTATTAGAGTGCTGAGCTGCCTTGTAAAGAGTCCAGCTACACTGAAGCCATCATACTGTAATGACCATATAGAGAGACCAAACAGAAATAGAGAGATGCCCAGGAGCTCTCTGTCTTCCAGCCCTAGCTTCCAGCTGTTTGGGTGTTTCTAGGCCCTAAATGAGTATGTGAAGAGGACTTCTGTTAGTTCAGAGGAGAAAGACCAAGAATTTGAGATCTCTTGTAGAATAAACTCTGAAGTCCTTGGCCTGGCCTTCCAGGCCTTCCATAATCTCACCCCAAACTTATCTCCAAACCTCTCTCTTAATATCCACCATATAAAATAGCCCTTCCAGTCAACTTGGTGGATTCATTAAGAAATACACCTGCCTCTGATTTACACCCTCCTAATTTAAAGCATTTGAAATAAAATGAAAGAGAAATGAGCAGCACACACATACACATAAAATAATTTCAGAATAGCACGATTTATGTTGCTTGTCAGTTTTTTTTTTTAAAAAAACAGGAAACTCCTTAGCAATAGTGAATGAGAAACTGCTCATGCATGACCTACCCTGCCCCATCCCCTTCTGGCTGGCTGGCTGGAGCCGAGGCAGCCCCAACGTCACCTTGGAAGCTACAAGTTGAAGATGGCAGAGTCCCTAGCAGCTGGGTCCTGAATGAGTGTGTGGAGGAAGGTCACCTAGCACCCAGCAAGGCCCCTGTCAACTCACACTAAGTAACAAGTGCGTCTGTTGTGGTTGGCCTTCAAAATGTTGGGTTTGCTTGTTACAGCAGCTAGCTTCTTGGTCAGTTTGCATCATCTTTACTAATACAGTCAGGTAATATGAAGAAGTGGGAAAAAGCTATCACTACTAGCAACAAAATAGAGGTTATCCACCGTGCTGATAAAGGCTCACAGGACAATTCCCATCAAGAGGGTGGATTCTGGCACCAGACTGCAGGACAGAAAGCTGTTTCTACCATTTACTGGGTATATAACCTTAGGCAAGTGCATTAGGTGGGGACATGGGGTTCTCCAGAGAAACACAACCAATAGGATGTGATAGAGAGAATGAGATTTATTCTAAGCAATTGGCTTATGTGATTGTGGAGGTTTGGTAAGTCCAAAATCTGATGGGGGAGGCTGGCAGGCTGCAGACACAGGCAAGAATTGCAGTTCAAGTTCAAAGGGAGTGTGGTTAGTGAATTAGGACGAGTTGATGCTGCAGATGGAGTCCAAAGGCAGGCCTGCTGGCAGAATTTCTTCTTGCTCATGGACAGGTCAGCCTTTGTTCTCTTCAGCCTTTCAACTGATTGGATGAGGCCTCCCCAACATTATGGAGGGCAATCTGCTTTACTCAAAGTCCACTGATCTAAATATGAATCTCATCCAGAAGCACCCTCACAGAAACATCCAGAATAATGGTTGACCAAATATCTGGGCCCTGTGGCCCAGCCAAGGTGACACACCAAGGTAACCATCATAGGAAGCTACTCTGTCTCTCAGTGCCTCAGTTAACCTCATCTGTGAAATGGATATAATGAAAGAACCTATCCTATTGAGGAATCTGAAGACTGAAAGAATAAGTGCATGTGTTTAGAATAGTGCCTGCCCATAGAACTCTTGACTATTACTACTACGAATAATGATGATGATGATTAATTACTATTTTCACGGGCTTCAGCTGTATGCTTCACTCTGATGAAAGAGCTAAAAAAAAATGGTCCATTAGTAAGGGGCTATCTCTTTTTCTTGTTGTTATTCCATGAATAAATTTTAATATATTCAATTTTCCCCGTGAACTGTTTATTTACTGTTCATATTAATGCAATCTGGTGAAAATATTTACATGACTAGAATCTTTTGCAATCTACTGGAGCATCTCTCCTGCTTTGCTTTTCCTTCCTTTCTGGTGAGAAACTTCATTTTTGCTTTCCATGTTTTTGAATTAACTGTCACTTCTCAGGAATGCGGCATCAGCATAAATCACAAGGCTGATACAGAGTAGAATGATTAAGAATCTGACTTGGGGTTAGCCAGAATTGGGTGTAAAGAAGCCCCAGCTTCTTCACAAAGAATTATTGGGGGGAGCAAATGGGGAGTCCCAACACTGTGCCTGGCACACGATACACTCTGCGAATGGGAACTTGGAGGATTCCTTCCATTAGTAATTCTTTACATTGTTACTGTGTTCCTCCTTGTGCTGGGAGACCTAGCATCCTGGGGCCCTGCATGACTGTGGAAGAAGTCACCTAGCAACCAGGATTAGCTCTATCAATCTATTACATATGCAAAGTAAACTCCTGTTTTCGTGAATCTTTAAATGTGGGGTTTCCTTATCATTGCACCTAGCTTGTTAGGTGCTCAGCATCAACCTAACCACTAGGCTCAATTAATATTGCAAGAAGGCTACCAACCATTCATGATGTTCTCTTCACCTCTGCGGGCTGCAGAGGCCTTGAACTTCTGTAGAAATTTTCTGCTCTACAACACTTTATTTACTCCCCGTAGCTACCACCCAGGGATGATACCTCTCTTTTCATGTAAATGTCCTGTTCCCCAGTTGGACAATATCGTAGATATTGATTTCAAGGTGCAAGAAATGTGACTTTTAAAATGTAATATTGGAGCACCTGGATGGTTCAGTTGGTTAAGTTTCTGGCTCTTGATTTCAGCTCAGGTCATGGTCTCAGGTTCAGGGAATTGACCCCCAAGTCAGGCTCCCTGCTGGGCGTGGAGCCTGCTTGAGATTTCCTCTCTGTCTGTCTCTGTCCTTCCCCCAGTTCATGCTCTCTCTCTCTCTCTGTCAAGTAAATAAATGTATCTTTAAAAAAGCAAGATAAAATAAAGTTTCATTTCTTTCTTGAGTTTCCATTCTACTGGCACAGCCCAATCTAGTTAATTTGAGGTTTTCCTGATTTCTTTTGGAAATGCATCTAAGTTCTGGGCTGTGGAGCTGGGCCTCTGGTCTTCAATGTCATCATCTGGTGTAGCCATCCTCCTTTCTGCTGGGTATTTCATTGTCAGTGTGTACTTTTCTCTCACTCTTGACTGTAAGGTTGCCCACCATTGGTCCTAGTCCCAGCATTTTCATGTTGCTTTTACGTATGTGAGAGTAAAGAGGCTTATGTGAGTGTCCAAGGCATATAGAAGTCTCTCTGTGGGACAGTAGGCAGAAGAAGGGACTATGGACCAAAAGAAATCAGTTAATATTTTAAAAATTTATTTATTTATTTGAGAGACATAGAGAGAGAGTGTGCGTGTGCACAGAGGGGGAGTGACAGAGGGAATAGGTGAGAGAGAATCTCAAGCAGACTCCCCCTTGAGTACAGAGCCCATCAAAGGGCTAGATCTCATGACCCTGAGATCATGACCTGAGCCAAAACTACAAGTCAGATGTTTAACTGACTCAGCCCCCCAGGCGCCCCAGTTAATATTTTAATATCAAGAATATAATTTCACCACAAAAAGAAAAGACCTTGAGGTTAGGAACTGTATCTTGACCATATCCTGGTACACTATCCAGTAAATCAAATTTACCTCATTACATTTTTTGCTGCTGCCATTCAGTGATAAAGAATAGCCAATGGCCCATAAAAACAGAGGGAGAAAAAATTCCCAATCTTTTTTGAAACAGTAACTTCAGCAGGGAAAAGCACTGTTATGAGCTGAATTCTGTGTCCCTATCCACTCCCCATGTCTACTCATGGTGGAATAACCAACACTACTTGTTTTCTTCCTGCCATAAACAACTAGACAACCTCATGAAATATCTGATACAATTATTTCAGACATTGGACAGCAGGACTATAATCCTTGAGAGAAGGGGAACAAAGCAAGGTAAAAGAACTACTAGGGAACTATAAACTGAAAGTTTCTCAGCATCCACAGTTCTCTGGGAGACAACTGAGTTCCACCTAGTCAATGTGGAAAAATCCCACTGACCACTGTATTTGTTTTCTATGGCTACTGTAACAAATTGTTATAGATTTAGTGACTTAAAACAATGTGTTTATTAATCTTACAATTCTGTGAGTCAGAAGTCTGATATAGATCTCACTGGCATAAAATCAATGTGTTGGTATGGTGCATTCCTCTCTGGAAGACCTAGGAAAGAACTCGCATCTTTATGTCTTTCACCTTCATGAGACCACCCACTTTCCTTGATTTATGGCCCCTTTTTTCCATCTCCAAAGTCAACAACACTGAGCTGAATCCTCATACTCTATCTCTCTTGTTTCTTCTTCTAACAGTTTTTTAAAAACTGGTGGAAATGCCAATATAATCTTCCTATGTTAAAGGCAGCTATTAGTAAATTTAATTCAACTGCTACTTTCATTTCCCTTTATCATGTATCCTAACATATTCCCAGGTTCCAGGGATCAAGATCTAGGCATTTCAGGAGACCTTTATTCTGCATACTACAACCACTGAGGCATTTATTAGAAACCTCAGAAGTTGTGTCATAGTAGTGGAGATAAACTAGCTCTACGGTAATAGATACTCTAGACCCAATTGAACAAAGCTATAAAATAAGCTCAAAAGAATCCACAAGTCCATTAATACTTGCCAAAACAAATTTCAAAACTCTTTAAAGAAAGACAACACAATGCAGACACAAAACAATGTGATGTTTATAATTGCAACCAAAAGTTACTAGACATTCAAAGAAGCAGGAAGACATGATTCACAACCAGAAGAAAAATTAATCAATAGGAACAGACCCAGAAATGACAGCAATAATAGAATTACCAAACAAGAACTTTTTAAAAATAGTTCTTATAAATAAATAAATAAATATGCTCAAGAAGAAATGACATGAGGAAAGAAATGCAAACTATAGAAAATAAATGAATAGAATTTCAATGGAACCAAACGAAATGTAAGAGTAAATGGATAGGTGTAACAACAGATTGGACACTGCTGAAGAAAAGATCAGTGAACTTGAAGAAATTACAAAAGAAACACACAGAGAAAAAGCAGTTAAAAAAAAAAATGAAAAGAACTTTAGTGACATGCAGGACGAGACCAAGGAGTCAAATAGATATGAAAGAGGAGTCCTAGAAAAGGGGGAATAGAAGATCTATTAGAAGAAATAATGGCCAAAATGTTCCCAAATTTAATAACTAAAAACATAGGTCCAAGACGCTCAATGAATATCAAGCAGAAAAACTACAAATAAAAGCACATCACAGGGTGCCTGGGTGGCTCAGTGGGTTAAGCCTCTGCCTTCAGCTCAGTCATGATCTCAGGATCCTGGGATCAAGCCCCATGTGGGGCTCTTTGCTCAGCAAGGAGTCTGCTTCTCCCTCTCTCTCTGCTGCTCTGCCTACTTGTGATCTCTGTCTGTCAAATAAATAAATAAAATCTTAAAAAAAAATACATCACAATACATATAATCAAAATTGCTGAAAACCAGTGATGAAAAGTCCTTAGGAGAAGCCAGAGAAAGAAAGACACATTATAAACAGGGGACACAGACAAGGATATTCACAGATTTCTTCTCAGAGACAATGCAAGCCAGAAGACAAGGAGAATGCAATGTCACAGTGCTGGAAGGAAAAAAAAATGTCAACGTAGAATTCTATATCTAGAAAAAATATCCTTCGAAAATGAAAGCAAAGTAAGGCTTTTCATCTAGGAGACCCATACTATAAGAAATGTCTAAGTAAGCTTTTAAGGTGGAGGCAAATGATACCAGTTGGAAACCTGGATCTACATAAAGGGAAGACAAACACTAATGTGCTGAATGTGTGTGTAAAGATAAAATATATGTTTCCCTAGCTTAAAATTTTCTTTTAAAGAGAATGGAATGCTTAAGGCAAAAATAATAACAATGTATTATGGGGTTTATTATGCATGTAGAAGTAAGATGTATGGCAGCAAGTGCATTAAGGACCCAAAGGGAGAAGTGGATGCATACTATTGTAAGATTCTTAGGTTCTTGTAATATACATTACAAGGTATATCATAATTTGAAAGTAGACTGTGATATTAGAGATGCATATTACGAACTCTATACCCAACTCAGCCCAAAAATAAAGCAGGTAGCTATGGATAATAAGCAATAATAAGCCAATAGAGAGAAAATAGAATGAAAAAAAAATACTCAATCCAAAAGAAAGCCATGGGGGGTGCAGGTAACCAAGTAAAAAACAAAATAGTTAAGATAGTAGACTTAAATCCAACCATATCAGTAACTACATTAAATAAAAACATTTTAATTAAAAGTCAGAGATTGTCAGACAGGATAAGAAAGCAAGACCCAGTTAACCATTGCCTCCAAGAGATCTAATTTAAATATAAAAAAGGAAAAAATAAAGGAATGGACAAAGATATACTATGCAAATATTAATAATAAGAATTCTGAAGGGCGGGGCACCTGGGTGGCTCAGTGGTTAAAGCCTTTGCCTTCGGCTCAGGTCATGATCTTAGGGTCCTGGGATCGAGTCCCGCATTGGGCTCTCTGCTCAGCGGGGAGCCTGCCTCCTCCTCCTGTCTCTCTCTGCCTGCCTTTCTGCCTACTTGTGATCTGTCTGTCAAATAAATAAAAAAAAAAATCTTAAAAAAAAAAAAAGAATTCTGAAGGGCTATATTAATATCAGACAAGGGGAACTTCAGGATAAAGAATATAACCAAAGAAAAAGTGGGACAGTTCACAGCAATACAAAGATCAATTCATTAACACAACATAACAGTTGGGTATTCAACTAAATGCGTATTCACAGAGCTTCAAAATACACAGTGTTTGCTGAGAACTGAGAAAGATTTCGACATCTACAGTTATGTGTGATTTTGAAACTAAACATGGTAGGTTTTTTATTTCAACAAGTGATGATGGAAAAACTGGATAATCACATGCAAAAGAATGGAGTTGGACCTGACATGACATACAAAAATTAACTCAGAATGGATCAAAGACCTAAATATGAGTTAAAGCTATAGAGTTTTGAAGGACAGAGAAAAAACTTCATGACACTGGATTTTCATTGGTTTTATGGATATGACATAAAGTGCATCAGGTGACCAAAGAAAATTAGATAAAGTGGTCTACATCAAAATTTTAAATTTCTCTGCATGAAAGGATACTCTCAACAGAGCAAGAGGCAACCTACAAAATGGGAGAAAATACTTGTAAATTATATTTCTGATCAGGGACTGATACCAGAATATGTAAAGAAGTCTTACAACTCAACAGTAAAAAATCAACCAGATTAAAAATGAGCCAAGAACTTAAATAAACATTCCTCCAAAGAACATATACAAATGGCCAATAATCCAGGAAAAGGTGCTCAACATCACTAATGATCAGGGAAACCCAAGTCAAAACCACGAGGAGATAGCACTTCATACCCGTTAACATGGCCACTTACGCAACAATAACAACAACGAAACCCAGAGAATAACAGATATTGGTGAAGATGTAAAGAAACTGAAATCCCTCTGCACTGTCGGAGGGAACATAAAATGGTATATCTGGTGTGGAAAACATATGATGGTTCCTCCAGTAATTAAACACAGAATTACCCTGTGATCCAGCAATTCCACCAGAGAATGGAAAGCAGGGACTTGCACAGATATTTGTACAACCGTGTTCATAGGAGCATTATTCATGAACGCCGAAAGGTGGAAGCAACCTCAGCGTCCATCGCTTGATATGAGTAAACAAAATGTGGTACATGTGGTACATACAGAATAGTACAGACTCTTTTTTTAAAAAGGGAAATTCTGACGTAGGCTCCAATGTAAACAAACCTTGAAAATATGCTGAGCGACATAAGCCAGTGAGAAAGGAACATATTCTCTGATTCCTCTAATGGGAGGTCCCTAGACTAACCATGTTCATGGAAACAGGAAGTGGAATGGTGGTTTTCAGAGGAGACAGGGAGGAAGGGCAGGGTGTGGGGAGTTAATGTTTCATGGGGGCGGAGTTTCAGCTGCGGAAGATGAAAAAGTTCTGGAGATGGATGGTGCTGGTGGTTGCACAACTGCGTGACTCTACAGTGCCCCCTAATGGGTATATGGGTATGCTCTCAAATGTTTAAAATGGGAAATTCTATAGAGTGTGTGTGTGTGTGTGTGTGTGTGTGTTACTGCAATAAACAGAGAAGGGGGAGGAGAGGGGGAGAGCATTTGATAAGAAAGCCTCCATATGTTTTTGACTGAGATGATTAAATTTCTTTTTTTTTCCCCCCTGTTTTTCCACATCAGAGGGAAATTCTTATATTGCAGTCTGGCCCAGTTCCCCCGCTCTGCTCTAGGAGAACTCCTGTGTGCTAGAAAGCTCTGGCCAAGTGGGCCTGTGGGTCTGTATGCTGGCATGGGAACGCGTTTTTTCTTACTTCCCAGTTTAATTTAGGGGATGGCACTTCACAAAGTGCTTAAACAGGAAGGAGAAATTACCAACACTGTTATTTTCTTTTACAACAGCTTCAAGATTCAAGCTAAAGGTCCCATTATCCTTTTCCCTCTGTTCCTCTAAAAATACTCATTTCCCTATTGGATTCCACAGAAAAGGGAACTTGGGCTGGTCCTGCAGGTGCAGAGGGAGCTGGACCTCCTCGTCCTCATGGGCTCGTGAAGTGATAAGTCACCCTGTCCTCCAGGGACCTCTTGTTGAGCCATGGGTGCTCCTAGTGGATTCAAGTGTTAGGCAAACCCCAGACATGAATATGGTCTTCCTTTATGAATGATAGGATAAAGGATTATTTTATTCAGTAGTCAATAGACCCTGTGGATAGTTAACTCAGCTTGGTAACAGTTCAAATCTGATGTCAAAGGGGTGTGTTTACATAGAGCAACAGAACATGGGCACTGGGATAATAATTTTTAAAATGAAAATAACATGGAGCACCTGGGTGGCTCAGTCGGTTAAGTGTCTGACTTCAGCTCAGCTCATGATCTCAGAGTCCTGGGATCCAGCCCCCTGTGGGGCTCCCTGCTCAACAGGGAGTCTGCTCCCTGGTGGTCTAGTGGTTAGGATTCGGCGCTCTCTCAACAGGGAGTCTGCTTCTCCCTCTCCCTTTACCCATCCCCCACATGCACATATGTTCTCTCTCAAATAAATAAAATCTTTTTTAAAAATAGGAATAACATTTAAATAAAAAATAAAAATTAAAAATTTAACAATGGGAATAATACTGATAACAATATTGGCTAACATTTGGGGTACTTTTCATGCACTGATTTACTTAATCCTCAAAATAAGGCAGGTTTTATGACTTGTCCCCATTTCACAGATGAGGAAATTCAGCCAGCGAGCAGTGAGGTAACTTTCCCCATCCCCAAATTTGAATTCCTATCTCTTGATGTCTCACTGAAAGGCAGACTTGTTTGAACCTTCTCTGTGTTGCTTATTATTCAAGTTATTTTGCTAGCAAGCCATGGGAAACCAGCTCAAATTTGCTGGAGTAAGTATGAGAATTTGTTGATGACATAACCAAGACCATTGGATAGATCCAGTTTCAGGCACAGCTGTATCCAAGTGACTGGTGGTTATCTGTCTGTCTCTCACACACACACACGCACACACATACTTTTTCTATCTCTAGAGTCTGCTTACCCCTCTACTAACAAAATTAAAATGACTAGCATCAAGCCTACACCCAAAAGTTTAAATTCTAGTAGAAAGACAGAGCTTTTTCCCCCCTCAGGAGTCCCAGCATGAATTCTGGGATTGCATCTTAGATACCTGTCTGGAGTCACCTAGTATCCCTAAACCAATCACTCTGAACAAGTGGAAGGAAACCTTGCGCTGGCCTGACCTGGTCCAACTGCCCATCTTCCTGTCTAGGGGTTAGAGAGGGGTTTGGCTCCGCCTAAACTGTGTGAACCAAGAAAAGAAAGGCCAGTTGAGATACTATTATCCAAAGAAAGAGGGTGTACACGCAGGCAGCCAAAAGGAACATTCATGATTTCCGCCAGGAGGGCAGTCAACAGTAGACCCTGGCTCATATCTGATTTCAGGCTGGAGTGTAGGGAGTCCCATTTCATTGGATTAGATGTCCAGTAGCCTTTTTTTTCCCTACAAAGCTTGCCGACCCAAGTTCTTTTAAAGATCCTAACGGGGTGCCTGGGTGGCTCAGTGGGTTAAAGCCTCTGCCTTTGGCTCAGGTCATGATCCCAGGGTCCTGGGATCGAGCTCCTCATCAGGCTCTCTGCTCAGCCCCCCTCTATCTCTGCCTGCCTCTATGCCTACTTGTGATCTCTCTCTCTCTGTCAAGTAAATAAGTAAAATCTAAAAAAAAAAAAAAAAAAAGATCCTAACAGCTTTGAATGCATGACTCATGGATCACTTAAGAAATGGAGCCACTGCCGTATTTCTGCTTCCATTTTCACATTCATTCAACAGATATTATGCAGTCATCAAAAAAAAAAAAAAATCTTGCCATTTGCAACGAAGTGGATGGAACTAGAGGGTATTATGCTAAGCGCCATAAGTCAATCAGAGAAAGACAATTATCATATGATCTCACTGATATGAGGAATTTGAGAAACAAGACAGAGGATCGTAGGGGTAGGGAAGGAAAAATGAAACAAGACGAAACCAGAAAGGAAGATAAACTATAAGAGACTCTTAATCTCAGGAAACAAACTGAGGGTTGCTGGAGGAGAGGGGGTTCGGAGGAACGGGGTGGCTGGGTGATGGACATTGGGGAGGGTATGTGCTATGGTGAGTGCTGTGAGTTGTGTAAGACTGAAGAATCACAGACCTGTATCCCTGAAACAAATAATACATTATATGTTAATTTTTTTAAAAGTTATTGATGAGCTCTAGCTGTATGTAAGGATCAGGGCCCTCCCTTCCATCCCAGCCAGAGTTTATGTCCTTGGCCATTTGCTGTGGGTGTGCTTGACTTTGTAAATCACATGAAGCTTTTGCATTTACTGTTGGATTTTCCTACTGTTGGAATTTCCATGGATAGAATTTCAAGTAGGAGCAGGTAGTCAATACATGTTTACTGATTGATTATATGACAGTGAAGATCCATCCTTCTGTATTTATTATTTTTTCTCTATTGTTTCTCTGCTCTTAGACCGATCGGATCACTAGTGTTGGAAACCTCCCACCATTTTTTCCAAGAACAGCGATGTAATGCCATTCCATACAGGTGGTAGAAATGGAGATTATTTGCCGTGGGAACCCCATGTTTATTAATCATTTGATGGTGATCAGTGTGTTTGGGAATGGGAAGTCTTACAACTGCCTTTTTTCCCTTTCTGTATTTTTGCTAACGTTGATCTGGAATTTTAATCTTATAGGGTTAAGTTATTTCTGGTGAGGTGTTCAGAGGCTTTCGGGTATCTCTGTGTTTTTGAGTATTAACTTCTTTCTGGTGTGTTTTTTCCTAATTATTCCACATATAGGACAATGACCATGAGAGCAGAAAAAAAAACATTTTCTGTTCTTGAATTTGATTGAATATTCACAGCTGCCACTTAGTACCTCTCTAGTTATTAGGTTCATTTCAATGTCATTTTCAAGGTGCCTGCCAAAATTATAGTCATTTCAGTCCAAGTTAATATACATTTAGGGAACAAGTTCATTCATTTGATTTAAACACAGGACTTCAATATCTATGTTTACACATGGCTCAAAGCTCCTAGTATAGTTATCGTAGAGCTAGGCTACTGCATATTATTTAACATATTTATTAATTCATTCATCAAATATTTGCTGAACACCTACCCTATGTGAAGGTGGTCAAAGGCACAGACCTCCAGGTATAAAAGAAACAAGTCCTGGGGATGTAATGTACTACATGATGACTATAACTAATAATGTGTACCATCTATTTGAAAGTTTCTAAGAGAGTAGGTCTTCAAGGTTCTCGCCACAAGGAAAAAAAAATTGTTATGATGTGTGGTACAGGTGTTTTTTGTTTTTTTTAAGATTTTATTTATTTATTTGACAGACAGGAATCACAAGCAGGCAGAGGCAGGCAGAGAGAGGAGGAAGCAGGCTCCCCGTGGAGCAGAGAACCCGATGTGGGGCTCGATCCCAGGACCCTGGGATCATGACCTGAGCCGAAGGCAGAGGCCTTAACCCACTGAGCCACCCAGGTGTCCTGTGTGGTACGGATGTTAACTAGACTTCTCGTGGTGCTTATTTCACAATACACACACATATCAAATCATTATGTTGTACACCTGAAACTAGCATCACGTTAAATGGCAATTATATCTCAATTTTAAAATAGATACAAATAAATAGGTTCATACTTCACATGCTAGGAAGAGATATAAAGTAGGCTGTGGGGGAGAGCCAGGGGAGGGCTTTAGATGAGGGGATGTATTAGTCAGGTTGGGCCGCCATAGCAAAATATCACCGCCTGGGGGACATCGACCTCAGAAATGTGCTTTCTCATAGCTCTAGAGGCTAAAAGTCCAAGATCAAGGTGTGGGCAGGTTTGGTTCCTCTTGAAGTCTCTCTTTAGCTGACGGGTGGCCATCTTCTCACTGTGCACATGCATGCCTGGTGTCTTTCTCTGTGCTCAGTCTCCTGTTCTTATAAAGACATCAGTCACATTGGATGAGTGTTACCCTTACAAACCCACGTTAACTTAAGCACATTTTTAAAGGCCTTGTCATCAGATGAAGTCACGTTCTGAGATATAGGGCTTCCACATATGAATTTGAGGAGGACACCACTCAGCCCATAGCAGGGGGGTTCAGGAAGACTTCTCCAAGAAGATGAGACATCTGAACAGAGACCTGAAGAAGGAGGAAGTCATGGCTGTAGGGGGATTCAACCAGAAGTGGGGCACCTTGGGCAAGGGGAGACAATGAGTGCACAGGTTCAAGTCTGGAACATCAAGGGGGGACAGTGACCAGAGCCAGTGAGGGAGGCCAAGTTCGTCACAGGTTCAGGGGGAGACCGGCTCATGAGGAACCTTGGAGGCAGGGTGGGGACTTAATTTTTTTTTCTTCTGAATGTCATCGGAAGTCATAGGATTGTTTTGAGCAAGTCAGAGACATAATCTCACATATGTTTTTAAAGGATTATTTTAAAATTTACAACAGATTTTCTGCAGGCTCCCAAGAATTCAGTGGGAAAGATCATACTGATCATGAAGCCTGGAAGAGTTTCTTAGAATAGTTAAGATGCAGACCCCAGGAGTTACTCTCCACAGATTTTTTAGCAATGTCTTCCCTCAAGGATTAAGGTATCAGCTATGATGTATTTGGAATACTGGACTGCTGCCAAAGCTTCTCCTGCCACATTCACTGATGCTGAGTTTATAACAAGGGAGATATCTGGCTCCATGTGTATATATCCTTTTCTTGAAGGAAACCTTGGGTTACAGTGATCTGGTCTGCATAATTTATAAGGAGCGATGTTAAATGGGCATCACTTGGAACAACTCGAGTCAGGACAAGCTCTGAGGTGTCTTTTCCCTCCTTGACAGATGTCATCTCTAGACATACATGGAGGAACAAGAGAGTGAATAACAGTTACTTTGGAAGTTTTGAGGAACTTGTTGCCAAAAAAGAAGGGATCTCCACAAAGCCATTCCCACACATCACACCTAGACCCTATCCTGAGTTAACCAGATTGGGCACACAGAAGCCCCATATTCAGGAAGCCTGACACTGGGTTACATATACCACAAACCATCAAGGTATTTCTTAAGGTGCTTTAAATGGCCATAACCATTTTTACAGCACGTTTATGTCGTACTCCACAAGCACAACACTCAATAGAAAATATATTCATTGAATACATTAGGAGTCATTTTCATAGGAACTTATAAACACCAACCATCAATTTTCCCTCTTATGTCTCCATTAAACTTTGTTACTGAGGGCTGCCTTCTAGGATCTGTAGGAAGTTTCTTCACATAAGAGTATAAAGATATTAGACACACACACACACACACACACACACACACAGAAACTTCCTACCAAACGATCCCGATTAGAGTTAGTAAAATTTTAGCTGAGATCAGTTTCATGTCAAAAATAACACTTTCCTTCTTCTTCTTTTTTTTTTTTTAAGGATTTTTCTTCATTTATTCGACAGACAGAGATCACAGGTAGGCAGAGAGGCAGGCAGAGAGAGAGGGGGAAGTAGGCTCCCTGCTGTGCAGAGAGCCTGATGCAGGGCTCGATCCCAGGACCCTGAGACCATGACCTGAGCCGAAGGCAGAGGCTTTAACCCACTGAGCCACCCAGGCGCCCCCCTTCTTCTTTTTAAGATTTATTTGTTTATTTTGAGAGAAAGAGTGAGAGGCAGGGGCAGAGGGAGAAAGAATCCTAAGTGACGCTACACTAGGCCGGATGCGAGGCTTGATCTCATGACCCTGAGACCATGACCTGAACCAAAACCAAGAGTCCGACACTCAGCTGACTGTGCCACCTCCTCTTTCTTCTTTTTGAAACACAGTATCTATTTTATGAAGGAGGACATGGTGAGTAGAAACCAATTTAACCTGCCTATGCCCTGAAAATCATTCAGACCTCATTGGAAACAACGTTAATATGACTATGAAAGCTTCCCTCACCCCCACGGAGAGAGAAAATGGACTAACCCGTTCTGGCCAAATAATTAGAATTATATATGTGTGAATAAAGTCCTTAGTAAAACAAATCATCTGTTTTGGAGTTTGGATTTCCGTATCAAAAGAACATTCCCCTAAGGACTGTCTTTGGACACCCGAAGAAACCTCAGGCACAACTCAAACCAGAGCTCAGCAGCACATTTTCCAGTCTTGGTACCTAAGAATACGATGCAGAGCAGAAACCAGCACGCCCCAACCAGGTTCTCAGTGAAGTATCAGGAGGCGCTCCTCAATGGCTGAATTAAAAGACCAGTGCAGCAATAAAGTAATATTGTTTCATTGGCTTTAATAAGCCAAGTTAGAGATAGTTAGAGGTTATTTATGATAACCCCGCCATCAGCGGCATGCGCTCTGTGCATTCCGAAAACAGGAAGCTTCGCTTGGAGTCTTACTATTAAGTCCTGGCTGTGCAGGGGTGGCAAGTGTTATTAAGTTGTTAGATTAGCAAGGTTCTACTGCATTTTCGCTTTAAGCCCGAGTGCTTTCACAGCTGAGCTGTAATGCTCTGAAAATGCCTGCATAACAAGATCCAGACGTGGAGCTGAATCCCAAACGGTAAGCGGCTAACGGCATTTATACACTATTACCTTGCTGCAGCCATAAAAAGTTAGCACATCTGAAAAGACACTGCCTAAATCCAAAAACACAGAGGAAGCCAACACAGAAAATGGGCGGCTCTGTCCATAATAACATGCCTTTACAGGGCGGGAAGATAGTTCCGTTTTCTTAGAGAATACCAGCATGAACTCCAATCCCTTCTTAAGAAGGCAAGTAGAAAGAATGAACCTAAATTACCCTTTTGATGACTAAACGTTACAGTTAGCTCCCGGGAGTCCACGGAACAGAATTTCAAGGAATCACATTTAGCCTCCTGGCCAAGTGGGGCTTGTCGCATACTTGAGTAAACACGAGGTTTCCTAATAAACTGCCTTTCTCAGAAATCTGAAGTACCGAATCCCTAAGTTCACGCAAACCTGAATTGCTCAGGCAGGAAAAGGAATCAAATTGCAGAACGGCAGAGCTGGAAAGAAAACTCAGGTGTATCTGACGGCGGATAGCTAACGGGTTGAGAAATCACATTTCAGAAAAGTACATTTCCGTTGCCAGTTGAGGCGTTAGCTGGCTGAGGTGCCTGGATCCACGAATCGGTTGAATCTCGTACAAACTCGAATTGCCTTGGCTTGATTCAAAGTAGCCTGTGATTTTTGTTCCTTGAGGGATCGATGCGGTTGACAGGTGTGCCCCTGGCCCCACACTGGGGAACAAAGAACAAGACTTGGCTTTCTGCTTGGGAGGTTGGACGTGAACACACACACACCAGCAGCAAAGCTGGGAAATGGTGGTGGGATTTTAGGGTTGCGTTTAAATAAAGTTAGGAAGAGTTCAGTGACTTGTGACCTGGGACAAAAAGGTAATTTGTTTCTTTGCTTCATTGCTTGAGGCAGCTTCTCAGAAGAGTTTAAGGCACGGCCAGCGAGGCAGAAGCATTCCTGAGTCAGGATATCAAGAGGGTAGGATC
Organism: Enhydra lutris kenyoni; assembly: GCF_002288905.1. NCBI lineage: Eukaryota > Metazoa > Chordata > Mammalia > Carnivora > Mustelidae > Enhydra > Enhydra lutris. The sequence goes on from NW_019154104.1 coordinate 5,859,182, forward strand.
CTGGGGCGCCTGGGTGGCTCAGTGGGTTAAGCCTCTGCCTTCGGCTCAGGTCACGGTTCTGGGATTGAGCCTCACGTCGGGCTCTCTGCTCAGCAGGGAGCCTGCTTCCCCCTCTCTCTGCCTGCCTCTCTGCCTACTTGTGATTTCTGTCAAATAAATAAATAAAATATTAAAAAAAAAGAAGAAGAATGTAGGATCCAAAAAGATGCATGGAATCTATCAGTGACTACCTTGGTGGCATCCAAAGTTATTTGGGGGAGAGCTACTACTGTTTCCTAGGAGGATGAATGATGACATTTCATTGGCTAGCTTTGCAAACTTTGGGATTTTAAAATGAAATGAAACCTTTGCGCATGACCCGAAGTCACAGTCATTGTTTTAATAATACAGACAAGCTCCGAGAATCCTTTTTGGTGCTAATGGTTCCACTATCTCACAAACCAACATTTTAGTACATTGATGTCCTTAAATGTATTACATAGAAATTTTTTTAAATTAGGAAATTCTGGAAAAATAAGATAAATGTTATCTTCTAAAGGGAATAAATAAATATAAGTTTCTGACTGTGTATCTGTTATCCCATTACCAGGGACTGACTAGGTAGATTTTCACTATATTAGAGGACATGTGTGGAATGATCTGACTTGAAATATGGGCTCCCCTGACTTGTACAAAATTTACTTGGAGTTAGGTCCTGGAGGGCTACCTCAAAGAGCATGTAAGCATCACTTTAAAAAAGTGGAAACTGGAAGAGTGTGTGGTTGGAGTGGGGCGGGGGAGGTGACTGCCAATGACCAATGAAGAGATGCGCCATATGTATTATCTTGGGTTCTCCCAGAAATGAACTTGGAAATGAATATTCATGGACAAAGATTTTCTAAGGAACTATTCCCCAGGGCAAATCAGTGGGAGAGGGGTGGGGAAGACAGGCAGGACAGAGAACCAACAGAAGCCAACCCAGGAGCCATTTCGGGCCAAGTCCCAGCCTTGATCTGCCCCTGGGAGAGCTGTGGGATAGAAGTTATGCCTCAGACTCTGCCCCAACTCTGAGCAAAGAACTGGGCTTTCATACTGGGCACCAGCCAGTCATCAACCAAGGGCCCCCCAAGAAGCACAGAAATTTCTAGGTACTTCTGATTTGAATCTTCTAAAGAAGACTTCTGAAGAAGTCTGAAGAAGACCACTGTTGGAAGCAAACCTACAAACCTACAAGCTGACTATCTAAGAATGGAAAAAGGATTTTGAGGGGTTCAGGTAGAGCCCCAACTGTGATCACTGCGTGTATTAAAACCTGTGGACAGGACAAGAAATAGATATTTCAGATATGAGCCCAAGATTTCAAAGGCCCAAGACACCAAGTTGGAGAAGCTGTTTGCAACTGAGCTGCTTCTCACACCAGCAACTCTGTGGAGCTTGTCCTTCTTCTTATGCTGCCCTTGGGTGGCCCAGGGTGTGGCAGTGCTCAGAAGGCCAAGACTCACAGCTGACCCAAAGCAGCTAACAAGCCTCTTTCTTACTCCACCTGTATCTGGCTGAATCTCTTTTCTCTTTGATGACCGGACACGCTGAGACAATGCTCCTCAAGAAGACCACATCATCACGGGGGAGACCCAGATGCAAACAGAGTAAGGGTGACATGAAAATGGCAGTTAATTAGGACCAGAGGAGCCATGGAAGGCTTTAGGGTTTGAGGGTGGAGATTAACTTTCCTTTTGGCCTGGAAAGTCAAATAGGCAGAAGAGAGCAGGAAGGACATCCAGGAGGAGGGAGACAAATTGGGCAAAGGCGCAGAGGTGAGACCCAGCGTGCACTGTGATGGCACAAGGGGAAGACAGGCTGAGCTGCAGGGAGGACTCACAGCCCAGAAGGCTGCCCGTCCACCGCCCTGGGTCTGAAAATTGGGTCATGGTCTTAAGCCGTCTCCCTGACTCCCGCTCACTTCAGCTTCTTTCTGATTCTCTGCCCAATTCCCCACTCAGACTGGCTTTCCATCAAGCTGTGTCGTGCACTAGACCATCCTCCTAATTAATACGTGCCAGGTTCCAGGAGTTGACAAGCTTCCAATACAAAGAAACAAACGATACAAGCCAGGACAAAAAGCAGAACAAAATAAAGACAGCAGGGGGGTGTATTGGGTGAGCGGCATCACAGAACAGGCAAATTTCAGAGACTTTTTGGAACAGGGGAAACCTGATGTGTTAATTAGGAGTCTGTTTCAGTCATAAGACCGCTCAGAGGAAGGGCGATGAAAGAACTAGAAGGGGCAGCAGAAGGAACCACTCAGGCAGAATGGGGCCACGGTGTACGAGGGGGGATGTTGATTCTTCTCTGTTGTCTTCTGTACGACTGTGGTCTGGGGGATCCTAAGACGGAGGGCTTAGCCTTTTGTGTTTTGTAAAACGCCAGGAATAAAGAGCTTCGGATATAAATAACAATGCGGTTTCTGCCCCCAGGACCCAATTCAACAGGAAGTATTGCAGCCCAACGGGCTCCAGCTGGTGGTAGATTTGGGCTTTTCAGAGCAGTGTCTACTCAGGGGAACTGTTTGCCGCTGGGATGGGCCAGTATAAGGGTTCAGAACAACAGGAAGTGCAGCAAAGGAGGGAGGCGCTGAGACAGCCACGATGGGGAGAAGGGGCTTGCAGAGCTCAAAGTCTTCATCCAGTTTGGGGGGGGGCGGTGAGGGGGCGCGGCAGGATTGGAGCCCCAGCCCGGGAGTCAACCTGGAGCGGCTATGCCCTTGCCGCCTCTATGGTCCAATCTTCCAGAAGAGGCAGTCTATCTTCAGTGCTGCCAGATTGACTTTCCAAAAGCACAGCTTTGAATATACCTTTCCACTCCTCAGAACTGGCAGTCGCTCCCAACTGCTAGCAGATTCCGTACCCTGGAGGTTTTCTGGACTGAGCGAGTGAAACTTCTGATGCCTCACCCTCTTCTTCGGAGAAGAAAGCATGATAATAGTCACTGGATTGTTGGGCTCCTGTAAAAATGAGAAATAATTCACAAACAGCACTAGGGACATAATAAGTGCTCAGTTAGCATTAATTTTCGTTGTCGCTCAATGGATTGCCTGAGGGCACAGCCCAGTTCTCCAATCCCTAGATAGATGATCTGGAGCCAGTTTCCTAATTTCTCTATGCCTCAGTTCATTTTTTTTTTTTTTTTGAAGATTTTATTTATTTATTTGAGAGAGAGAGAGAAAGAGAACACCAGTGAGCAGGGGGAAGGAACAGAGGGAGAGGGACAAGCAGACCCAGGGCTGAGCCCTGAGTGTGAGGCAAGACTCAGTCTCAGGACCCTGGGATCATGACCCCAGCTGAAATCAAGTCAGAGACTCAACCTGTAAGGGCCTGGTTGGCCAGAGGGAGCCATTCCATGTGGGCTTGGGTGACCCTGCCCCTCCCGGAGGAACTTGCTTGCAGGCCCCGGATATAGGGGTGGGCCAGGTGGGATGGAGACATCCAATCAGTGGGGCATGCATATATTTGCTGTGGTGAGTTGGAATTCAATTGGCCACCCGTATTGTTGACCGAGCATGACTGTGCATAAAGTTTTCCCTGTGTGTTGCAATCTCATTGGCCACCTGTGTGTGGGCAGGGCTCAACCACCTCTATAAAGGTTAGTCTGTGAGGCATGGGAATAGTAGTGATGGTAGCGTCGGAGTTGTTGGGAGCAGCATAGGAGGGAACGTGGGGATTGTGGGAATGTCATGAGCGTCACCGGGGAATGGCCCCGCCGGGAGCATTGTCATTGGGAAGCAGCCTCGCTGGGGAGTAGTGCCGCCGTTGGGTAGGGGAGTCAACGGGTAAGGGGAAGTCGTCAGGGTCGGTGTCCTAGTCATCGTTGCCTCTTTGTAAGAGACGGCCCCGACTGGTCGGTTTGATTTTTGATGCTTGGCGTGAAATAAAGCTTTGCTTGACTTTCGCTTTGTGTCAGTCTCGTTCCTTTGATCACAGACCCTAACAAACCCACTGAGCCTTCCAGACGCCCCTTTGTGGCTCAGTTCTAATCTTAAGACGTTTGGACGAATTCATGCATCTAAAGCATCTTGACTAATACTTTGTGCTCAATAAATTTTAGTTTTATATTATTAAGATATGACTATCACAATAGCATCATCATCCGTCATCATTTAGATCTGGGAGGGAAAAAAAGTACATTGGGAATATGTTTATTGAAAAGAATCCCCAGAGTTGCTCTGGGGGTCAAGGTGGGGAAAGGGGGACTGGGCTCTCTCCACCCTTCTCTTCACAGAGACTTTTGACAAACCCCTGCGTGCCTGGGACATTTATGACCAGGGAAGAAGAGAGAGAGAGAGAGAGATTGATTTTAAGGCATTGGCTCACATGAATACAAAGGCTGGAGAGTCCAAAATCTGCAGAGTAGGCCAACAGGCTGGAGACCCAGAGAAGAGTTGCTGTTCAAGCCCAAAGACCAGATCTACTACTGGCCGCATTCCCTCCTCCTCTGGAGAGGTCAGTCTTTTTTTCTATTAAGGCCTTCAACTGAATGGGTGAGGCCCACTCACAACGTTGAGGGTAATTGCCTTTCTTCAAAGTCTACCCATGTGTTAATCTTATCTTTAAAATGTCTTCAAATATGTTTGACAGAATATCTGGGTACTAAGACCTAGGCAAATTGACACATAAAATTGACGATCACCCTTCCTGAAAAAAAATGGTTTTAGACCATTGACTCCCCAAGTGGGCCTGAGGGGGAACATGAGCAGAGCTGCTGCTGAGTGACTGTGAGACCCCACCCAGCAAAAACCACACTCTCAGGTCCTGTTGCATTGAAACTTCCTAAAATAACCAGCATGAGGACATGGAAATCTCAGGATAGCAGCTGGGAACTGCCATCATGGAGAGTTGGGCCTTTATAGTAAAATGACCCCTTCTGCAGGCCTGGGTAGGCCTGGGGACATTTAGATTACAGTTTCTTCTTAACTGAGTAAATCCTGAAGACCTGTCCATCCATTTCTGTTCCCAGTGGCCAGTATATGCTAGGATAGGGTGCCAGTATTCAGTAATTGTTCAATGAAAAAGTCTTCACAAATGCCTATTAGAGGCATAGATAAGTGGCTTATTTATTCATTAGAAGTTGAACTGAAAATAGACAGTATGACTCATGTTAGTCCAGTGGTCTATCCACAAGACCTTGACAGCAGCTGGAGCCCCATGTGGTCTCTGCTCCACCTCTGACCATGGGACCTTGGGAGAACCTGCCACCCTCTCTGGGCTCTCTTTCATCATTTGTAAAATTAGGATGTTAGACCAGATGGTCTTTGAGGTTTTTCCAGCTCTCACATCTACAGTTCAGTAAGATCATCCACATGGGGACCAAACACCATGATATTGTATGTGGAATTCGTAGTAATAAAAAGAGAATCGGGGAAAGATACCAATGGACTCTGTTCCACCAGCTCTACTCGATTTCAGAACAGGGCTTTTCAGAACACGGTTTTTCTTGGAAAAACCAGGGCAGGTGGATGATTCTTTGCCATCCTGAGATCTCATTATCTTTTAATAAACCATTAGTTCTAATGTATAAAGAGGTATTTTTAAAATTCCGTAAGTTTTTAAAATGTAAATACACACAAAGAAGAAATTTAAGGTCCCATAATCCCTGAGCCCTCACATAACCTCCTCTGCTATGGTATACATCCTTCCAGAAGTTTTCTATGAACATATATGCAATTTGCTTCATCAAAAAAATAAAAAGTGGGACCTTGTTATATGTTGGTTGTTCTCTATTTTGATCTTTTAGGATTTTTAGGACCAGCCTTCCTTCCTGGTTTGTTCTTGGTGATTTTTCTCTTTATCCAGGTCTAAAATCTCTTCACCACAGTCTCTCAGATTCTGGTCTTACTGTAAACAGTATGAATAAGAAGCAGAGGTTTGCCTCAGTGGCTGGAGGAGAAAGTCCAGAGGTCAAATACGGAGAGCTCTTGGGAGGGTCAAAGCAGGAAGGAGTTTTCACAGGTGAAATCTCCCTCAGTTCTGGGTTAAATCATGTCCCCCCCAAAATATCTCAAGCCCAAGTTTTGAATGGACTCGATGGAGGATGGAGGATGGAGCCTGAGGTCCATGGAATGTGACTTTATTTGGAAGTAGGGACCTTGAAGATAGAACTGTGTTAAGGATCTTAAGGTCTCCTGGATAAGACATTTGCATGTTGGCAGAAAGATGGACCTTAACTCCAATGACTGATATTCTTCTAAGAGAAAGGAGAGGGAGTCTGAGACCTAGACGCAGGAGCACACACAGGGAAAGGCCACGTCTTCAGATGGCACAAAGATTGCAGTGATGGGTCTGTACGCAAAAAAGCACCAAGGATTGCTGACCACCAGCAGAAGCAAGGAGACAGGTATGGAACGATTCTCTCTCAGAAACATGGGAAGGAACCAATCCTGCTGACACCTTGATGTGGAACTTCTGGCCTCCAGAATGGTGAGAGAATAGGTTTCTGTTGTTGGAAGCCACCAAGCCCATGGTAATGTTGATGACAGCCATCGAAAGCCAATACACCCCCGGTATCTCATACCCTTCTCTCGCGTTTTGTTCTTGTTTCCCTTCTTGCCTGGTAAGCCATTGAATGCCTTTCCAGCAGACCTATGTAGTCAGTCCTGGTAAGAGGGGTCAGGCTGACGTGAATTTCCTGAACAAGAATATCATTGGAGTTTGCCCCACAATAAGAACTACTTGATAGGGCGCCTGGGTGGCTCAGTTGGTTAAGTGACTGCTTCGGCTCAGGTCATGATCCTGGAGTCCCAGGATGGAGTCCCGCATCAGGCTCCCTGCTCAGTAGGGAGTCTGCTTCTCCCTCTGTCCTTCCCTTCTCGTGCTTTCTCTCTCTCTCTCTCTCTCTCTCTCTCTCTCTCATTCCCTCCCTCTCAAATAAATAAGTAAAAATCTTAAAAAAAAAAAAAAACAAACTACGTGATAGACCAATAGGGCCCTGGCTCTAAACATTGACACAGATAAAAGACATTGTAAGATGGTAAGCAAAACTCCAATAGTGATTTAAAGTTTACAAAGTATTTAGATCAAAGCCCATCAAAATCCTCAAAATAAAAACAAAGTCACGACTTCATCAACTCGCAGTGCCAATTTTAAATTGACCTCCATCCAGGAGAGCATTGGGGGCTGATTACGAACACACCCAAAGATTAAACCTCATCTTTTTGGTCAGACTGTTATTATTGCTGATAACAGCTGAGGAGGGACACTGTGCCATGTGCATTGTAGAGAGAGAATTCTGTGCTGAATAAAAATCATTTAGCTCATAAATACTGTACATTAGGAGAGTTCTCTAGATCTTCTTAGCTATTTGTCCTGTACTAGCACGACAAGAAGCCAGTCTTAATCTATTTATCCTGCCTTTTATTATTACACCAGCAGAAAAAAAATGCACATCACACTTTCCAAGCAAAGTTGCAAGAGAAAGTGAGAGACAACATCGTTGGGTAGGTCATTCCCATATAATGACAAGGGTCTGTAAGAACTGAAAATCAATTGACTTGGAAAACCGAGAAACTGGTTTTCAGATTTTTGCTTTGAATCATGAGGTTCATGTGGTATCCATTTCAAAAGTTAATTTAATTTATTTTGAGGAAATTTTCTTTTGTGCCAACAGCTTTTATTTTACTTAAACTGTCATTCATCTTGAATGAAATTTACAAACTGTACTAATTGCAATTTAGATCCACCCAAAGTGGAGAAACGAAGGTTAATAGGAGAGTAATGAGCACATTCACTCAATGGATTTTTTTATTTTATGTGTTTCTCATTTGTTCTGTGAACCAGGCCCCTGTGCTGGGTGCTGAGATGCCAGATAGGACCTGGGGAGGCCCCGCCCTCTTGGAGCTGAGCGTCCAGCATGCGTGGGCCAATGTTCCTCCAGTGGGACCACCTTAAGGTGTGCACGGGGAACAGAGCAGCCCCAAGTAGGCCACCAACCTTAGCTCAGAGAATGCTTGAGACACAGCCAACAACTTCTTAGTGGGTCAGGCTTGAAGAGCTGGGTCGGGGCTTGGGGGTGGGAAAGGAAGGCAAACAATACAATTGAAATGACATGTGCAAAGGCCAATGGCTTTGGGGATCAGAGAAAATTTGAGAAAGAGAAAAGTGCAGGAGAGTAGGAATATGGAGGCTGGGGCTGGGAGCAGGTAGGGAAAACCACTGAGTTGAAGTCGTTCAGAGGAGTAGAAACTGGATGAGAGAGGCTATCCTGGCTATCAGGGGAAGAAGTGTGTCCTTTTTCTTGAGGGGCCTGAAAGATACAGTGAAAAGTTGTAAACAGGTCTGAAGCAACCAGATTTATGTGGTGCAGCAGGGATCACAGCAAAACAGAGGGGAAAGGCTTCGGAAATACAGCTCAGTCATACCAGTCTTATCAGGAAATGAAACACACCATCTAAAATGGCGGAGTCCACTTTTCTGGAGTAAAGGATGGCCGTGTAGTTAATGGAACTCCCCCACCCGCATTTTGTCTGTAGTATAAGAAACCAAAGGAACTTAATCATAGAAATTGTTATTAAACTATTACTCTGACTCTCGTACCTGAAAACAATGAAAAAACGAGACAAGACTTTAGCCGTTTTCCCTACTCTGAAGTCACTGTGTCACTAAGGAACTTGGCATTGAAAGAAGCCATCTTTCATTTCCCATGCTTATACCAGGCAGGCCCAAAGACGATGTCTGAACATTTCAAACCAAATTCCCTCAGTTGAGGGTGTTATGCAACTTGTTATTTTAAGCAATTTAGCCATATTTGCATATACAAGTAAGCAGAGTCTTCAGACCAAACCATTCTATAACCTCACTTATCCCTGCAGGTAATAAACTGCTACAGATGTGGAATGAGATATAACCCAAGGTTCTCTGTGCATGCATGAGTAGTCAAACCAGTAAGAAACAGTCGCACTTATTAGGGACAATAGCTGCCTCCCTCTCCACTTACATCTTGGGAATTATTTCTTCTCTCAATTCCAAGGCAAAAAAAAACACATATTTCCTAACTCGTGCTAGCAAATAAGCACCAAAAGAGCTAATATTGACAGCAACTGTACAGAAATGTGTTGGTGGGAGACACGTAAGTCTGCCGGTATGATATCTAGAAATAGAGCATTCTATATATTTCCTTTTTTTTTTTTTTTTTTTTTGGTCTCCACATGCTATTCAAAGGCAGCTCATCCATTCATTCATTCACTTACTCATTCAACCAAAATTTTTAAGGCCCCTATTGTAGTTATGTTTTAAGGGTGGGACTTCATGTCAAATGAGATACATGCCTGCCCTCCACCAGTTGACAAGTGGTCGAGGAGGTAGACTGCTTTATGGTACTTCAGAAAAGGGCCATGTTTGCGGGGCACCGAGCTCCATCTCTTCTTGGTTCTAAGAGGCAGTGTGGGCTCTGGAGCTGGACCATCCAGGGCATAAATCCCAACTCTGCCACTCATACGTGTCACTGCCTTGGCAAATTATTTGTCCTGTATGAGGACAGGACATTTTTATCATCTGCGATGGAAATCCTATTAGAACCTAACCGATATGATTGTTGTGAGGATTAAATAAATTAAGGTTTGTAAAATACCTCGAACAAGGCCTGGCACACACTAAGAACCCAGTCAGTTTTTGTTATTATCATAAATGCCTGGAGCTCCTGCCTAGGAATCATTGACTGTGAGCCTACTATGTGCAGGGCAAAGCTTAGCTGCTGGAGGTGGCCCCTAAAGTGGGCCTCACACTCCAGCAGGTAGATAAAACCTGTACACAGATAACCATCCTCAGGGCAGATGTGCTACAGCCTGCAGGCCAGCTGCAAAGTGTTAACATCACTCACCAATTGCTGTGTAACAAATTGCCACAAACTTAGTGGCATAAACCAACATACATTTGTTATCTCACAGCTCCCATGGGTCAAGGATCTATATGTGGCTGAGCTGGGTCCTCTCTCCAGGCTTTCATCCCAGCTGTACTCAAGGTATCAGCCAGGGCTGTGTTCTCATGTGAAGGCTCAAGTGGGAAACAATCCTCTTCCAAATGCATGCTGGCAAAATTCAGTTCCTTGAGGGTTATTGGACTAAGGGCCTCAGTTCCTTGCTGGCTGTTGGCTGGAGACTCCCTCAGTTCTTTGCCATGAAAGCATGCAGACCAAAGACACGATAGAGAGAGTGTGCTGGCAAGATGGAAGTCACAATCTTTTTTTTTTTTAAGATTTTATTTATTTATTTGGCAGACAGGGATCACAAGTAGGCAGAGAGGCAGGCAGAGAGAGAGAGAGAGGAGGAAGCAGGCTCCCTGTGGAGCAGAGAGCCTGATGCGGGGCTCGTTCCCAAGACCCTGGGATCATGACCTGAGCCGAAGGCAGAGGCCTTAACCCACTGAACCACCCAGGCGCCCCCGGAAGTCACAGTCTTAACCTGATCACAGACATACACAGACACAATCACAAACATAACCTGATTACAGAGGTAATGGTCTGCTCAGGGCAGTGAAGGAAGAAAAACTCTCCACAGCACCCATCTCTCTGATGCTCTGAGTCATGCACTAAGCCCTCCATCAACACGCAAATGGAAATCCAACCTCTCTATATCTCTCCAGTGGTTTCTTCAGAGTTCGTGTCTGGGAGGAGGCAGAAAGAAGCTTGGTTCACTTTCTCATCTTGTCAGCAACCAGAAGTCTTAAGTCAGTTGTTGATATATTAATCTTTGTTTCTTTAGCAGTTTTGGGACTCTGTCTAGTTCTTCTCAAATCCTCCCTGTTGGTTCAGTGTTGCCATTCCCCAGTTTCTACAAGCCTTGTTCCAAAATTTCCTATCCGTAACTTTCTTTGGAGAGCTAAGCTGTGGTCCCTTGGAACCACTTCACTCAGATGCCCCTAGAACCAAAAGAACCTGAGAAGTTAAAATACCCATGGTGGCCTGACTGACTGGTACAGAAGCATAAAAACCTGGATCCCTTACTTTTAGGTAGGATAAACTCCACTGGGTAATTTATTCTCAAAAGCTCCTCAAGGGTTCAGACTGAATCTGGAACTTTACTTGAAATCACAACCTTGCCTAGCTAATTTTTGTTCCCTATTCTGTTTTTCCTACTCCCTTACTATTTCTCTGGGGGTAAATTGCTTAATCACTTGCACACAAATTCTCTCCTCGGGGTCTGCATCTGGGGGACCTGCTAAAGACAACTATTACCTCAAGTAGTCCCAGGAAGCTGACTTTAAGAATAAGATTCTGAATGCAGCTCATTCACCAGCAAGATGAAAATGGGGATTCCCATCCCTCATGGGAGGAGGCATTCTGTACTTTTAAAAATTCATTAGAGGGGCGCCTGGGTGGCTCAGTGGGTTAAGCCTCTGCCTTCGTCTCGGGTCATGATCTCAGGGTCCTGGGATCAAGCCCCACACAGGGCTCTCTGCTCAGCGGGGAGCCTGCTTCCCACTCTCTCTGCCTGCCTCACTGCCTACTTGTGATCTTTCTCTCTGTCAAGTAAATAAATAATATCTTTTTAAAAATCCATTAGAAACGCAATATATTTTTATTTTATATTAGATTGCGTACAGTATCTCATTTTGCTGAATTAAGGACATATATACAAACAAAACTTTGATTAGTACTAGATGATAAAGCATCAAGAAAGCAAAAAAACAAAACAAAACAAAACCTCTTTTCATACCTAATATTAATTGTGGCCTCCTGTATCTTTGTACTGTTGGAGTTACTAAGACTTTCACTTTTGGTGAATTGTAATGGGAGACAGATGGAAGAGGATGCACTAGCTAGCTTTTGAGAAAGACATAGGAAATAATTATAAGGACTATGAAATTGGGTGGGACTGGGCTTGGACAGGTCCAGAACATATGAGTAAACCACACAAAATGGAGACCTACACCTCCATGTTAGCTACTGACGAACGTGTCTCTATTGGCTCACACCTCTGGGTATCCCCCACGGCCAGCTGCTAGAAGAAGGATCCCCAGTTTGGTTCACAGATAATCTGACTCAGTACATTGGCACAAACTGCAGCTGGACAGTTGCTGATCTATCCCCCAACCGGAGAGGGGGCTCTGAAGAGACCAATGAAGACAAACTGTAACAGGCAGAGCTTAGGGCATCACACCTGGTGATCCAATGTGTATGATGGGAGAGGTGGCCCCAGATAAGGAGATAGAATGAAAATGTTGGTGCGGCGACTGAGTGCCCCCCCCGCCCCCAGAGAGCTTTCCTTGCAGAAGAGGCTTTAAGAAACCAGGTGGGCAGGATGACTCGTCCTGTAAATGTCAGCCAGCAATTGTCTGTCGTTCCTGTGGTTCCTGTGCAACAGGCACAGGCCCATGAATGTGCTAGCTTCGTACAGAGATGGAGGCTGTGCATGACCCTGAAAGCACGCGTTCCTTCTCACCAAAACCGATTGAGTGCTGCTACTGCGAATGTCTGACCTGTGAGCAACAGAGACTGAATTTATGTCTCCAGGACGATGCCCTTCCTTCAGAACACCAATCAGAGACTTGGTGGCAAGTTAATTATGTAGGATGCCTCTCACCCTGGAAGTGAAGCATTTTGTTCTGACTGGCATTGATTAGTGTATGAATTAGTGTATGAATTCATCTTTCTAGCCTGCAGTGCCTTCCTCTACCTGAAGACTCAGAATGTCTGATATACTGATACAGGATCCCACAAAACATTTTCTGTCCGTTTTTTGGCAAAGGATGTATGAAAACAGGCATATGACTATGAAATCTACTGATCACACTAAATGTCATTCAGAAGCTTCTAGCATGATATGTCGTAACCAAATTCTGAAGGCAGAGGTGGGTACTAACTTAGAAATGCTACTCTGTGAGGTTGGGCACCAGCCTTCGGAATGCAGTATGTGCCTTAAACCGATAGTCATTACTTTGCATTGCGTCTCCAGTGAGTTGAATACGTAGGTCTGGATACCTGGGGTGGAAGGAGTAGTCTGGTTCACTATCGCTGTCAGTGACTTTTTGGGTCATGCATCCTTCCTATCCTCATAACTCTAAGACACTGGGTCTAGGGGTTCTAGCTCCTGGAGGAAAATACCTCAGCTGATCCACTGGCGTCTCTCCGGCTGCTCCCATGCCCAGTGTTGACTGAAAGCAGGCAGTTGCAACAGCTACTACCTGAGAAAGAGCAGTAAGGAGCTCAGAACCCCTCGAGGATGAAGATGTGGGTCACCCTGCCAAGCAAGCCCCCTAGTCTGGCAAAGGGCTTGTTGAGGATGAGGAGAATCTAGAATGGACAGTAGAGAAATGGGATGATGGATATTGATTATAATCTTGGCACCAGCTACAGGGGCACAGGCTGTGATTTATCCTATTAGATCCATGATCAGTTAGAATCTTGAATAAGCTGTGACAAAATGAACTGGAATTAATGTGACAAGCACACCGATCTGAGTGGTGCAAAGGGTGAACTTCAGTGAATGCCTTTGATATACTGCCCAGGTCCCCTTTACTGGGTCACTGGATCTATGCCCAGTGATTCTTCTTTGGGATGTATAGGCAAAAAAGCCTTTGGGTACTTACCTCCTGATGGCTCACACCTCCAACGTCCTTCAGAAAACTACCTTCCCTTAATTTACAGAAACCATTTCACCCAGAGTCATTCAGAACAGGAAGCCCTGGGTGTCAGGTCCCCCATCCCTCCAGGAAGGCCTGTAGCCAGGGTCTGACTGGTGTGTGGATTTAAAAAAAACCCAGCTCCCTTCCAGAGGAGCTTGATCAAGCTGAGGCTGGTTCTTGACTTGACTGCTCCCTTGCTTGCCTTCTTCTCCTGCCCTGTTCTGCTTCCCTTTCTCCCTTACTAGTTTCTCCTGGAAACACTTCCCTAATAGCCTTGCCCACAATCCTTGGCAACCCAAGACACTTCCGTAACAGAATATAAACTCTTTTGGACAGACACGGTCTAGGGGGAAAAAAAATCTTTTAATCTCCCCCATACCTAGCCCAGCATGGGATACCTGCTGGGAGTCAATACTCGTTTTGGCAAATCTCCCTCTTCAACCTTCCCCCTTGAAGAAGGATCTGAATTCCTAAGTGGTGATCGCGGTTGTAGGTTACAGACCAGGACACCTGCAAATTATCAATGATATATGAAGGCATACCGTATGTCCCAGATTTGGGGGGCAATCTTGATTTTATTCTTTCAGTCCTCTTATCAGACCACTTCCGGACACTGGTCCCGGTTGGTGTGGTATGTGGGGGGCTAGCAAAGGGGGTGACGTGCTAGCCAAGAAGCAGCCGAGGGAGGACACTTGAGCGTTGTAACAACCCAGAGACCTTGAAGCAAGACTGGGCTTCAAATCCTGGCTGTACCCCCAACCAGCCGTATGACCTTGGCCACATTTTCTTCATTTCGTTGAAAGGAAGTTACTAGCCCCTACTTCACAGGATGGAAAATGAGTCCGTGTAGGTAAGGAGCTCGGCACTGCTCCTCGACACAGCAAAGCTCCAGAAATGGTTCCTTTTGGAGCGGGGAGAAGAGCCGGTCAACAGGCCTCAGGGCGGCCTGGGGACGTTACTGTCTCACAGAGCCAGCGCGGGGAGAGGCCATGCCCAAGTGTTTTCGCTCATTTTTCCTCCCAGGGTGCAGGACACAGTACTTGTAAGCCAACGGGAAAGGGGACGTCATGGCGGCTGGAGGGGCCTGCCGCGGGGTAGAGAGGCCCTCGTCCCCCGGCCAGCACGTGGTGTCCATCCCGCCGCCCCCTGGCCCTCTCCCTCCTCCCCCTCCTCGGCTCTGGAGTCCGTGAAGGATGGAAGCCTGGCAAGCGCGCCGCGGAGGCGGACTTCCACCGCCCGTTTCCTAGCAACGCCCGCCCCGCCCCATCTCGCCCGGCGTGGCGCGCCGGCGCCGGGAAGCGGGGACGGGCCGCCGTTGCCATGGCAGCGCGGCCGCCGCGCCCGTTCTGGCGGCGCCTGCGGGAAGCGCGGGCTCCGGGCCCCGCGTGGGCGGCGGGGAGGCGTCCCCGCTTTGCTCGCCTTCCTTCCCGGCGCTAATGTCTGGCTCGCCGGGAGCCGCGGGGGCCCCGAGCCGCCTCCGAGAGTGGCGGGGCCGCAAGGTCGGTTGGCTCTGTCTCGCGTCCGGGCCGATTGGGCCGTTTGGCGGCCCGGAGACTTTCCAGCTTGTCTCCTGGGGACGGAGTTGGTCACCCCGGTCGGGTCTAGGCTGAGTGAACTGTTTTGGGTTTGGAATCTCCTACCTTATTTCTTACCTACGCAAGAGAAGAGCACACACACACACACACACACACACAGACACACAGACACACACACACACACAGACACACACACACACACACACACACACCCTAAAGTCCCCACCTTTCTTGTACTTTCACACACACACCCCCACCAAAGTCCCAACCTTTTCCCTCTAGTCTTTCACCTGAAGGATCTTTAATCTTGAAAACAAGATGCACAAAAAGGAGCAGCCTCGAAAATCAGCCTTTGAAAGCACTGGAAAGAAGTATCCTAGTTCTCAAGGGCCATTTTAAACTGTAAACGTCCATGCCTGGAAGGGTATTCTGGATTCTGGACTTGAATTTGCATTCTTCTAAATCCCTCTCTGCTATGAGCTGTGTTTGGACAGTTCAGTTGTGGGGTATTGAATTTAAACATACATACCCCTCTAGCTAGTGTTATGATTGCTCAGCTAAAGGACCCACTCACAAAGACAAAGCCACACGGCTCTCAGTCATTCTCTGGCTTGAGAGTATTTTTAACAGAGGCGGAGTCAGTCACGTGTCCGTGAGTTTAATCAAATTGACAAGGGCTCTGAGCGAGAAACGCTTCCTATCTAATGGGAAGACAGCATTAGGAACATGGAGATGCATTCATTCTCTTTGGACTTAACTTGAATCAGATCTTTTCAAATGGAATCTTCCCATGCATATATTTTTCTGGATCTGCTGCAACTGGAAAATTTAAATCAAAATCCTGTTTCTTATCTTCATTTCAATGGTAAATGTGTCTAGGTTGAGATTATGCATTTCTTGATCAACAAGGAAATGCGCAGCAATCACTATGAATTGAGCACCTTGCTGATTGAGCAACACTTGAACCTGGAGGCAAGAACGACCATAATCTTAAAATGAGAATCCTCCACAGTATATTTCACAAGCATTTTCACAGCTAACCTTTTTCCACTCCAAAGGATCATTCACTTGGAACTTATTCTTTGTCAGAGTACTAAATCTCTTGGAAAATCACTTTCACATACTTTTTAGTTTGAAAATGTGATTGTGGTTGAGCAAAGTGCTCCTATAATTTATCTTTCTCTCTAGTCTCTTATCCGTAGATCATTTTTTTCCCAGTATCTAAACAGAACCTTTAATTTGCATGTTGGAGAGTAGAGGATAAATTCTGAAAGATAAATGAAGGATCTGTAAAATAATAGTTTCATGGTTAGCACTCTTGGGGGGAAAGAAAGAACCCATAAAGCTGTGTGTATCTAATGACTTTCTTGTGCATCAGGCAAATCACTAAGATTATCGGCTTCCGATTTGATAGTTTCGATGTTACAATAGCAGAAACAATAACCATGAATTTTATAAGGAAACCGTAGCATTTGCAAAACTTGGTGGTTTTCATAGCATCTGATTATTCATTCATTATCCTAAAGTTTTTTACACAGAGGTTATTCATCTCTATGAGCCCAACCCAGCTTGATTACAAGATACTGGTAAGGGTCCACAACAGTGTGGCAAATGGAACTGACCAGATTAGCCATTTAACTGGCTGGTTGTTCTCTAGATCGAGATTTAGTTACACACGAGTTAGCCCAGCCTTCAGTCTTTAGACTTCATGAACCACTTTGGAGGGTTAAATAGACAGCAGAGGAACCCGTAGGATTTATTGCTACCCTACTCTGTTAATAACATTGGAATGTTAAGAACCTCACTAAATTTTTCCCACTATTTGTTAATGTGGAAATGATCGCCATACAACCATTCCAGTTAGTTTCCAGTTCCCCTAGTTTCCCTTCTCTTTTATGGTTATTGTTTCCTCAGCAACCAAATACAGGTTTCCCCAAGTACGGTGTTTGTATGAAATGTTTTGTAAGCTGAAATGGCATACCCAAGAAGCAATTAGCGCCTATTTATATGGAGAAATTTTTGAGTGTTCCCAGACCCCAAAAATAACCTCTCATAGGCTTTTCTGATGCCTTAGGACACATCTTGCTAGCGGATGCATAAAATAAATGGAGATAAAGCACAAATGCTCAGACACAGGTCCAGACTATGAGGGCTCGATGCCCGGATGCTGAATGTGATCGCCGGGGAAAGAGCTTGCTTGCCGGGGCCCCTCTCACTGCCGGGGGTGCCTACTACCCGTGTAACAGTTTGCAGCAAAACACTGAAAGGTATTTTCATTTTTTTCCCTGCCTTTGGTAAAAGTGAAAATCCTCTTCTGATTTCTTTTGGTTAGCAAAAACAGGTACTAATGTAGATCTTTTGCAAAAGAGAAATGGCATGATGCAAACTTTTGAAAAGCGGGGGTACCCATATTTATCAAACACCAGCTCCATTCTGCATGTCCACCTTTTCCTCTTTTCCAAATAATCAGTGACCTTATGCGTTGCACATCTCATCGTTATTACCGACTACCAGCCTCTTATCTAACCCTGCATTAAATTCAATTTACTGTTTTATCTATACTACCTTAATCTTTTAGAAGGTTATCATAATATGGACTTCTTAATGAAATATTTTATCATACGAATAAACTAACCTTACTCCATTTTCCAGATTCCTCTACTTTTGCTCATTTACCTATATACCTTTATCCTTCTTTAAATATTCATGTTTTCCAGTTTCATTTCTTATGCAATGAAATAAACCAAAATGCTTATCTTGTTACTACAGAAATGACTGTGTTACCACAAAATGTGGAATGTTCTTATTTAGTGCCTAATGTCTTATGTTTAGCTCTCCTGATCTCAGTAAAATATTCATGTTTCTGTTGCTAGAAGATTCCTCCATCCTGACATCTTAAAATATTTCCTCCCATCTGGGGCGCCTGGGTGGCTCAGTGGTTAAAGCCTCTGCCTTTGGCTCAGGTCATGATCTCAGGGTCCTGGGATCGAGTCCCGCGTCGGGCTCTCTGCTCAGCAGGAAGCCTGCCTCCTCCTGTCTCTCTCTGCCTACTTGTGATCTGTCAAATAAATTTAAAAAAAATCTTAAAAAAAAAAAAAAAGAAAAAATATTTCCTCCCATCAAGCTGCAAGGCCACCTAATATTCTCAAAGTGTTCCTTTGGATTTAAACAGACCATACAGCATAGGAGTTAGTAGACAATACCCAGAACTCAGGCCGAAACTAATGTTCAGAAGCTGTGTGACTTTAATCAAGTGGTTTTTTTTTAACCTCTCTGGGCTCAGTTTCTGCATCTATAAAATTGAGATAACAGCAGTTAGCTCCTTAGGTTTGGGAATTTTGAAGGATTAAAGGTATAATTCTCGTAGCATCCTTGGCATGTAGTCAATGCTTGTGCATGTCTGCAGTGGGCACTGCCATCATTCTTATTATCGATATTAAAATATTAAAATATTGTTTTAAATATTCGTATTTTATATTATTTAATATTAAATATTTTATATTATAAATATAATATATAATATGATATAAATTATTTAATATTTAATATTATAAATACAATATAAATATTGTATTTAATATTAAAATATTATTTCCACTGTTGTCAATTAATGTAGCCTAAATTTGTTTATTAAACTATCCACAGATAGTATTCTGACAGGACATAAAACACATTTCGATGAAGGAGGGGAAAGGTACAAGGAGAAGGGAAAAGTCCAGAGCATGAGCTAATGGCTGGTGGGGGGCACACATCAGTAGCTGGAAAGCTAAGGCACAGCATTGGCTCACTGGGCTCCTAAGGTGATAAAGGAGAATGAAAAATAGAGCTGGGGCAGCTGGGTGGCTCAGTTGTTGTCTGCCTTTGGCTCAGGTTATGATCTCAGAGTCCTGGGATCAAGCCCTACATCAGGCTCCCTGCTCAGCGGGAAACCTGCTTCTCCCTCTCCTACTCCCCCTGCTTGTGTTCCCTCTCTTGCTGTCTCTCTCTCTCTCTCAGTCATATAAATAAATAAAATCTTAAAAAAAAAGAATAATAGAGCTAACAGTAGAATGATATTCATAAAATTAGTCATAACAAAGACAACACCATGAGAGAGGTGATTTTTAAATACCTGTAAGACTGTGAGACCTACCCTATTGAAAAAATATGAAAAAGTGGGGAATTCTAACACATGCTAAAGACTTAAGACCTAGATGGGAAGGTGTTTTTTTTTTTGTTGTTGTTTGTTTTTAAATCACTCATGTTTCCCTGGCAGACATCGGAATCCACTCTAGAGAGTCTAGGCAGAAACAAATTTATTCTAGGGTGATAAGTGGCTTTCAGACTTGGTTTTAGGGTTGAGGAAAACACTTGAGGCTGAGTTTCAGGAACGAATCTGCCCACAGAACTGGGCCACAGCAGAAGTTGCTGTCTCTTCTGCCACAGGAAACGCCTGCCCAGTTGGGAAACTGCCCCTGTGGCCACCAGTTTGGGAGCCACCTGCCTTGGCCAACATCAGGAAACCTGCCTTCCTGATGTCTTCCTGATGAGACTCCTAGGAAGTCTCAGTGGCCGCTGCCAGCCCTAGAGCCATGGTGCCCTCATGGAACGTGCACCAGCAAGACAGGTGCCCTCCTTTGACACCTACAAGGCTACTGACCACCCACTGACACCTGTGTAACCCTGGGAAAGAAGCCCTCAATGGCTCCTGGGCCATGCCTGCCAGTAGGAATAGCAGAACCCAGAGGCGAACCTGGAATCGTGAAAGCGCATTGTGAGAAGCTAAGTGAAATCCTGAGTTTTGCTTCAAGGAAGTCTGAAAAATGAGTCTGTGGCATTCCCACATCCGCAGTAGAGGAAGGCATACAAAAAGTAGGATGGAATGGCTACGGAGCTCTAATCCATCTTGTCCACGATGGGCCACCCGTTTGGGGGTTACATGTCTGTATGGTCTTTTCTTCCCAAATGTAAGTTACCAAATGAGAGCAGTAACACCAGGCCTTCCCTAACATTAAGATGCACTTGCCCTCTCCCCAAAGGGAGAGCTGTACTTCTCCGCATCCATCTCTGGCAACGTTCATTTTCCCTTCAGCTCAGTCACCATCCGGTCTTGATGTTCCACTACCTATGGGCCGACTTGTAAAATTAATCATGGCCCGCAAAACCCTTCATTAAACATGGAAGGCAATGGGGAGGGAATACAAAGGAAAGTGGTTAATACGTATAAATGATACATAAACAGCAAGGGGAAAAATCACAAGCTACTACAGTCCTCACTTTGGCTATTGTCACAAGTCCATAGTTGGTATTTATAATGTCTTCCTCAACAACTCATTTAAGGCAGTCGTTGCTCCCAGCAAGTTTCCTAATTGGCCCAACTTCTTTGCTTGGTGACAGGACCTAAACCTTCATGCTTGAGCCATCTGAGGGTCTAGCTTTGCTGAAGTCATCTCTAACTTCTGCCAACGGTTATGGCGGTACGAGGAGGTACCCCAGAGAATCTCCAGGTCCTCACGAAGCAGCAGTAACCTGAATTTTCTGATTGTCAGAAATCCAGTGATCATGAGGAGCCCAGGGACCAAGAGAAAGTCTTGACTTAGAGTCCAGTGGAACCGTATGTTCCCCACGTGGAAGAGTCCATAAATCTCTAAACAACAGCTCAAAGACATAGAGATGCAAATAAAAATATTTACATTATGATCAGGCTTAATAATGAGAGCTGCCTTTCCCATTTCTATCGCCTGGTTTCCAGATCTATAAGATCAGCTGAGGGGAGAAGCAAGACCATACAAGCAGCTGGCTTGGAGCATACACCCCACCCTGAAGGAAAGTGCCTTGCAAGATGTAGCTTGGCTGTCTTCAGCAGCCATTTCTCTCTATGGCAGCCTTCTGAGAGGTGGGTGCAGAGTAAGATCACTGAGTCTCCTGGAAGTCAGCCACCTGCTTTTTAAAAATCTGGCTATGAAATTAGTTTCTTGGCCAGAAATAACATTGTGCAGAACGTTGTGAGAATGAAGAACACGTTTGGTGGATTCATTCATTGTATTGCTGGTCAACACATGGCAGGCAGAGAAGGTAAACCCAGATCCAAATATGACAGTGAGGACAAAGGGTTGTCCCTCCTATGATGGAAGAGTTCAGTTACACGAAGCCTGTTCGCGGATGGCGTGATGTGTCGCCAGCGGCTCAGTGTTAGTGCGCCATTAGTAAGATGGCGCTCGGCAACACAAAGTACCTGAGCTATCTAACCATGGCTGCTTTAGCACAGTGTGGGATGATCAAGAAAAGCCGCCGGCTCACATCCATTGAACAAAGTGTCTTGTCCCCCTTGTTATTTTGATTCCCCAGTGCAGTGCTTCTCTTCTGTGAGCAAACCTACGGGATGCATTACACCCTGGTCCACTGCAGGAGGTCTAGACACACACCCATTCCTCAGGCCACGGTGAAACTGATCACCTGTTCCTTTTTCCAAGTCCCTAGGTGTCTGGAGAGACCCTTACTTTTTGATCTCTCTCTTTTTCTGTACAAACTGAACAACCAGAGGAACTGTTTCAAGTTCTAACCATTGGGAGAATTGCTGTTCCCCCACCTCTTAGTGAATCTGTAATGCTGGGGAAACCCACTATTGATGGAGCTTGCGTATCCTGCAGAACCATCCATGAACCAGGCTCAATTGCTTTTTTTAGTCTCTTTACCTTAAAAAAAAAAAAAAAAAATCCCCCTGAGGGTATACGTGTGTTTGAAGGAGACTCAGGACTAGGTGCTTTGGGAGTGTGAATCGCCTACTCATGCATCTTGGGCTATCACAACCTGCTCAGGCTCAATTAGCTATATGGTCTACTACTTCCGCTTAGGCCAGCTTGGTGGATGAGTGGATCCATACAACACCCAGTTCCTGATGGGAAGACTGGTCACAGGATCGCTTGGTTTTCCATTACCAAAAAAAAAAAAAAAAAAAAATGCCAAAGGATGTGACTTTATCTCAAAATATTAAAATCCTCTGCTATGAATTTCCTACCACAGGCTCCGTAAGTGCCCTTACCCAAGTCACAAATGCTTTGCATGCCGTTAGATATTCGGGATCATAAGGGCCAAATTGCAGAATGCTTGCATTGGGTCAGCTCAGGAGCTTTCTCTTGCTCTTGTTTCCACTCAAACCTGATAACCCTATAGCTTACTTGGTAAATGGATCAGACACCCAAACACAGTGCAGGTTGCTTCCTTCAGAACCATCTGCTACGACCAGAGTCTGGAAGGCTACACAGTCAGAGAACTACCACAGTCAAGAATCCTCCACTGGAACCACCAGCCCCAAACCATAGCAGTCCTCTGAAAATCCTCATAGAAAAATGAAATCACCATGACCCTGCTTACCAGAAAAACAGCAAAAGGGCCTCCAATTCATTTTTGCCTTCCAAATTCTACCTGAATGCTGGACCTACATTATATACATCATCCCAACTTCAAGAGAGTTCAAGAAAGATAGTGTTAAACTTTCCAGTCTCTGCTATGGGTTGAACTGGGTCCCCCACCCCCAGTTCATATGTTGAAGTCCTAACCCCTCGTACCTCAGAATATGACCTTACTTGGAAATAGGTCATTGCTGATGCAATTAGTTAACTTTAGATGAAGTCATTAGAATGGCCACTAATCCAATATGACCATTATCCTTATAAAAAGGGGAAATTTGGACCCAGACATGTGAGACAATTCATTTCTGGAATTTGAGTTTTCCAGCTTGTGGAATTTTGGTATGGCAGCCCTAGGAAGTAATATAGACTGTGTGGCCACCCCTCCCTGTAATTTATGGTGTCCTCCTCGTGGCTTCTAAATGGGGCTCAGCAAGTCTCATCACTGCTCTCGAGAAAAGTCCAGTCAGTGTCTACAGTGCGATTATTGATCATTCTGCAGCATCCATCACTGGGGAGTGAGCCCCCAGAAATATTTGGGGTGCTGTAATTATTTCTTGAATATTGTATTTTTTTAAAGATTTTTAGTTATTTATTTGACAGACAGAGATCACAAGTAGGCAGAGAGGCAGGCAGAGAGAGAGGAGGAAGCAGGCTCCCCGCTGAGCAGAGAGCCCAATGCAAGGTTCGATCCCAGAACCCTGGGATCATGACCTGAGCTGAAGACAGAGGCTTTAACCCATTGAGCCACCCAGGCTCCCCAAATATTGTATTTTTTTTCAAAGATTTTTCTTTTTTTTTATTTGACAGAGAGAGCACAAGTAGGTGAAGCAGCAGGCAGAGAGAGAGGGAGACGCAGGGTCTCTGCGAAGCAGAGAGCCCGATGTGGGACTCGATCCTAGCACCCTGGGATCATGTCCTGAGCCGAACATAGATGCTTAACCGACTGAGCCACCCAAGTGCCCCACGAGTAGCCATATTTTAACTCTGAGATGATTTAGCATACGTCTAAGAGAATTCAGCCTGCAACATTTCTATTTTATGTCAAGAAGGAATCTGTTCCAGTTTGTTCATTTTTGTTTAAGAGAATTTAGCCTTGTGGTTAAACAAGTCAGTCTTGTTACCCTAAATAAGAATGCTAATTGCTTTAAGTTTCAGATTTCTAATTGAAATCTTTCTACATTTATATAAAGTTTTAGGACATTTAACAGTGTTAAGACTCAACATAGTTATAAGTTTATAGTAATAGTTGCAAGTTATCGAAATATAACTAGAGTTATAAGGTTCTACATAGTTTACTAGGTTTCCAAGAATTGTACAAACACTTGGGAAGTTTTTTGTTTGTTAAGATAAACACCTGAGTGACATTAAAAGGAAATCTAATACAAATACATACATACAGTTAAAAATGCTTATAGTCGTTTTAACTGAATTCATTAAAGCCTCCTGAAGAGTGTTAAATATAGAATGATAAGATTTGTAAGTTAAATCCAAGAGGGGGATTGTCAAACTTTCTGTAAAGGGTCAGGGGTAAATATTTTAGGCTTTGTGGGCCCTGTGGTCTCCACTGCAGATCTGTGACTCTGCCAAGCATCCTAGCACGGAAACAACCAAAGACAATATGTAAATGAATAGATATGGCCGTGTTCCCATAAAACTTGACTTACCAAAACAGGCAGTTAGCCAGACTTGGCTCACAGGCTGCAGTTTGCCAACCTCTGATTTAAAAGATTAAGGATTTTTAAATTTATAAGTTTTTAAATTTATGACTTCAGTAAGTCAAAGATTAATTATAAAAACAATATAAACACTGAATAATCTTCACTGTGCATAAAAGCCACCTTCAAATTATTGTAAAAAGTCACATTGAAATGAGCTAGGTGGCATTGGGAACTGTCACGTAGCAGAAAAAAGATGAATTTTGGAGTTTGATACGTAGTTTCCAATCCTAGCTGTTACTTCAGTAGCTACACTATTTGGAGAAAATCGTTTAGCATCGTCGGATCTTTGTAAAGAGAGTAAAATCATCATTGGACCTATACTCATTAAGTTGTGATACTCAAAAAAAACCTTACATCAAAGTATACATTGAAACTAGAAAGTGTCTTTCAAAAATAGAGTATCATCACAACCAAAGGATAAATGCATTGTACACATTGTTTGTCCACAAAGTATTATCAAGAATTTTGAGTAATTTCTTACCCACATTTACTACTTGAAAAATTTTCATCTCAGTTGTAACTAATCTATACTGTTCTGCTCATCAGAATTTGAATTAATATAATACTCAGAAATTTGTCTCTTTAACATGAAAAATATTAACATAGGCATTTTATAATTTCAACAGATTCACCAGGGCTTTTTTCTAAGGCCAACTTCTTTCCCAGGAAAAGCCCAATTTTTAAATTTAGTTCATGCTTATGTGCATAGTTTGGTGTATAATTTTAGAGCTAGCAGGATCTTCGAAATCATTCCATTCAATCCTACAACTGTTTACAGATGAGGATACTGCAAATTTGATGGGCTTGCCAAAAAGCACACTATTAGGAGAACATTTATAACTTAATTATGTTGTAAATGAAAGCTCTGAACCAGTCATGATGGACCCTTTGTATTTGTAGGACTTGTTTGGTGCGTATGTTCCAAACCTTACACAAATAATGGATGACTAGAAGGGATGCCTAAGTGATTTACAGCTAAGGGTGCGTAGTAACAGTCCTTTCAACATCTATTAAAGTGAACTATTTGGAATCAGATGAGCAGGAAAAATGATCACTCATTCCTCTGGGTTCTTTTTTTTTTTTTTTTTCTCGTTTATACTGTAATTCCTCAGTAGGTTTCTTCGGATGTATTGATAGAAGAAACTAGTAAACAAATCAACTCTAACCTTCCTTTTCAGTGTTTGTCCACAGATTAGTTTACTACTTTATTTTATTTAGTCTAATCAGCTCCCTGTAAGAAATCCACTGAGGAAGATCGTCTAAGGTAGATGTTTTCATGCTGGCACTGAAAAGCATTAATAGAAGTTAAATGTAGAAATCCCAGCACGCTGAGATAAGTTTACAACTGTAAAGTATAATTTCCTTCCAAGTCTTTTCAGATCTGGAAGGTTGAGGATGGTTCATTAAACTCAAATATTTATGTAGTTTTGATAGTCTCAGAAAAAGGAACTTACTTTCATCTTTCTTTTATCATAATCTTGTTACAGAGTTTACAACGCAATCTGCTAAACGAGGTTGTCCTCAATGCAGGGAACAGAGGTCTCACACAGACATGTGCTAGCAGGATAAGCCTGGATGTATGGTGGGAGTGAATTCTTTCCCACCAAGGCTCCATCCAGTATTTTCTATTTGTATAGAATACATATATGTAACCCTGGTTTGTGGTAAAATTGGCATTATGGTTATATATTGTTGTGTAATCTGTTTTTGTCACTTAATATGGATGTTTTCTCTGATGATTAAGTGTTCTTTTTCAGCATGATATTTAATGGCCACATGGTATTCCATCAACCAGATGAACCATCATTAATTTACCCACTCTATTGTTGGACATTTGTGTTTCCAATTTTTCACTGTTATAAATAACGTGGTGATGAATATCCATGTACATAAATCTTTGTGCCCCGTTCTGATAATTTTTGTAAGGTAAATTCTTTGACATGAAATTGCTGGTCCAAGGAAAATGAATATTTGTAAAACTCTTTGTACATAATGATCACGATAATACCATTTATTAGACTTTCTATATGCCGGGCACTGTGCTGTAATGAGCATAATCTCATTTAATCCTCACAGTAAATTTATGAGGTAAGTAGTATTAATATCCACATTTTTCTCAGGGAAACTGAGGCTCGTGCCCAGAAAATGGTTAATACCTGACAGCAGTTGGCAGACCCAACGTCTGAGTCCAGGTCTGTCTGTTCAACTTCATAGCTCATGGTCTTAATCCCTGTGTTATATTGCCACTTCCTTATTGCCAAGACATCTTCCAAAAAAGATTATTACAATTTAGATCTCTACCAGCAATACATGAGTGTGCCTATTTCCCTGTGCTACTGAGGAGTCTTCGATTACGAGGGAAGCTGAACAAATTTCTTCATGTTTGTTGGCCATTTGTGGATTGTCTGTTCACATCCTTTGCATAGAATCTATGTCTGAAATCTTTCCTTTTGAGAGTCAGATGATCTGAATTCTAATCACAGCTCTACCCCTAATTAGCTATGCCATGTCAGGAAAAAATCGCTGCAGAGTTCTGAGTCTCCATTTCCTCTTGTGGAAAATGAGGTGGTTAAATTAAATAATCTCATGGGCCATCTCTCAAGTTTTGTGATTCCATCTGTTGGTCCCCCCATCACCTGTCCTTGTCACTGGGCCATGTGGGAGGAGATAGGTGATCACCTATAACAGATGTCTTCATTTATGTATTTAAGGAAACCTCTACTCCAAGACATCTCTCCCAGCCCTCGGGATTATGTGCCTGAAATCCCACCCTTCATTCCCTGGGGTTCCCGCGGTCTTCATTCGGCCGAGTCTCTCCTTCCTGGTTCAAGCTGTCATATTCTTTGGCTTCACTGGCATCCCTCTCTGATGGCTTGCTTTTGCTCAGATTCCTTCTCAGGTCCTAGAACATGCCATGACTCTCTTGCATCCAAACCTCTGAACATGTTATTCTCTCCCCCCTCTCCTTCTTCCTTTCTTTACTAAATTGAGTCCAAGTGCTGGAAAGCAGCCTACCTAAAACTTGATACATGTGGGGCACCTGGGTGGCTCAGTGGGTTAAAGCCTCTGCCTTCGGCTCAGGTCATGATCCCAGGGTCCTGGGATCGAGCCCCACGTCGGGCTCTCTGCTCAGCGGGGAGCCTGCTTCCTCCTCTCTCTCTCTGCCTGCCTCTCTGACTACTTGTGACCTCGGTCTGTCAAATAAATAAATAAAAATCTTAAAAAAAAAAAAAACTTGATACGTGGGCTTGGAGTCAGTCATGGCCAGGTTCTACCATGTATTGACCACGTGACCTTGTATAATTTATGTATTCTTCTTAACCTTCATTTCCTCATCTGTATAATGGGGGGAATGATAGCATCTCCCACTTAGGCTGCTGTGAGAAGGACGTGAGAGAACACACGCCAAACTTGGCCCATGATGCTAGATTTTTTGAGCTCTCAGGCACTTAATGTGTATGTCTATCATAGCATTTAACATACTGCATTCTGAATATTCATTGTTTTATCTCCATTCGTTAGCACCGTGTCTAGCACACTGTAGGCACTTAGCAGCTGTTTTTGGGGGAATAAGTGAAACACATTGCAAATACCTTTAGGAAACTGGTTTAGTGGTGGTTGTTTCATTTCCTATTGTTTTGCTGGTTTATTTATTTGTTTGTTGTACTAACATCATTTCAAAAATTGCTTTCCAACCTGACATGTAAGGAAACAAGATTAATGCCCTGAAATAATTAGAAGGTTAGGAACAAGGATGCCCAACCCAGACAGAGAGAAGGGCTCCAAATAGGGAGGTAAGAACATGTTGAAGACAAACTTTACATCTTTTGAGCTTTTGCTGTGGTTACTCTGTGAAGATCCCCCCTACTTTTCTCCCTCACTCTGGCAGAACCTTCGGCCATGTGAGTTTTTCATGGACAGGTTCAAATCCATCCATACCTAGAGATATTACCCCTGAATGTCTCAACCCAGCTTCACAGAGGAAATGAGCAATAAAATATCTCAAACCAGAGATTGTCATTAAAATAAAAAAAGCAATAAAAAAAAAAGAAAAAGCAAACATGTTTGGGAAATGTACTGGCTGGGAAGGTGGCCAGGGGCTAGAGATAGCAGAAACCAAGGAGAAGTATATATGAAAAGAGAGAGGTCTATAGGCTTATTGAAAATTGAGACGTCTTTGGGGGAAGAGAAATCGATACAGGCTATGAATCTTTTATGGACTTGCGGTGAAAAAGCATTGCAGCAGTGTGTGTGTGTGTGTTTTTAAGGATTTAAAAATAATTATCTATGCACATTAGCTGGTGTTTCTTTAAAGGGGGGTGGAAAAACTCTCACAAGTACAGCATTTCAAGAAGATTTGAAAATAGCAAAATTGCCTTCCATGTGTAAATGGATGCCTGATCCTTCCCTAAAGTGCCCCACAGGTTTATCATCAGTTCTGAGAGCCTCAGACATGGGGTCCTCATTAATCAGTTCTGGGACTCACGCTAAATGCCTAGTCAGTTTTAGGAAAACAGCATCTACCTTCCCTCACACCCCTCCAATTTCCCAAACCCAACCAATCTTTCTAATGCCTTTGGAGAGTGGTGTGTATTTTGTTGAGTTATGCCCTAGAAACATAATGCCCTTTACTTATCTGTTGCCTCCCCATCTCCCTTGTGGTTTTCATTAGGTCTTCACTGTCCATGACCTTTCAAGACTGCACATTACCAATACCTCGAGTGCAAACTCGAGGCATTCAGGCAAGATGAAGAACAAAGAGAGTATGCTGGTGGAGGCAGGTCATCTACTGAACACACTGGACTAGATTTCTGACTTGAGAAATCAAACCTCATGGCCAGTCAAAGAATTACTCACGATATGGAAAGATACAGCCCAGGCTTCTGGATGTTTCCATTCTTTCTGAGTGTACATGGAGTGACATATTCTTTTGACATTTGATACAAGCATTTTCAAAAATATTTTTCTTTTACTAGTTTCTAGTGTTTCCCCCTCCATCTTGATCCACTTTGGATGATTACTCTTTAAAATGTTAAAGAAAATAGATGTCAGGATAAGAGTTTGAAAGGGACTAGAGGAAACGCACCCCTTTGACTCTGTCTAGAATTCCCTCTTCTTCTTGGTGTCACTAGCATCTACTCATCTTGAAGACCCAGCTCAAGTACCAGTTCCTGGGAGAATTGCTCCCTGACTCTGAAGTCTCTGTTAGACATGGCTCTTCTGAGCTTCTAGAACCTTCTCCAGCCTCTCTGGTATCATCTTCCCTTGTAGACCTCACAGTTCTAGATGGCAAGTACCGGACTTTTCCTATCTTCATCCCCAGTGCAGTACCTCACCCGATATTTATTAAATGAACAATTAAAGAAGTGAATGGATGGGCGGGTGGATGACTATTCAGAGAAGGAAAGGTTAAAAAAAAAAAAAGTGGCAGGTGGTAAGCAGGTTTCAGAAAGTGAGAAACAAGAGAGCCAACACTCATTCAAACAATTTATACATGACATCCTGAAGTGAAATCCATTTTTCAGACTCCACCGAGAGATCTGTTATACAGATTTTTGCCCAAAGTATATGTCAGTTCTGAGTAAACCACAGTCCCAGTTAAAACTGTGAAAGGAGGAAGAGCTGTGAGCTACATCCAAGCATATAGTTATAGCAGCTTGCTTTAAATACAGTGATAGCTGCGTTTTTTCAGAAATTTATCCTGGGAAAAAAGTCTAAGAAAAAATCTATTTCTGTTATTTTTAAGTGTAAATATTCAAATGCGTGCATTATCCTACAGCGAAGCAGAAGCATCTGAAGATCTGTGGCCGTAGAAAAAGCTTGCGTGGCGGGAGCAAAGACTGACTTGCTTGGTGGTGGTTTGAGCACCAAATGTCCCCCCCCGCCCCCCAACAGTTTCCTCTACTTTCCCTTCTCCTAAAACTTGTAAATTCCTTTTGAAAGAACGCCATTGTTATTACGTTCCTCCAACTATTCAATTTCAGTTGAAGATCAATTAAATGAACTTTAATTAGCTACTGAGGAACAGGGCACTAGAAGACCCACTATCACACACATCCCCTTTGTACTGGTCCAAGGGGAACAGGTAAGTGTTGACAAAAGACGGTGCTTGAAAGGCCTTGTGCATGCCTTGCCTCACTGTTGGGATAGTCCTCCTCCAACACAGAGCTGGTTATCTCCCTCCCTACCCCTTCAAATGCTTCCCATGACTCTGTCTCCTACAGAATAAATACCACATTCCATAATGTAAAAATCTGGCTTACCCAAACAAAAATGCCCACTGCCCCACCCCCACCTCACCCCCAACACCCCCACTCAGGGAGTAAATTCTCTCAAGCATTTTTACCAGGGCGAGAGCATAGAGACCATACTGGTCGATTAGAGATAGCTCTTCTTTAAAAATCTGAAAGAGTTTGTAAAATCAGAGTGACAGTCAGAAGGGATTATTGCACCATTTCCCAAGAAACTATGGCTGATCTCTATACACAATTACCGAACAGCATGTTAACAAGCTCCACTGAAACAAAGCATGTAACTGACACGATCCACAGTGTTCTGTAGCGCAACCGTGGTGTTGACCGTTCTATCCTCAGTCAGCATCCTCTGTTTCTGTGGTCATTGTTCTTGTCTCCCACCACTGCTGTTCACTTCTGGAAATCTAAGCATGTCCACCTGATACCTGTCACCGTCTTGTGTTGTCAAACTATCTCACCTATAGTGCCTCAGACCTTAAAGCTCAGTCTTCCTGCCTCATCTCCAGAGGGTTCATCAACTACCATGAATACATCTTGATCATTCACTCCTACTTTTTATTGTTCTTGGTTCTGAACAAATCCTACAAGGCACTGAAACAGCAGGTCCAGCCTTACGGGATCTGGGGACAATGGATTTGGCCAGAGTCCGGTGTTTGGCCATTTCGTGCCTGCTGCTCCTGGGCCACGTTACCAGGCCTTCAGAACCTCTCAATATTGGATTCTTCCTGCCATTCCCTCCCATCTGCCGTTACCTCCCTCTTCGTGTACCTGCCCTTGGGGCCATCAGCGTGATCATTTCTGTTGTTCCACATTTATATCTGTAATGAGAGCCCCTTCCTGAGGGCTTGTTATGTGTCATGTGCTTTTAGGAAGGACACAGGGGTAGATTTAGACTGGGGGTTAAATTTGGGTTCTGTCACCCAATACCCCAGTGAACTTGGGCAAGTCTTTCAAAGCTTTTAATTCCAAAAGCAGAAATTAACAGCTACTCATGGTATTGGGATATATACGTGTATATGTGTCTGTTTTATAAAATTGTGTATTTGTGTGTGTATGTGTATATATGTGTGTGTGTGTATATATGTGTGTATATGTGTGTGTGTATATATATGTGTGTATATGTGTGTGTGTGTATGTATAATTGCTCACCTCTTGCCTTCATGTTTAGTGTCTTTCCTTTTACTGTTTCTTCCTTACTTCCTTCCTTACTATGCTATTTGCCTCCATCCTCCACCAGTCAAAACCCTACTCATATTTCAAAGTGTAGTTAAAATGCCACATTTTCTAAGAAGCTTTCTGAAACCTTGCATATTGATTTCCCATGGTTCCCACCTCTCCCTATTTATATACTTTGTAAGCTGGGTTTTCCAGGGTCCATAGACCTGGTCTAATAACAGAGCCACAACAGTTTTTCTCCAGCCACAACCAGGTTTTCTCCAGTCCCGTCCCGTCCCTGAAGCTGCAGGAACATCTCCACCCAATTTCCTTTGCCCAACTACTTCTTGCCTCAAGGAAACATTTTATAATCTCTCAGACGACCTTGACCCTAACCTCTTTGTATTTTCCCAATTCTGTACTTTTCCTTTGCAGCACTTACTCAATGAAATAATCACTTATACAAGTGTGAGTTAACATCTGTTTGCCCCAAGCAGATCAGAAGCCATCTGGGGAAGGAGCCAGTATCTGACTGGTTGGTCTAGTTCAGTGCCGGCACGTAGGGGATGCCCTGCCAAGATTGGGTTATAAACTGAACACAGCCTCCATGTGTGCCTTAGGCTCATTCATCCACAGTTAGCCCTGCTCTCCAGGCTCTTTCATTTCCCTCCTATCCTGTTCTGCCAGCCATGATGCTGCTAGTTGCTGTGAGGGCAAAATTGCTGACATCCGCCAAAACCTCTCAAAGGGCCTTTGGCCTTTGCAACCTGAGGCCACCAGGATGCCACTGAGGATCACAATGGCAGACGTGCATGGTCCTCTCCTATGTCTTCTTTGATCCAACTCTGGCTGGACTGTCCAGTTGCTCGAAATTGTGGGTCTATGCCGTGTCCATAGGCGTTCCAACCACAACCCAAGTGGGAGACGAAATTGTTGCCCCAGCAAGGAAACAACGTGAACTTGAGCACTGGACATGAGACTGATGGAAAGATTGTGTCCCCTCGGGCCTCTCTTTAAGACTCAGGATGTGACTAAAGGCCATGTTGTGCTTAGCCTGTCTCTTCTTCTCTGACCTGGAAGCACTGAATTTGCAGCCATGTTATACATCACCCTGCCCTCTCAGAGCGACTCCTTCCCCAAAAGCCTCTCGGTTCACTGAGCATATAGCCTTCTGCATGTGGCACTCGCAGGCACGCTGAGATTGTCTGGTTTCCTGCCACACATTCACAGCACTTGATATGCTCGCTGTTTAATTCTAGTCTCCGTATCTATCTCCCCTAGACTTTAAATTCCTTTAAGAAAGCGAGTGGGTCTTCTTTGTCTTTGCATCTCTCTCTCTCTCTGTTCCTCCCCATCATCTCCTGCTCAGCATCTAGCCCAGGTTTTGCACCTACTAGTTACTTAATAAATCTCTGTTGCATGGATGACAGAATCGGCAGATGAGTAGTTATCAAGGGAGGGCTGGCTGTGCAGAGATCCGTAGAGTCTGCATGAAACCTCAGGAGGGCACATGGGGAAAGGGAAGGGCCGCAAGCAAAGGTGATGCCTCCTCTGTCTGACAGCTGAGTCTGTGTCTGAACGTTCTCCTCATTCCTCTTGTTCCCGGTGATGCAAAGGAAGGAAGGAAGCAGTAGATCTCTGCCTTACGGGGCTTCTGCAAAAATCGATACCTTCTGTTTACAAATTTTTTCCTTTCCACTTATGTAGAGCTCTTTCAAAGAGAAAAAGAAGTAGAGAGGAGAGGGAGAACCTGAGACTTACGGTTGGGGAGAGGTCAACACAGACCGCCCAGATTGGTCGGCCATATGTTGTAGACTAGCGACCGTCACTCCACTGTCCCCAAGATCAGGTCGCAAGGCTTTTTACTCCCCTGATGGAGGCACACATTTTTTTCCTGAGGCTGAAGCTTTTCGAAAATACATTTGTCTAGGATGGTAGCTATTTTTTGAGTCCCGTGTTTGCATGCACAGTCGTTCCGTTCTACTAGACACAGTTTACCGCCATTATGCAATAAGTCTTTCACTTCTTCAGAAACATACCGTCTATTTTTACAGTTCCCACTCTCTGTGGCGAATGTTAAAGCCCCAGAAGGAGCGTGCTTAGAAAGCAAGGATTTATGTACCAGCCACGCTAGTGCTCAGGCCTCCAGAGTGTGTCTCCTTCATGGTTTTGCGGGTGATGTGGGTGGTGGGAACTTATTTAACTTATACTTGACCTGAGTTTCCTAATTGGAACGTGATCTTTGTCTCATTATAAGTGGGCATTCTTTATAGCTGAAGGCTTGAAAGTTTGGATTTCTATACAGCGGAAAAAATAAATGTCTCCTCCCTATCATTCCTTTTTTTTTTTTTCAACATTGAAATTAAACTCTGTTTTCCACTGGCTGCCGCACTAACCCCCAGAGAGAGGCCCTGATTCAGAAGCTAAGCCTCCTTCTGAAAAATGGACACAAAAATAACATCTTCAACATCGAGTGTATTTGAATTAATGTGTTGTGTTTCTTAAACCTTTAGAGAAATGGAAGTTCTGAAATTAAAATAGTGAAATATGAGTCCTATCTGGCCTCAGCCATCCTCCTGATTTACTGGGGGTGCTTACACCTTAGTCTATGCCTTATGGTTCCCCATCTGAGAAAAGAGGTGCCAGATTTCAAGGTAGGTAACAATCTGACATAAATTCTCAAGCACAATAATGTTCTTTCTCTGTTGGGGTAAAAATAGGACATATATATGGGAAGCAGGACAGAAAATGTGACCCTAATTTCTCATAGAATTCCACAGAACCTTCTCAAACAGTATCATAATCCTATCCACTGAAGGAAGAAGGTTTAGGGGAAGTAAAAATTATCCTTGACTTTCAGATTTACTGCTCATGGTTTCAAATATTTGAGTGTATCACTTTCTCCAACTATGCCATGTGCTTGGTTATCCCCTGACATTTCTAACCCTCTAACACTCAGTTTGGAAGAGGAGTTTGCATTACAAAATTTGCCTCATGAGGTAAGCAAAATTTAGCTGTCTATAAATCATTGCCCTTCCCTGTTGTTTCCCTCCACTCTCTTCCCCCTCCAGGATGGATTCAGAACTTCCTGATCCAGCCTCGATGTGTCTAATAAAAATGTGTGTGCAATGCTGGGGTGAAAGGCACAGCATAGGGGACATAGTCAATGGCATTATAATAGTGTCGTATGGTGACATATGGAGGCTATGGTGAGCATAGCATCGTGCTATTGTCAAATCACTGTGTCATACCCTGGAAATTCATGTGAACGCTGTGTGTCAACTATACTCACATAAAAAGGTTTTTTTAAAAATTTGTGTGACACAGAGGTAATTAAAAATTTCATAGTAGCCACATTAAAAAACAGTAAAAAGAGGGGCGCCTGGGTGGCTCAGTTGGCTAAGCCTCTGCCTTTGGCTCAGGTCATGATCTCAGGGTCCTGGGATCGAGCCCTGCTTCTGGCTTTCCGTTCACTGGGTAGTCTGCTTCTTCCTCTCCCTCTGCCTCTCTCCCCATGCTCCTGCTCTCTCTTAAATAAATAAAATATTTAAAAAGAAAAAAACAGTAAAAAGAAAGAGGTGGAATTCATTTTAATACTATATATAATGTTTAATACTATATGCAAACAAAGATCATTTCAACATGTAATCAATATAAACATTTTAATGTGATTTTTACATTCCTCTTTTTAATACCGTGCCTCTGAAATCCAGCGTGCATTTTTTACCCTTATGGTGCATCACAGCTCAGATGAGCCTCGATTTCAAACGCGGAACAGCAGCCCGTGGCTCGTGGCTGCCTTACTGGGCAGAACAGATGTGGCTCGTGACTGCAGGAAGTTCTGTTGGACAGCACGTACCAAGTCCATTCATGAGGACTTTTATCTGGAAACGTGTCTTTCTGCAGAAGGCATCACCTGTCATCTTTACTTTCCAAAGAGCCTCAGGCGGTGTCTTTCTAGTCAGCATAACAAGAAAGCCCATTTCTGACTATTTGGACCTGTTTTTCCTCGACTCCAATTACACTGCGGGTCCCTGAAAGTGAAGAAAACCCAGTCAGACGCTCTCCCAGAAAACACCTGTGCTGCCCGCCTCTCGAAACTTCTCAGCTGGAATGAATTAGCGTTTCATTCCTTTAAGCTCCCAAGTCTCGTTCTAAAAGGGCCTGCCTTCCACCCACCGCCAAAACCGCTCCCCCAAGGTCTCTGGAGGCGGAGGCCCTCCTTGCAGCATTTGCCAGTTCGTGGGGCGTGAAGACCCCCGCTCTGGACAGCCATCGCAAGCCACCAGCGTGACCCATCTGATCACTGAGGTGGGGAGCGATGGTCGCTACCAGCAGGAAAGGATGACCCTCCCGGTCACCGGAGAGCAGTGGAGTGTTTCAGGAATTCCCCCCATTTTCAGGAATCTCTAGCATGTATCACAGAATATGCTTTCCAAGCAAAGCGAAAAGTGTCCCAAGGCTTCCGTGTGTTGGGTAAAAGTGAGATCATAAGCA
Source organism: Enhydra lutris kenyoni (assembly GCF_002288905.1). Classification (NCBI taxonomy): domain Eukaryota; kingdom Metazoa; phylum Chordata; class Mammalia; order Carnivora; family Mustelidae; genus Enhydra; species Enhydra lutris. The sequence goes on from NW_019154104.1 coordinate 5,895,318, forward strand.
TGGTTGAGTTTACTAAGAAGGCTCACGGCTTAACACAGTATCTAGAAGATTATCAATGTGTCATTCTTCTATGTCACATCTGTACTCATAATTAACAATACAGATCTCATCACACCTAGATCTGTTGAAATGTAGCTGAAAGTGACAAGCGAGGTAGGTCAGACCGAGAAAGGCAGGACTGTTCGCCATTGTTCCCATGCACGATCTAAAACAGAGGACACGGTAGTGGTTACGGGGCGGGGGGGCTGGACAGGGGTCAGAGGGATGGCTTTTACGGGAACAGACTTGAAATCAGTAGTATAGAAGCCGCAGGGCTCTCAGGCACAGAATAATAACTATAGACAATAAAGTTGTACTATAATTATGTGCTGTGATAAATATCACTGCTTGGGCAGTCATGTAACAATATATAAATGGATGGACAAACCTTGCTGTAGACCTTAAACTTCCACAATGTTACATGTCAAATGTATCCAATAATTAAAAAAAAAAAAAAAACCAGTGCTGCAGGTGAAATCAGCTTTCATTAGCACCTTTTCCTTCTGGTCAGGTGACAAGAGGACTATCCATTGTTCCATAGAAAGAAACAATATCAAATACATAAAGAGCTTGAGGATTTATCTGAATTTCTCATTGACCCATTCTTCCAGGAAAAAAAAAAAATGAGTGTCCTTTGCAAGGCTGAAATAAATGGTATTAAGGCAACATAGTCCATCTTAAATGGGACATGTAGAGTGTGGGACGCTAAGTTACAGTCTGAAGTACCTATGAGAAGCCATAGGATCTGGGGCAAACCCTTTGAAACTAGGAAGGGCCTCATCTTCCTCAACTGTAAAACTAGGGGCTGAACTAGCTCGGTCTTTCCCAGATCTTACTCAGTCTCATATACGACCATCACTATTTTCGTCATTTCTGTATGTCACCTGCACTCTTATTTTTCTTAAAACAGCTCACACATTTTACCTAACTACCAAGCCTTTTCCTAAGTAGTAACATCTATAAAATCATAGCCTCGATTCACCAGTTATTTTTTCTCTAATACACATCGATAAACAAACGTAAGTCAACTTAACCATGGCGTGTGTAGCTCCTAAAATTGTCCTATGTGCCGCATGTGGTTAGCATCCTGTGGATAACGGGATCTCTGTGGGGCCCACAGCCTTGTTGGTTTGCAAGCCAAATCATAATTTCAGTGCCTTCAGCGCTCACTGTGGAAATTTCAGGATTGACTCATACTGCGGTGACACTTGTCAATCAAGATGAGTGAAACTAATGGTACCGTTGTCCAGGCCTCTCATTAGAGATAAAAGGTGGTTTGAGACTTCTATTCTGAAATGCATTTGCTGCTACACCAATATAACTTTCTCGTTCCATCAAACAGCAGAAAGATCTGATCAAAAATTTAAATGAACGCATTTTGCATATAATATTTTGTCTCTCACTATTAAGCTCAGTAAATAGGTTGAAATCTGCATATAAATCACTTATATTTGCCTGCTTGTCTCTATGGGGGTTGAGGCGATGGTGTTTTAAATATCATGTGAAATCTTTAAGAGCTTGCTGGGCACGGGAGAGACTATATAATTATTATTATTATTTTTTTATTTAAAAAATTAGTAACTAGAAAGCAGGACTTTCTTTAGAGTTGATGTGGCTTCAATAATTTCAACCAGAAGAACCGTTGTCAACAATTTGCATTTAAAATATAATTAATTATGTTAGTCTGCCTGTTATTATACTAGGAAATTGAGATACCATACATGTTTATAATAGGAAATTTCTCAATTGTCTTTTTAAATCCACTATGAAGCTACACATTTATTTCCACAGGAAGAGAGAGAAACAAATCATGCGGCTAAAGTAATACCAGTCTTTTCTAGGATTATGAATCAGTGGATGCTTGGTGGGATTAGTGATTTCTCTCCTCAAATGAAAACCAGATGGGCAAAGCAAAAAACGTAAACAGTTAAGGGGAAAAATTGGCAGAAAAAGTCACATTTGATAATTACATTTGTTGTCCTACCTTCTCTCATGTAACGAGATAGTCAGGAACTCGATTTATAAGATAATGTAACTCCTGAGCTCTGATTTGACCCCATAAAAGTTCAGACTCTATTTTGTTTGGGAATGATTAGGTAACAATATGATAATTGGGTAACTGTTTTTATTAGAAACAGAAAATTCTCGTCCACAAAAAACTTTCAGGACATGCTCGTCCTGTTGTTCGTTTAAATGTATAATAATAAATTTATGTTTATGGTTCTATATAAAATATAGAATAAGCAAATTTAGCATCTGCCCTATATGATGAAGTATTTGGAACATCTACATAATTACTGAACCGTACATTTTAGTAATATTCAATGTTTTACCCCCAGTGCAAGGATCTAATTTATATCTACTTTTGAACTAGAGAGTAGAAGTTTATGTTAATCACTCAGTGTTTTAGAGAACGTGAAACTGAAGAAATAAGACACAGTTTGCTATTAGTCTAGGCAATTTGTCTGGAATCCCAGATGCATTGGCTCACCCGTTCACCTACATTCCGTGACAATTTTCATGAGTCGAGGTCTGTGCTGAGCTCTTTGCAAGCATTAGCCCATCGTTCTCCCCACTTTTCGAAGGAGGGGACTGAGGCTCTGTGGGGCTAAGGCGATTGTCCGACTGCCCGGCCAGGTTGTGGACAAGCTGGGTTTGAACAGAGACACAGCCACAGGGCTGTGTTCTTGACTTCTTCCTCCCATCCAAGCTCTGGGTGGGGTGCTGGGAACTCAGTAAGCTGTGGATGCTGGGTTTCTGGAGATAACGCAGCCCTTCACTTAGAACTTGGGAAATCTAGAATTGGAAGATGCCATGGAAATCTTCTGGCCAAACTCCATTTTATCCCAGATAAGAAAACAGTGGTTTAGAAGGGTGTGTTACTCTCAGTGTATATGGTAGAGAAGTGTATAGATATACATGTTAAAGATAAAAATTATGAATCAGTTACTTAAAATGCTGGTACTGTCCTTTACTAAATACTGCAGTATCTTTGTAACTTGAATATGTATAAGCTAGTACTTTGGTCTATTCTTTGCTCAAACATATGGTAAGAATACGGGTGTCAGTGAGTATTATAACTACGGCTAAAATAGAGATTAAAAAATGAAATAACAACTCTGGTTTATTTAGTTCAACAAATATAAAGTGAGTGTCTCTGTGCTGACTACAGACATAAGGCTGGGTATATAATGATGGACTCGACATACTGGGCGCTTGTCCTCATGGCCGTTACCATGCAGTAGGAGGAACAAGATAATTAATGTGGTTACTGTGCAGTGATAAGGGAAGGTTCAGGGTGTCATTGGCGCATAGCAGGGACACCTACCCCGGTGAAGGGGCACCAGGGTTGGAGGAAGCGTTGGGGAGAGGGCAGGAAAGAGAAAGGCAATCCAGATGGAAGGATGTTCGTATGCCAAGATCTCTTGAGAGATATCTGGAGCTGTTTCGGATAATCGTGGCAGATTCGTTCCATTTGCTTCTCTACTTTCCACTTTTTCCCCTGACTCTCTACCAAGAGACTCATCTGCAGAGCCCACATTCGTGAGCACCAGTGTGCTCTCTGGCTGTTGGCTGGATTCGGCCAACGGGCCGGGAGATCTGGGTGGAGGAAGGTGACTGTGTTCAGGTCCTTGTAGGGTGGTTTCTGGCTCACGGGTGGTGTTCTAGAACACTTCTCCACCTAACCCCCTCCTCCAGCATCCTGGAACTGCTCCCTCCTAGAGGCGATAACAGCCCTCTGGCACTGTGCTCTCCCTGAGCTTCCCTATCCCCCCACCCATCACTTTGTACAGTCCCTTTGTTAAGTCTTCCTTGAAGTTCCCAATTCTATGTACAAGGATTCCTGAAGGGAAGAAGCAAAAGTGAGGAATGGTGTTGATTGGTGAGGTAGGTGGGGGTAGAGTCACGAGTTAGTTTATAATCCAGATTAACAAAATTGGGAATGTAGCCCAAGGGTAGCTTGGGCCCAGATCAGGGAGAACGTCATAGGCCCGAGGTAAGATTTTGGATTTTATTCTTAGAAGGCTGGCAAGGCATTGGAGAATCTTCCCTAGAAAAGTCACAAGATCAAACTGATCTTTTCCAAAGATCTCTTTGGCTGCTGAGCGAAGAACAGGCTGTTGTGGCAAAGGGTGGGGACCACAAGACCATGTGGGAGGGGAGTGTCCCCGCCCCAGTGAGATACTGGCTGATAGCTGGCAAGGTCATGAGAAATGGTTAGATTCTGGATCTGTTTCGAAGCTTCTGCTGACAAGGCATACTTTTAGTATGTGGTAATAGGTTCTGGGAATATAATGAACTAAAGTAAACATGATTGGGGACGCCTTGGTAGCTCAGTCAGGTAAGCATTTGACTCCCTGTCTCAGCTCAGATCTTGATCTCCAGGTTGTGAGTTCAAGCCCTATGTGGGCTCCACTCTGGGGATGGAGCCTACATTAAAAAAAATAATAGGGGCACCTGGGTGGCTCAGTGGGTTAAGCTGCTGCCTTCGGCTCGGGTCATGATCCCAGGGTCCTGGGATCAGGCCCCACATTGGGCTCCTAGCTTGGCAGGGAGACTGCTTCTCCCTCTCCCCTGGCCCTTCCCCACTACTTAATGCTCTCTTTCATGTGCTCTCTCAAATAAATAAAATCTTTTATAAATAAATAAATAAAAATAACAAAGTTTAAAAAATAAAATAAAATAAACATGAGTGTTGCCCTTCTGGAACTTCTATTGTAGTTGAGGTGTCATACATTAATCAAACAATCACTCAAATAAATGTAAAGTTCTAACTGCTTAAGTGCTCTGGAGAAAAACAAACCCAGGACTCCCTGTGTATATAGGGAAGCTGACTGGGTCAGGGGATGGGATGTTATCAAGGAAAACTTCCCCTTGGATCCAAAAGATCCATGTGCTCTGACAAGGTGGGCATGGGATGCCTCTAGAGGCAGCATGTGCAAATGTCCTGGGGATGGGAGAGACTGTCTTCAAAGATGAAATAGAGGCCCGGGGGAGGGCAATTAGAGGGAATCTGTGGAGATTAAGTCTGTGGGAGAGAAATAGAGGTTAAACTTCAGATAGCATGCCTAAGAAATAATTGAAATATGGAAATCAAAAGGGAAGTTGAGATAATGTATTGACATCATCTTACTGTTAGTTTAATTCAGGGACCAAAAGTGGGAGATGGGTGTGCTTTTCCCATTGATAAGCAATTGATATTATTTTATCAACTCTGTATTGATATTTCCTTCACTGAGCACACTTTCCTTGGGTAAAAAACATTTAAAGGAAAAAAAAAAACGATGTAAAAATGAAGATGTTTTGAAAAGGGATTTGGTTTCTTTGTTACTTTAAGGAGTCATCCCAAGAAGAAGCAGACCAGAGGGAGGGGTCACACGGGGTTCACGTTTAGATCCATTTCCTGCCTTGGGTTTACACTGTGGACTGGCTTGATTTCTTGATCTGGGGCTGTCTCTGCCTTTGAGCTCTGTTTTTCTTTGATTAAAAAAAAACTGAAGTTTTTTTCACATAACATAAAATTAACCATTTAAAACTGGACAACTCAGCGGCACTGGTACATTCACAGTGTTGTACAACCACCAACTTGATCTTAGGTTCCAGATCATTTCCGTCACTGCAGAATAAAACCCTGGACCTGTTAACCAGCTCCTCTCCATCCCCAACCTCCTCCCAGTCCCACTAGCCATTTACCTCTTCTGGATGCTTCTTATAAATGAAATCATACAGTTTGTGACTTTTGCATCTGACTTCTTTCACATAATATTGTTGACTTTCATCCATATCGTGGCCCATATCATGGCAGGATCAGTACTTCCTTCCCTGCTGTGATTGAATACCATCATGTGAATGTTTCAACTTTGGTTTATCCATTCATCTGCTGATGGCCCCTTGGGCTGTTTCCACCTTGTGACCATTGGGAATGATGCTGCAGTGAAGTGTGAACACTGGGGTACAAGTATGTTTGAGTCCCACTTTCTAGTTCTTTTGGGGAGATACCCAGGAGTACCGTTCCTGGGTTCTATGGTGACTCTACATGGAACTTTTTGAGGAACCTGTCTTTGGGCTTTTTTGATTATTTCTTCGTTTGGGTCAGGTTGAGGTTCTGTGGGCCTCACCCAGCAGACCACTGACCCTGCAACTGCATCTGATTGATTGGAACCCCAACCATGTTCCTGAAGGTTCACACCACCTGTCCAATAGTTGGTTGAGCTGTTGCTGTCATCTTTGTTCCCACATGATTTATATCACAAAATTACATATTGAAAATGAAAATTTGCCTCCCAAGGGTCCTACTGTACATCAGAGTATGGAAGGTGGGAAGAGGCCTTGACACTAGGGAGATGTTGAAGTCCCTCCCCATGAAGAGGTCACTGAGTACAGTGTACATTATTGGTGTCCAGTCATGTCTTCTAGGCCCATCCCCAGCTCCAGGTGCTATACTCCCTTGTCCAAAGGCTTTCTTTGGCCAACAGAGCCAACGCTTCCTCAGGAGGCAGGCTGGAAACACAGGAAGAATTCATGCTCTCCCCTCTCCTCCATGGCTCCCCTCCATGGCTCCCCTCCCTCAATGACTGGTGGCAATCTAGAGGCCTCCAGAGTTCCCCAGCTTGGCAATGCACCCTTCATTGGCTTCCTTCCCTTCCCTGTGCCTCTTCCCCACATCCTTGCACACACCTGCTCTGCCATATAAACTGCTTGTCCCAGAATCTTTGTCTCAACTTCTGCTTTGGGGGGGTCCACACTAAGACAGTTAAGATGGTTAATTTTATGTGTCAACTTGGCTGTGTCACAATGCCCCGTTATTTGGTCAAATACTCAGTGTTTCTGTGAAGGTGTTTTTTTGGATGAGATTAACATTTAAATAGTGGACTTTGAATTAAGCTGATCACCTTGGTGATAATGTGGGTGGGTCTCATCCATTCAGTTGAAGCTCTTAATAGAACAAAGACTCACCAGGCCTGAGAAGAAGGAATTCTGCCAATAGATTGCCTTTAAACTTGAGCGGCAACCTAAACTCTTTCCTGGGTCTTTAGCCTGCTGGCCTTATCCTGTAGATGTGGGTTTACCAAGCTTCCATAATCACGCAGGCCAAGTCCTTAAGATCTCTCTTTCTCCCTGCCCATCGCTCTAACTCACTCTATATATACTAGCACTATTCACAATACAGATACATATTCTGTGTCTCTGGAGAACACTGGCCAATAGAGTCAATGCATGACCTTGTTTTGCAAGCAGTGATTTGCATATGACCTTTGCCGCCCTGATCAGTGTCCGATGAGCTAGTGGGGGGAGGGGGGAAAGAGCACGGGTCCTGGAATCACTAGAGGGGCGGCTCCATTCGCAGATCCCAAATCAGTCAACCCCAGCAGGTCTTTGAGGTCCCTTTGGGGCTCAACTTCATGTTTAAAATAGGAAAAGTGGGGCACCTGGGTGGCTCAGTGGGTTAAAGCCTCTGCCTTCGGCTCAGGTCATGATCTCAGGGTCCTGGGATCGAGCCCCGCATTGGGCTTTCTGCTCGGCGGAGAGCCTGCTTCCTCCTCTTTCTGCCTGCCTCTCTGCCTTCTGCCTACTTGTGATCTCTGTCTGTCAAATAAATAAATAAAATCTTTTAAAAAAATAAAATAAAATAAAATAGGGACGCCTGGGTGGCTCAGTTGGTTAAGCAGCTGCCTTCGGCTCAGGTCATGATCCCAGCATCCTGGGATCGAGTCCCACATCGGGCTCCTTGCTCATCAGGGAGCCTGCTTCTCCCTCTGCCTCTGCCTGCCATTCTGTCTGCCTGTGCTTGCTCTCTCTCCCTCTCTCTCTCTGACAAATAAATAAATAAAATCTTTAAATAAAATAAAATAGGAAAAGTAATAGCTTCCTTGTCCAACTCACATGGCCGCTGTGCAAATCAAACAAGACAGTGTATTCAAGCACCCTGAAAATGACAAGGGGCAAACACAAAGTATTAGGTATTATTTTTGATTGGCTTGTAATTCTGCCACACACATTCTTCAAAGAGCGTATTGACAGCAGTTTTGAAAGCCAGATAAACAGGGGACATCCATTCACCCATTCAGCACCTGTGCAAGCTGTTCTTTCTGTCTGGAATGGCTTTTCTCCTGCTACCTCAATTCTTTTTTTTTTTTTTTTTTAAGATTTAATTTATTTAGTCGACAGAGAGAGAGAGCTAGAGAACACAAGCAGGGGGAGTGGCAGAGGGAGAGGAAGAAGCAGGCTCCCCTCTGTGCAGGGAGCCTGATACAGGGCTGGATCCCAGGACCCTGAGATCATGACCTGAGCTGAAGGCGGAGGCTTAACCCACTGAGCCACCCAGGCATCCTAGTACCTTAATTCTTAATTTTGAGGCAGGGGAGGATGCTGGGGCAGAGGGAGCAAGAGGGGTCAAGAATCATGCTGTGGTCTCTGACTTGAACACGTGTGTGGATAGTGTTGGCATTAAACAAAAGAACAGAGTAACTTAGTGAAATTAAGTATTGAAGATGACTTCTCCATTTCAAGGATGCTATCTGACATTAGAGTACATTACCAAAGGAAGCATATACTTAGGTGTATGTGTGTATGGGATGGGCAAGTGGGATGGTGAGTTTTAAATGGGGCCAGTTCCGTTAGCAGTGTTTATGGGAAATCTAAATGATGATTCACAAGATCACCACTCCAAATTGAGAAATAGGCTGGACATAGAGACGCTAAGATGAGCAGCTGACAGTTTGTGTGCTACCCCATGTGTCAGACACTTTACCAGGCGTGTGATATGCATGATCTCAGTTAACCATGAAACAGTCGGTCCTGTGAGGTCAGTCCTTTTATCGCAACCATTTCCAAGATTCCCTAGCTAGAATGTGGCTAATTTGGGGTTTAAAGCAAACCATGTGCCTACGTTCATAGGGAGATGTGAGTTTCTTGGGCAGAGGACAGACAGCGGAACTCTAGGGAATGGGGACATTTCCTGGTAGATCATGAGCAGAGGGTTTCCTAGAAAAGATGGAAGGGCAGAGCTTGGTGAGAAGAAGAAAGCTGTGTAGAAGCTGGCTTAATGATTTTGAGAGAGGAGCACGTTTCCAAAAAATTGTTCACCTTTTGTAGGGAGACCAAGCGAAGCAGGAATGATACCCAAATGTTGGATTTAGCAACTGGGAATGGTGTTGGTGTTGGTATTGGTGTTGAGGGCACGGGGACCTTCAGTGGGTGGGTAGATGTGGGAAGGGCTTCGGGCTCTGTCATGGGCTTTCAAGCCAGGCAGGGTCGGTCACCTGGACTTTCCCAGGCTGAGAGCCCCATCACTGACTTCTCTGATAAAGGAGGGCCGCTGATATTGTCACATCATTGATCTCTCTGATAAGGTACTGTTGCCACAAGCATGTTCTCCGCCGCCCCCACCCCCAGCAATTTGTCATTTGCTTTATTTGGTCTTACCAGGTTCCCAGCTTCTCTGTAATAGTGTGACTTAGATCTGTCTTTGCTACAAGTGTGCGGCTTTGAATGATGAGTCTGTCTTTTCTTTCTCTTACCTTTAGTAAGTTCCATCTGACACTGGAGAGAAGACGAGATCAAGATAAATGGAAGCATGGAGATTGGGAAGTTAGGGCAGCTCTCGGTTTGTTTATCTTGGGAAACAGTTTGCAGAGGGGACGTTTTTCATTCAGTTCCTGGTTGCTGCATAGACCCAGACCCAGATATAAATCAAGGTCTCCCCCCTCCCCAGTATACTCCCTCGGAGAGGAAGTTGTTGCCTTAAGTTAGAATCTTTACCAAGTCACTCATGTTCCATGGTGTCCTCTGAGTTGCTTCATCTCGAATAATAAATGCCATCGGGTGAAGATGTTGGAGGTTTCATATCCCAAGAGTGGTGAAGTTATGGCATCAGTGAAAAAGAAAAGGAACGCTTTAACCCAGATCTAGTAATTACGAATAGTCAGATGACCTCCCGACTACCTGTGTGGGAAACCGTTGAGAATAAGCCTTTTAAAAACCACTTCAGGAAGCGCAGTCAGTCAGATAAGAATAAATACTATATGCCATCACTTACAGGTGGAATTTTTAAAAGCCAGACTCATAAAAACAGAGGAGAATGGTGGTCACCAGGGGCTGAGAGGTGGGAGAATTGGGGAGATGTTGCCTAAGGATACAAACTTGCAACTAGGAGATAAGTAAGTTCTGGAGACCTAATGCACAGCAGAGTGATTATCGTCAATAGTACTGTATTATAGGCTTCAAAGTTGCGAAGGGACTAGATCTTAATTGTTCTCATTGTAAAAAAACAATGATAATTATGTGACATGATAGAGGTGTTAGCAAACGGCGCAGAGGTAATCATACTGGGATGTATAAATGTATCAAATTGACATGTTGTACACCTTCAACACACACAATGTTATGTGTCACTCATATCTCAGAAAAGGAAAAAAAACAAACAACTTTAAGAAGCAATTAATTAAAAGATTGCATTGTGGAGGTCCCAAGTAGTAAATGGCTACTTGTAGCTTAGGATACAATTTCCAAGGTCATTATTACACAGAGATTCCGAAACTGTTGTATCTTAAACAATTTAGATGGAAACAAAGGTGATGGGTTCTGGGAAACTCTAAAAAACTCCAAAGTGACTCCCATGAGGACGGAAATGGTTAAGTATATGAAGATAAGACAATTTTAGAGAAGATTGTTGCGTGAGCGTTTATAACATGAGATTTTAAATATACATAATGAAAGTACATATTGTAAGTAGACAGCCATTTCATCTACATTTCCTAAAAGTTTATATTATATTTCAATTGCCAAAAGGCTTCTGTTTTATATTTTTCTCATGGAATATTGCCTTATACACACTTGCCTTATATTGGGGCATATAAATTATTCCATAAGCCATGAACTCAACTGGGCTAAGTATTTGGGGCTCGAGATTCAAAGATCAGCACCTCTAAGTACAGCAAAGAAAGAGTTGGGCTACCCGAGTAAAAGACACTGCCTCTAAAGGCCAGCCCAAGCTTTGTGTCTCCAGAGAGTGTAATGGATGGTCCATAACATGCCTCCTGAATTGATTTGGTGTTGGCCCTGGTTGCTGGGCCGCATTGCCCTGATTGTACAGCAGAGGCTGAAGAGAACTGTCTCATCCAAGGTCATGCTCCTTTTCTAGGGCAGTCTGCAACCAATGGCTGGGCATCCTGGTACAAAGGTCCAACCCCAGTACCCCAACTTAGAACAACTCTGAAGGGCCATCCCAGCTCCAGAGCTCCCAGAGCTGACTGATACCTGGTAGTGGCTACACTGTAGCTCCGCTTTGCCTCTTCCCAGCCTTCTAGCCTTCCCTTCTCCCACAGGTGTTATCTCAAGAGCACTCCCCAGGTCAGTCTCCTGCATGCCAACTTCTGCCTCAAAGGAAGAGGGGAGCCCAACTGTGGAAGGGTTGAAGAACGTAGTGAAAATTATGAATATGATTCACTTGAGCCCACTGAATATAGACTTCTTTTTTGTCAGGCTACAAGAAGAATAGACAGGGAGTAAGCATCTTGCTTTTCCACACTAAAGTATGTTGGCCATTGGGGGTGCAGGGGAAGTGCCCGTAATATTTTTAAATGAGGGATGAGATGAAATTATCTCTTTATGAATCTAATAGTGCCAGTGAAGACATTTTTATGTTAGCAAGTGACTTGCTTAACTGGTTTTCCTCCCTCATCATTTCAGGTCCCGATACCACAGTTGTTTTTGTTTTTGTTTTGTTTTTAATTGAAGTAGACTTGACATAAATATTATATTACTTTCAGGTTTACAACATAGTGATTCAGCAATTACCTGCTTTATGAAATGCCTACCGTGGTAAGTGTCGTTAGCATCTATCATCACACGAAGTTATTAATATATTATTGACTGTATTCCCTCTGCTGTACTTTTCATCCTTGTGACTTCCTTATTTTATAACTAGAAGTCTGTACCTCTTCATCCCCCTTCACCTTCCCACCCAGCCCTCCACCTCACTTCAGTTCCCCTCTGGCAACCACCATTTTCTCTCTATCTTTATGAGTCTGTTCCTGTTTTGTTAGTCTGTTCATTTGTCTTGCTTTCTAGATTCCACATATAAGTGACTTATCTCACTTAGCATAGTACCCTCTAGTCCATCCATGCTGTTGCAAATGGCAAGATCTCATTCTTTTTATGGCTGAATAATATTCCATTGTATATATACATACCACATCTTCTTCTTTCTTTTTTTTTTTTAGATTTTATTTATTTATTTGTCAGAGAGAGAGCACAAGCAGGCAGAGAGGCAGGCAGAGGCAGAGGGAGAAGCCGGCTCCCCGCTGGACAAGGAGCCCAATGTGGGACTCGATCCTAGGACTCTGGGATCATGACCTGAGCCGAAGGCAGCGGCCCAACCAACTGAGCCACCCAGGTGTCCCATACCATATCTTCTTTATCCATACGTCTACTGGTGGACACAGGATGCTATTGAAAATGAAGCTACAATAAACATATGGGTGCATATATTTTTTTCAAATTAGTGTGTTCATTTTCTTCTGGTAAGTACCCAGAAGTGGAATTACTAGATGGTACAGTACTTCTATTTTTCTTTTTTCTTTCTTTCTTTCTTTTTCTTTTTTTTTTTTTTTTTTTTTTTGAGGAAATGCCATACTCCAACACCACTGCTCTTAAAGTGAAGGACTAGATTTTCCTAGGAACACAAACGCAAGTCTAAAGGATTTCATCCAAGTGTTTGAAGATTCCTCAGTTTGGCAATTGATTTTTAAAAATTTTGTTGAAGAAAGAAGAAAAAGATGTATGATTGGATGTATTTAAAAGTCTCATCTAAACGCTGAAGCAGAACATGAACAAATATTTCCTGGAGAACAAAACAAAAACTAATGCATGGGTTACAGATCTGTTCATGCTCTCTGCTAAGTTGGAAAATCCAACCTCTGGCTTTGGTTATGCCTGCTGATTAACCTAGACTCTGCCACTGTGAAGAGTGTCTAGTGAGAACGTCTCCCTATCTTCTTCCTGTTCTTCTCCTTCTTTCTTTCTTTTTTTCTTTCTTTTTTTTTTTTTTTAAGTAATTTCTAGTAAACTCAGGACCCCCAGTTCAAGAGTTGCATGGTTTACCAACTGAGCCAGCCAGGCTGCCCCACCCACCCACATTCTTCTTTTGTGTTTAACCCAAATACCCGGAACTACCCGACAAAACCATAAAATACTTGGTAACTTATGAGATGAACTATAATGGTGATTTATGCTTTTCTAATTTGTAGAAAGAAAAGAATAATAATAATAATAATAATAATAAAGGAAACTGAATGTGAACAGTAACAGGGACACTAGCATGACTTTGACTTGGGTTTTGGGTCTCAGGTTTTATGTATGTTTAAATTCAGTAGGGTGCCTGGGTAGCTCTGTTGGTTAAGTGTCTGCCTTTGGCTCAGGTCGTGATCCCAGGATCCTGGGATGGAGCCCTGCATCAGGTTCCTTGCTGGATGGGGAATCTGCTTCTCCCTCTGCCCCTCCCCTTGCCCCTGCTCTTATTCTCTCTCTCTCAAATGAATAAATAAAAAAATCTTAAAAAACAATAAATTTAGTAAATGATGCCGAACTGTTTTCCTAAGTAGTTATACCAATTCATACCCTCTATCTGTATTTTTTCTCAGAGGATCCATTGGGCTAAATCATTACCAATGATTTAGTATAATCATTTTTTTTCTAAATTTAAGGCATTTTGAGGACAATTCTGCTAATAAACATATACACAAAAATACTAGTAATCTGACTCCAGGGATGTGTAAAAATGTGATACATGTAATGAATAAGATGAATTCATTTAGAAATGCAATCTGGTTCAGCATTTGAAAACCATTTGTGTAATTTCCACATTAACAGAGTAAGGATTAAAGTCACAGAATAGTTTCAATTGATAGAGCAAAAGCATTTCACAAAATTCAGTATCCATTTATTCTGATATATAAAACCTCTCATTGAGGTTTTAGTTTATTATTATTATTGTATAATTATAATTAACATAAAGTGTTATATTGGCTTCAGGTATACAATATAATGAGTCAACAATTCTATACATTTCTCAGTGTTCATCAGGGTTAGTGTACTCTTAATCCCCTTTATCTATCTGTGGTTTTAATTTCTTTAATGGGTTATATAGTTGATCTCATTTTTACATGCTTATTTACAATTTGAATGTCTTCTTGTGCTCTGTTACTTCAAGTCTTTACTCATTTTTAATTGCTTTGCCTGACTTTTGCCTATTGATTTGGATACAAGTACTGCATCTGTTACATATATTGGAAATATCTTTGCTCATTTTATTACTTGATCATTTAGTCTTTTCCTGGTATTTCTCTCTTTCTCTCTTTCTTCTTTCGTGTCTCTAGATTGTAATTTTTTATGTGATGCAATTTATCAATGTTTTTAAATACATCTCTCCTCACCTAAGGTCATGAAGATATTTTTCTATGTTGTATTTTAGAAGCTTTGTTATTATTATAAATTATTATTATTATTATTTAGTTTTTATATTTAGGTCTATAACCCACCTCAAATTATTTTGATCATATGAGGTCAAGTTGTGTTCATACAAAGTCAGGTGCTTTTTTTTTTACCATCAATTTCTAATTGCTTATTGTTGTTATATACAAATATAAATGATTTTTGAATATTAAACTGACATCCAGAGATTTTGCTAAAATTGCTTATTAATTATAATTAACAATGAAGAATTCTTTTGAAGTTTATACATATAAAATCATGTTTTCTGGGAATAATGACACATTCTTATCTTCCTTTCCAATCTTTATACCATTTATCTCTTTTTCCAGTATTTTTGAACTAGCTAAGCCTTTCAGTATAATGTTGACTGGAAATGGGGATAATATGGAATATCATCATGTTCCCAATCTCGAATGAAAATTTGGAGCATGCCATTATTGAATATGTCTGCCATAGGGCTATTTATTTGTTTTTAATAAATACATAAGACTGAAGGAAGTTTCTTTTTATTCCTAGTTTGCTAAATATTTCAAGAAGTGTAAATGGATATTGAATTTTGTGAAATGCATTTGCTTTATCTATTAAAACTATCCTATCAAGGGGAGGGCGCCTGGGTGGCTCCATTGGTTAAGTATCTACCTTAGGCTCAGGTAATGAACCCAGGTCCTGGGATCGAGCCCCTCGTCAGGCTCCCTGATCCTCAGTGGGGAGCTTGCTTCTCCTTCTCCCTCTGCTGCTCCCCCTGCTCGTGTTCTTTCTCTTTCTGTCAAATAAATTAATTAAACAAAAATAAAATCTTAAAAAAAACCACAAAACTATCCTATGGGGATGCCTGGGTGGCTCAGTTGGTTAAATGTCTGCCTCTTGATTTCAGCTCAAGTCATGCTCTCAGGGTCATGAGATGGAGCCCCATCTCACCAAGTTTGTGCTTGGTGAAGAGGCTGCTTGAGATTGTCTCTCTCCCTCTGCACTCCCCCCCCCCCTGCTTGAACTCTGCCCCCCCCAACTCCCAGCAAAAAAAAAAAAAAAAGAAAAGAAACTATCCTATGACTTCAATCTTTTATTCTGTTAATGCGAAGAGTTATATTAATCGATTTTCCAATGCTATAATACTCTTGATTCCTAAATAACTTGTTCATTACATGTATCACATTTTTCCATATCACTGAGTCCATTTATTAATATATTGCTTAGTATTTTTCTTTCAATGTTCATGAGATTTTGTTTTCTCATAATGTACTTTTTAGGTTGTGGTATTAAGGTTATATTGCCTTTTTAAAGTATTGTTAGGAAGTATTTTTTCTGTTTTCTGGAAGCTGAGTTGAGTAAGAGTTGAGTAAGAGTGACATTAACACATCCTTAAATATTTGGTAGTTGTCACCATGGAAACCAGCTGCATCTGGAATTTTCTTTGTGGGAAAATATAAATAACAAATTCTATTTCTATAGCAGATAAAGGACTGTTCAGATTTTCTGTTTTTTCTTGTGTTAGTTTTGGTTAAGTTTTGTTTTTTGACAAATCTATATATTTCATTCTAAGTTTTAAATCTATTGGTATAATCTCATTTTATTATCTCCTTAATGTTTGTAAGGCTTGTAGAGATGTTACCTCTTCATAACTAGTATTTGCCATTTGTGCCTTCTGTTTTTGTTTCTTGCTCATTATTTCTAGGGCATTATCAAAATTTTTGGACTTTTCAAAGATCCATGTTGGTTCTTTTTTGAAACTGTGAGTGTTCTATTATATGCTTGTTTTCTATTTCATTGATTTCTGCTTCTGTTGATGTTTTTTCCCCTCCTTTTCCTTTTTGGGGGTTTATTATGCTATGGTTCCCTAACTACTACTACTACTACTGCTACTACTTCTTTTTAGAGAGAAAGCAAGAGTGCATACATGTAAAGTGGGGAAGGGCAAGGGGAAGAGAATCCTAAGCAGTATCCGTGCCCAGTGCAGAGCCCAGCATGGAGCCCCACAGGGGGTTAAATCTCACATTGGTCGGGCTCCATCTCATCACCCTGAGATCATAACCTGAACCAAAATCAAGAGTTGGATGCTTAACTAATAAGCACCCAGTTAGGTGATTCTCCCTAACTTCTTGAGATAATAGCTTAGTTAATTGATTTCTAGTTTTTTTATTTTTTCAAATCTATGCATTTAAGGATGAAATTTCCCTCTAAACACTGCTTTAGACATGTCCTACAAGTTCTGATAGGTTATGTTTTCATTATTATTAATTTCAAAATACTTTCTCTTTTGCACTGTGCTTTCTTTTTAACCTGTATAGTCAGAAGCTATGCTGTTTAATTTCTAAATATTTTAGGTGTTTCTAGTTTTTTTATTATTAACTTCTATTTAATATGAATCTATTTAATGGCAGCCTAAGAATGTGGTATGATTTTAATTATTTTAAATTTGTGATACAACATACAAACAATTTTGGTAAATTCTCTGTGTTTGATAAGAATGTGTATTCTGCAATTGTTAGGTAAAGTATTCTTTATATATTCTTTAGGTTTCTTAACCCATACTATTCAATTACTTTGTAGTTTTACCTTTTTTTTTTCTATTGCTCTCTCAGTTATTGAGTGGAGTACATTAAAATTTTCCATTATCTTTATGGATTTGTCTGTTTCTCATTTTAATTCTGTCATATAGAGATCTATAACTAACTATCCCTCCTCTCCAGTAATGCTTTTTGCTTTAAAGTCTACAGAGAAGGAGGCAAACCAGAAGAGACTCTTAACTATAAGAAACAAACTGAGGATTGCTAGGGGTGCCTGGGTGGCTCAGTCGTTAAGCATCTGCCTTTGGCTTAGGTCATGATCTCAGGGTCCTGTGATCGAGCCCCACATCAGGCTCCCTGCTCAGCAGGAAGCCTGCTTCTCCTTCTCCCACTGCCTGTGCTCGTGTTCTCTCTCTTGCTGTCTCTCTCTCTGTCAAATAAATAAAATCTTTAAACAAACAAACAAACTGAGGATTGCTGGAGGGGAGGTGGGTGGGGGGATGAGGTAACTGGATGGTGGGCATCAAGGAGGGCACTTGTAATGAGCACTGGGTGTTGTATGCAACTGATGAATCACTAAATTCTATTTAGTGAAAATACTGAAACTAGTAATATACTATACGTTAACTGAATTGAATTTAAATAAGATATTTTTAGGGGTACCTGGGTGGCTCAGTTGTTTAAGAGTCTGCCTTTGGCTCAGGTTATGATCCTGGAGTCCCAAAATCAAGTCCTGCATTGCGCTCTGCACTTAGCAGGGAGTCTGTTCTCTCTCTGAGCCCTCCCATGCTTTCTCTCTTACTCTCTCTATCAAATAAATAAGTAAAATCTTTAAAAAAAAGTTTAATGAAAAAAAAAATAAAGTCCACTATGACTGATATTAATATAGTTATAGCAACTTTCTTTTCATTGTGTTTGCAGGGTGTGTATTTTTCCATCTTTTTGCTTTTTTTTTTTTTTTAAAGATTTTATTTATTTATTTGTCAGAGAGATAGGGAGAGCACAGGCAGGCAGAGTGACAGGCAGAGGCAGAGGGAGAAGCAGGCTCCCGTGGAGCAAGGAACCCAATGTGGTACTCAATCCCAGGACGCTGGGATCATGACCTGAGTTGAAGGCAGCTGCTTAACTGGCTGAGCCACCCAGGCATCCCTTCCATCTTTTTACTTTCAACCTTTCTATACCTTTATACTTCAGATGTGACTAGTGTAAGCCATGTGTTGTTCTAATTTAGTATGAAATTTTTTGTCTCTTAATTAGAAAATGTAATCAATTTATTTTTTTTTAAAGATTTTGTTTATTTATTTGACAGAGAGAGAGCACAAGTAGGCAGAGCAGCAAGCAGAGAGAGAGGGAGAAGCAGGTTCCCCACTAAGCACAGAGCCTAATGTGGGGCTCAATCTTAGGACTCTGGGATCAGGACTTAAGCTAAAGGCAGAGGCTTAGCCAATTGAGCCACCCAGGCACCTCCAATCAATTTACTTTTAATGTCATTACTGACCAATGTAGATTTAAATCTATTATCTTACCACCTATTTTCTGTTTATCCTACATATTCTTTGTTTTATTTTCTCTCCTCTTTTGTCATATTTTTAATTAATTCCATTTTATTATTACATTTTTACATTTTCTTTTAAGATTTTATTTATTTATTTGACAGAGATCACAAGTAGGCAGAGAAGCAGGCAGAGAGAGAGGAGGAAGCAGGCTCCCTGCTGAGCAGAGAGCCCAGTGCAGGGCTTAGTCCCAGGACCCTGGGATCATGACTTGAGCCAAAGGCAAAGGCTTTCACCCATGGAGCCACTCAGGTGCCCCAACATTTTTACATTTTCCAGCTCTCTTTGTTTATTATTTATGCATATTTAATGTATAAGTAATCACTTCTTTTTAGTGGTTGTCCTGTATTTTGCAATGTGCATTTTTAATTTATTCAAAGTACGATATAAATGACTGTTTTTACTTCTTCTCTGATAGTGCTTTAAACTTAAAACACATTAACTCCATTTATTTCTCACATTTTGGACAGTTTTTGCCAGGTATATGTATATATTTACAATGTATATATATTTATATATATATATAGTATATAATGAATTATATATATAATGATTATAAAATATAATATATATCATATATATTATATATATATATGTATATGGGGCTCTCAAGCCGCAAAGACATTGTTATTATTACTCCATACAGTAAATATATATTTAAATTTATCCATGTGTTTATTTTTCATTCTTTCTTGCAGATACCATTTAGGGTCTTATTCCTTCTTTAAAAATTTTCCTTTCATATTTGCATTAGAGTAGATCCACTGCTAAAAAAAAATGGTATCCGTTTTTGTCTGAAATGTATTTATTTTAGTCTCATTTTTGAGGAATATTTTTGCTGGGCATAGAATTCTAGGTTGGCATTTCTTTTATTTCAGCACTTGGAATGTATGATTCCACTGCCTTCTGGATTCCATTGCTTTGATGAAAAGTCAGCTGTAAGTCTTATAGTATTGCCTCTGAAGCTAATATATTATTTTTCTTTGGATGCTTTTAAGAATGTCTCTGTGTCTTCAGTTTTTAGCATCTTTATTATATCTGTATATAGTAATATATAACTATATGTATGTTATACATATATATTTCTTGGGTGTTCGTAACACTTCTTGAATCTATGAAACTACTAATATCTCTGCTTATCTTATCATTTTTTCAGCCATACTCCACTTCAAATACCAGGTTTACCTCTCATAGGTTTTCCCTTATTCAAATTTTGATCCTAAAAATTATCTCTGCTTTTTTTTTTTTTAATCTTTTTTTTTTTAAAGATTTTATTTATTTCTTTGTCAGAGAGAGTGAGCACAGGCAGACAGAGTGGCAGGCAGAGGGAGAAGCAGGTTCCCTGCCGAGCAGGGAGCCCGATGTGGGACTCGATCCCAGGACGCTGGGATCGTGACCTGAGCCGAAGGCAGCTGCTTAACCAACTGAGCCACCCAGGCGTCCCTTATCTCTGCTTTTTATATTTCTATGATATCTTCAGATGTTAGGGGTGTGTGTGTGTGTGTGTGTGTGTGTGTGTGTGTGTATGTGTGTGTTTTAATATGCTATCTAGCTCTTCTAATTTTTCTCAGAAGCAGCATTGGTATAAGACATCTTCTTGGTCACTGTTAGAAGTTTTGATTAATGTTTTTAAGAACAACTTAACTACAATTGAATATCTATCTGTGTCCTGCATGGCCGTAAAGTTGTTTGCAGATATCAAAATTGAGAGAAACACTGAAGTAAATGGTTTCATAGGGAGCAAAGTAAAGACAGCCAGGGACTGATTGAAAGAACTCAAAGACTTTTTGATAAAGTTGATATCGTGCTCTAGATGATAATAAACATGACACACTCATGAATGTGGGAATAAAAGTCACTGGAGGTGAGGTGTAAGTGAAAAGTGAGGGAAAGATTCAAAAAGAGAAACCACTTGGAAATTGAGGATCCCTGAAATGACTCTGCAACCTATGACAGAGAGGGAGGCTGAACTGTCTTTGATGAATATGGGGATCAAAGAAGAATTAGGCTGATTATTATATGAATCCTTTCTCTCTGTTATGCCTCCAAACATGGTGGCCTCTGTACCGGTAGATGACAGACATGAAGAATGGTAAGAAGCTATACAATTAGACGGCATGAGGTTCAAAAAGAAAGAGAAGTCCACGTGCAGATATAGGAATGATGATTTGGGGGCGCCTGGGTGGCTCAGTGGGTTAAAGCCTCTGCCTTCGGCTCAGGTCATGATCCCAGGGTCCTGGGATCGAGCCCCACATCGGGCTCTCTGCTCTGCAGGGAGCCTGCTTCCTCCTCTCTCTCTCTCTGCCTGCCTCTCTGCTTACTTGTGATCTCTGTCTGTCAAATAAATAAATTTTTAAAAAATCTTAAAAAAAAAAAAAAGGAATGATGATTTGGCTGCCACAATGGGAAGCTAAAAAATTCAAGCATACCTCATTTTATTACAGTTCACTTTATTGCAGATATATTGTTCACAGATACTACATTTTTTTTTACAAACTGAAGGTTTGTGGAAATCCTGCACCAATCAATTATGTCACCACCATTTTTCCAATAGCATGTGCTTACTTCATTTCTCTGTGTTACATTTTTGGCAGTTCTTGTAATATTTTACACTTTTAAATTATTATATTTGTTATGGTGATTTGCAATTAGTGATTACCACTCACTGAAAGCTCAGATGATGGTAAGTATTTTTTTTTATTTTATTTTTTTTTTAATTTATTTGACAGAGAGAGAGAGACATCACAAGTAGGCAGAGAGGCAGGCAGAGAGAGAGGGGGGAGGAAGCAGGCTTCCTGCAGAGCAGAGAGCCCGACGTGGGGCTCGATCCCAGGACCCCGGGACCACGACCTGAGCCGAAGGCAGAGGCTTCAACCCACTGAGCCACCCAGGCACCCCGATGGTAAGTATTTTTTAACAAAAGAATACTTTTAATTAAGGCATGTACATTGCTTTTTCAGACATAATGCTATTGTGCATTTAATAGACTATAGTATAGTGTAAACATAACTTTTATATGCACTAGGAAGCTAAAAAATTGATTTGACTTGCTTTATTGCAATATACGCTTTATTGCCTTGGTCTGGAACCAAACCTGCAATGTCTTCGGGGTATGCCTGTACCAAGCCCTCTTGCCTTCATCCACTTCCAGCTTCCTTCCCTGTCACATGTCAGTCCTGTGAGAACGGACAAGTTCTCTTGAGGATCCTATGAAAGCATCTGTATCCTTAAGAAAGAGCAGGTTTCAGATATAATTAGGAAGTGGAGGGAATATTTTGTGCAGTGATGGAATATGTTAGGAAATCTTTTTGACACTTAACAGGGGTTCCAGAGGATGAAATGGAGGGTTTGGAAAAGAGAAGAGTATCCATAAAAACACTTCCATACCATTGGAAGAGTGTGATGATGAAGTTAGGGTTGAGATATTCTAGCAATCAATATTGAGACCACTCATGTTTATTCATGACAGTGTGAGAGTAAATTGAAAAATGGTTGCTTGACAACACAGCATCCTTCAGATAACTTAGAGCCAAAGAGATCTACAGATGGCTTTAACCGAATTAGGAAATGAGTAACACAATAACAGGCATAGTTTTTATAAATTATGTACATGGATAGGAATAACTTAGAGTACAATGATTTACTTATTCAACTTAAATTGCTATAAGAAAAACCCCTTAAAGACCAAGATGGCATTATAGCATCTGCTGTGCGCAACGCTATGGTGTTACGTGGCATAGATATTGACAGCAAGTAACAGACCAAGTTCAAAAGAAAGGCCACAGTATTACAATCATCCTGAATTCCATTAGACAAATAGATAACATTTCCATCTCCAGGAAGTAACAAATAGGAGAAACAAGAAAAGACAAGACAACAAAGAAACAATGGTGGCATTAGTAGAGGAAAGTTCTTGAAACACTACTGTAAGAAGAAAATGTAGCCTAGAAGTAGAGGCATGTTTGGAAAGAGTAACCGCTTCTCAGAAAGTTGTTAGTGGATGGGATCCTGTTTAAGCAGACATTCTCAAACTCGAGACCATCACTTTGCCTTTGAGATGCCAAGGGCTAAAATGGTATTTCTGGAACAAATGTGATACATGCAGAATCAGTGCACATACAATTCAGAAAAATATAAAGTGGAAGGTATTGTTACATTTCCCCCCACCATCTTTGTATTCTGTCAAATTGGTCATTTTCATGATAATAAATTCATAGTTGAGAGGCACAGAGAGGTCATATAAAGGTTTTTGCAATAACATTTTACAACCAGCATATTCTTTGATTTTTTTTTTCCTTTTAGACAATGCTTTAACTTTACTTCCCAGGATTTTTTCCCCCTGTGTAAGTTATCTCCAAATAATAAAATCCTTTTTCTTGCTCGTGTGCGTCTCTTGTAATGACTTCAATGAAACATATAGGTCATTTGGAGCACAGAACTGTTTTGTGATTCACATCATTACAAAATATGTCCCATTAAGTTGATGCACAAGCTGAACCAGAGTTAATGAACCTGCCTTCTTGCAAGATAATTCAAACTTTAAGAGTGATATTAACTTAAATAAAATAAGAAAGGGAAGAAAAATCAGGTTCATTGTACACCAGAGATCATGATCTTTATCCTCTCAGTTCGTAAAAGCATATGTGTTGCTCAGTAACCCTCAGACCATTATTAGCGTGGTTGTAGAGAACATATACATATGTAATTAAGTACCCCTCTGTGGCCATAAAAGGATGGCATGTGTTTCCACTGGGAGTGCGCAAGGAACTTGATTCCTAAGCCTTTAAGAGAGTGTGGGTACCATTAGCCTTTCTGGAATGCTGCATGGAAATGCATGGTAGAGCTCCACTTCCTATTCAAAACAAGGGTGGGAATGCTATAGCTCCTGGCCACGTTAGGCCCACTACTTGTTTTGTAAATAAAGTTTTAGTGAAACACACCTATTCATTTGCATATTGTCTGTGGATGCTTTAGGCCTGTAAGAGCAGCATTCAGTAGTTGCAACAGAGACTGTATTGCCTAGAAAGCCAACAATATTTACTCTTTGGCCTTTAAGATTTAAATCAAATTCTTGATCTAAAGAAAAACCTTTGTTCCATAATTGAGGACCATATCCATAATTGCAAAATGAATAAATCCTATATTCAGTTAATGAAATATCATTTCAGAGCACAATATTTACAATATATACAGTGTCAAAGTTCTAGGATCCACTTGACCTATTTAAGAGTCGATGTCTTTTTTCTTTTTTAGGATTTTGTTTATTTTTTGACAGAGAGACAGCGAGAGAGGGAACATAAGCAGGGAGAGTGGGAGACGGAGAAGCAGGCTTCCCGCTGAGTAGCAGCCCAATGTGGGGCTCGATCCCACGACCCTGGGACCATGACCTGAGCTTAAGGCAGACACTTAACAACTGAGCCACCCAGGTGCCCCAGGAATCAATGTCTTTTTAAAGAGCCAACACTCGGTATTTGAAACCCTTCCTCCGTTGTCAAGGAATAAAATAAATAAATAAATAAAAACAATAGCCACTAGTTTTGTAAACCCTCCTGAAACACAATGTCTCGTGTTCCCCTTCTGGCTCGGTGGCAGCTGTTAACCATCAAATACTATTTCTAGAACTGTGCTGACATCAGTCGACGATCATACACAAAGCTGTTTGGCAAGGCATGCACTGTGCGAGTCTGTTAAAATGAAACGGCTCTGTTAAAATTAACTCTATTCACATCACAGGGAAAATCTCTACATTGGCCAAATCAAACCCTTCCTCTATCAGTGGGAAGAGCCATTTTCCAACCTCTAAAAAAGGTAATTCAGACACAGGAGAGAGGGTGGGGGGAAAACCCTCCAAAATTAAAATGATAAAACAAAAATTTGCTTGACAGCAAAAGTACTTCCAAATGTATGAAATTGAATCCAAAACTGAGCCTGCAACAAATTTAACTGACAAGAAAGTCTGCATAATGGACTTGGTTTTATTATTAATGCTAATATGGGTACATTTTTGTCCTATTGTGCTGATGGCAAGAAGATAAATGCCCACCGAAGGCATTAAAATATCTCCACTCCGTTGAAACCCTGATTATAGTTAGAATGCAAACACTTATTCTTCACTTGTAAGGAAAAAAGAAAAAAAAATTTTTAAAGGAAGTGCTACTATGCAGGCCATTGTAGAATAAGGTAGAGCTTTGAAATAGAATTGCTTAAAAATAACAAAATGCAACCCTTAAAAACTTTGTGAAATTTAAAATTATATATCTGTCGAATGATAAATACATTCCTCATAATTTTTCATTAGCACTTAAAAAAATGAGGAATTAGCCTTACAGAGTCCTTATAAGTAGTGATGGAAATTTACATTCAGGGCAAACGAGTCAAAAGGAGGTGGTGTTTTTTCTGTCCCCTCCCCCTTCTCTGCTCCCTGAGAATTGATCAATCCTCACCTCCCACCCCCCCCCCCACATCACCCAGGGGGACAAGCAGCAGCCAGACAGAGATTGTGAGCGGTGGGGACTGTGCCCAAGAATATCTGGCCGTTTTCAGGTCTGCGAGCCAGGGATGGAAGCTCCGTGGTTGTTGCTAGTCGGCCGGGCCAGGCGTCTGGAAGCCAGGGAGCTCAGGCCAAGCCAGGCTGTCAAGCCAGTAAATGAGTTCATCGGAGAAGCAGCCATTGGGTTTTGCAGACCAAGACTCGCAGAAGGTCAGAAATTCTGGGCGGTTAGTAACCGCAGGAAAATACAATAGAGGAGTGTCAGCGGTTAAGGTGAGTGGACTCATGTTTGCTTTTCGGGGGCATGTGTGTACTCCCGGCTAGATGCTGCAGCTGAGTAGTTACAGACGCTCTGTGAGAAACTGCTCAGGCTAAACCCTGATCCCAGCTGCTGCCAGCCGCTAATTACAAGCAGACTGTTACAGACCTCCACCCTGTAGAAATTATTTAAATAGCTATTACACCTGTGTTCTAAGCCTGTGCTAATGGGTCCAAATGCCCCCCCCCCCCATTTGTCTTCTCTATTCATTTATTCAACCTTGTTCTACTTTCTAGATTGCTTCTATTGGTGGTGGACAGAAATTTAAGATGGCCCCCAAGAGACTACCCCTCAGCAGTGGGCACACCCTATAGAACCTCCTCTTCTTGAGTGTGAATGGACCAGCGGGTATAATGGGCTATCACCCCTTTGATTAGGTTACTCATCAATTGACTTGGAGTTTCTCAAAAGGGAAAATATCCTGGGTGGGCCTGGCCCAATCAGGAAACTCTTTAGAAGAAGGTGAAGGGCCAAAGAAATAAGATCTTACTTGCCTAAGGAAAAAAACAAACTGCCATGTCCTGAGAAGAGGGAAATGCGTGGTAAGCACTGGGGGGAGCCTCTAGGAGCTCCAAGGACTAGGACTACCAAGCAGTCCCTGGATGGTACAGATACAACAAGATGAATTCTGCTGACAACCGGTGAATGGGAAAGAAGATCCCCAAACCTCAGGGGAGACCCCAGCCCTCACCTTGATTTCAGCCTGGTGAGACCCTGAGCAGAGACCCCAGCGAAGTGCACATGGACCTCTGACCTATGGAAACTGTGAGAAAATAAATTTGTCTTGTTTTAAGCCCCTAAGTTTGTGGTACTTTGTTACACAGTAATAAATGAATGCCCTATCCGATAGAATGTCCCCCCAATGGAAATGTCTTCTTTTTGTGCTGTTAATATGGTAGCCCTAGCCTATCAAGCATTTGAAAGGAGGCTAGTGCAACTGAGGAACTGCATTTTCAAATTTTCTATTATTTTAATAAAACTCGAGTAGCCTTATGTGACGGGTGGCTGCCCTATGGGGCAGTGCGGTTCTGGAGCAATAATAATGAAGACAACAATCCTTTGATTTTAACGTTCTTGATTACAAATAGCTCTCCTCTGAATTCAATTTTCAAAAACTGAATCTCAAACAAACTCTCTAGGAAGACCATCTCATATGGTTTCTCATAAGCCCTGGCCAGGCATGACTGGCCTCTGTCTTCAGCCCATTCCCGTTGCCCAACCATAAGGCTTCCTCCACTCACCTGAGGGCAGCTTGTTCTCAGCTGAAGTCTTCAGGACCCTTTTCCCTTCATTCCACCTTTGTCTATACCTACTTAATACCTCAGCCCAAATGTCACTTCCTTGGAGAATTCCCAGATGCCCTGCATTAGTTAGCTATCACTGTGTAACAGACAATGCCAAAACCCAGTGGCTGAAAAAAATAATAATTTTTTAACTGCCTTCATGCACCTGTGGGTCTGCTGAGTCATCTGATAAAACTGGGCTCACACATGTGCCTGTGGGATGGTGGAAGGCTCTGCTTTAAACTGGAAGTGACTGGAACACATGAGCAGGGTCCGGTGCCTCTGGGTATCTCTCCTCCTGCTGGGACCAGCGGGCTAGCCTGGGCATGCTCTTCTCTGGGTAAGGGGAGAAGTACAACAGGCAAGTATAAACACTTGGGTGCTCAGGCTTAGGCTCAAGATTGACCCAACATTTGGCTCCTCTTGGTCAAATCAGAGAGCCAAAGCCAGACGTGAAGGGTGAGAAGTAGAGTAACCCCTTTAATGAGAGGGACAGCAACAGTCATATGACAGAGGGCTTGAAGACAGAGAGGTGTGAAGAATTGGGGCCCTGATGGAATCTTCCATATTTCCTTCATTTAAATTAGACCCCTTGTTCTTAATATCCCATAGGAGAGACTTTTCTTTCAAGACAGTAGTATGTGGTAATTCTGTATTTATTTGTGATGTTATTTGTTCATTGGCAGTCTCCCCACAACACTGGGAGCTCAGGGGGCCAGGAATCATATTTATTTTATCTACTTCTGGGTCACCAGAACCTATGACACTCTTTTATTGAATAAATGAGTCTGAGGACCCTTTTGAAAGCTGAGTGTGTTCTGATGGGCAGGGTCTGATAACAGCTAGTTAAAGGTTGAGCCGAATTTGGCAGCTTTTCCCAGAGCATGAGGAGATATTTAACAAATTAATTTATGAAAGTCAAGAGAAGTAATTAAAAAAATGAGAATGTGTGTGTGTATAAAATTCGTATGTGTATGTATGAATATATACAGGCAAGAGAGTTGGAAGGAAGGAAGGACAGAGGGAAGGAAGAAAGGAAAAATGAATTGACAAGTTGTAACAATCACAGACCAGGTGTATCTGTCTGAGGAACTATAATACAGAATCCTCTAATAACCAATGAGTAATCAACCAGACTCTACTTCATGTAGGAGCCAATAATAGAATGATAGACTCTGTGTATATAATACGGTTTATGTTTGAAGAAGCGCCTTTTCAGTTGGGCAGGTGTGTCTAATAATACAATAATCCTAAGACCCAGCACACATAAAGTCCACTTCTGATTTGCAGCCGTATCAGATGTTTTCAGAGACTCTCTCTCTCTCTCTCTCTCTCTCTTTTTCTCATCACCTCATGGCCAGTCAGAATCTCAAAAATTTAAAAAGCTCCTCTGTCTCCTATTGCTATGCTCCCAATTGTTCTGTCATTTGAGAAATCTCTGCGATGTTTCTCAGCTTTGTTATCGGGGAATTCATAAAAAGCATATGGAAAGGATCACTGAAATACAGTTGCCCTTGCTTAGCTGCTGTGTTGCTGGGATGAATGTGGAGGTATCTTTGATGGTCACTGAACCATACAGAATTTCAGAGGCAAGCACCAGTTTTTGGTTTGGTGTTGGTCTAATTAATCTTAGATTCCAGGAAAGGCTTCACGTGTTTTTTCATTTTATTTGCATGCGTGATATATATATATGCGTATATATGTCCCTTTTTTTTTTTTTAAAGATTTTATTTATTTATTTGACAGACAGAGATCACAAGTAGGCAGAGAGGCAGGCAGAGAGAGAGAGAGAGAGGGAAGCAGGCTCCCCGCCGAGCAGAGAGCCCGACGCGGGGCTCGATCCCAGGACCCTGAGATCATGACCTGAGCTGAAGGCAGAGGCTTTAACCCACTGAGCCACCCAGGCGCCCCATATATGTCCCTTTTAATCAGGGTCCCAAAGAGCTGCAGGGTGTTTACGATGTATTTCTTTCCTACAAGCAGCGTCTTGAACTCTGAGTCACTGACAACAGTCTAATCATAGCAATGTGAGCCAGCAGGGTACAGGGTTTCTAACTGCCGGAGATACAATGTCTCCTAAAATGTGTGCGTTTGCTGTATATACTGATGTAAAAGCATGCAGAAATATTTATTGAGCACCTACTACCTTCTAGGACTGTAAACACCAGTTCCTTGTCTTCACGGGGCACACCATCTCCTGGGGGAGGCGGACAGGCAAAAGCAATTGATTCCAGAGAAGTGTGATGCGGAGATATGTACACAGGGAGGACTTGAAAGATGAATTGATTAATTTTGCCCAGAGGATGCTCTGAGAGGAAGGTGGTACTTAAGCTTTGGATGAGTAGGAATTTGACAAGTGGATAAGGAGGAAAGGCAGACCAGGCAGGAGGTGAATTTTAGAGATATCAGGGTCCAGATCGCGAAGAACCTACTTGTTATTCTAGGAAGTCTGGGTCTTACTTACCCTCTAGGGCAGTGTTTCTCCAAGTGTTGTGCTCAGACCAGCACCATCACCAACACTGGGGAACTTGTCAGAAATGCAAATTGTTGGGGCGCCTGGGTGGCTCAGTGGGTTGGGCCGCTGCCTTCGGCTCGGGTCATGATCTCGGGGTCCTGGGATCGAGCCCCGTATCGGGCTCTCTGCTCGGCGGGGAGCCTGCTTCCTCCTCTCTCTCTGCCTGCCTCTCTGCCTGCTTGTGATCTCTCTGTCAAATAAATAAATAAAATCTTAAAAAAAAATGCAAATTGTTAGTCCCCACCTCACACTGAGTCAGAAACTCTGGGAATGGAGCCCCACAATCTGTGTTTTAACAAGTCCTGCAAACGAGTCTGACAAGAACTCAAGTTTGAGAGCCACTGCTCTTGGTCACGAAGAGCCATGAATATGTTTGAGTGGGGAAGTGGCTGGACCAGATCTAGATTTTGAGAAAGATGTCTCTGGCCACAATGTGGAGCATGGATTTGAATTGGGAGAGAGGATGGGTGTGAGTCAAGGCAGTGAGACCTCTGGGAAGCTGTAGAGAGTGTTAGTGGGAGCCAGGATAGCAACTGGGATCCACCTCGAGGAGCTCGTCTGTGCTTGGAGTCAGATACAGAGACCTTAAAGGTTCAAGAGTTATCGAGAGGCTTCACACCTCATTCCCTAATCAGCGGCGGAGGAGTCCTGAGGCTGTTGAAGAATTACTACAAAGGGCTTATGAATCCATGGTACTTGCCTAGACTCAGTAAATCATGGCACTCACACACGTGGGAACTACTGCTCCCACTGTATGCAGATGTTTATTTGGTAATAATATACATAATCATTTAAAATAACTGCCAAATTCTTAGCAACCTTTTGTCATTCTGTGTTTGTATCAGAAACTAAAATATGGCTACCATTCTCTAGGGGATCCTGGAAATTCTGGAAATATTATAGGGAGTCTTCATGCTTGAAAAAGCTCCCAATCCTAGATAGGGTGTCTGGAGTGCCACTGGGTTATAATGGAGACCCAGTGCAGCATCTGAAGTTCACAGACACGGAAACTTTGTTATGCTTTCAGTGCTCTGCTATTTCTTTCTCTTTATAGGGTTGAGTTTGTAAGTACTCAAAAGATTATTTAGTTTCTATTAGTACTTTGCATGTGATTAGGGTACTGGCCGCCATGTAAGCGATGATTCTTACATTAGTGCTTTACAGTCTAAAAACCCCAGATCTCCCGAAGGTATGATTAGCCAAAAGATTAATTTATTTTACAACCTAATTATAACTTCTTTTTGCAAAGAAGAGATCTCTTTATTAAAACAGATAGCAAACATTAAAAAGCAAAGAAGATACCCCCACAGGGCAAATTACAAAAGAAAATATATACCTAAGTACATTTGCTACATTTCTCACCCATCCTTGAGCCTTATCAATCATTGTTCATCTTTGTTTTAGCTTTAGCTTTTAGCTTTGTTAAAGCTTTGTAGACAATTTATTTTCGGTTGGTGGAGTCTATTTTTTTTTTTTTTTTTTGGACAGAGATCACAAGTAGGCAGAGAGGCAGGCAGAAAAAGAGGGAGGCGGAAGCAGGCTCCCTGCTGAGCGGAGAGCCTGATTGCAGGGCTCAATCCCAGGACCCTGGGATCATGACCTGAGTCGAAAGCAGAGGCTTTAACCCACTGAGACACCCAGGTACCCCTGGTGGAGTCTTTATACCTCCAATCAAAGCTTCTGGCTCCCCTTGACTAGTACCAGAGCTTTCCCCAGTCTCCTGATTCTCACAGTCGCTAGCGTGGGGGGTCTGTGCGTGTGTCTAGCAGGACTAATGAAAGAGATGGGCTTTCTAGTGCATGGGGCTCCTCTGCTCTCACCTACCTGCTGCAAGATTGAAAATGGTAGGTTCATCCTTCATTTTATTAAAAATCTAAGACTTGGGGGCTCCTGGGTGGCTCAGTTGTTAAGCGTCTGACTTCGGCTCAGGTCATGATCTCGGAATCCTGGGATCGAGCCCCACATTGGGCTCCCTGCTTGGCAGGAAGCCTGCTTATCCTTCTGCCACTCCCCCTGCTGTGTTCCCTCTCTCACTGTGTCTCTCTCTGTCAAATAAATCAATAAATAATTCTTAAAAAAAAAAAAATCTAAGACTCATCCTGAACTTTGGTCAGTGGGAGCTGGGATGCCTCTTAGCAGGAGAGCCTTACCTCTGACCACTTGCTGTTACACCTGGTTTCTCCTCAGCTTTCCATTGCCCGGTTTTCCTCTCCATGTAACAGCAACCATGAAAGGAAGCACTTATAGACATGTAGAGTGTAGTTATATCAGCATGATAGGATTTTATATCCTGTTTGTATCAGGCAGGGTTCTCCAGAGAAACAGAAGTGGTTGGATGTGTATAGATATGTGTGTGTGGACCCATAAAATGAACCATCCCATGTCCACCTCTCATGCACTTGGCACCCATACACGTCCCTTAAATCGTACTTCATCTCCAAATAAAAACAGTGACAAGGTCATAGCCACACCTGACATGACACAACTACCTGCATGCAACCGTGATCACATTAACCCTTACCCCAGAAAAGGATGCAAAATCCTTAGGTGGTATTTACTCTTCTCTTTGATAGCCTGTCATTTAAATACTATGGTGTAAAATTAATAATATTTAAATATTGTGATATAGGAGCACCTGGGTGGCTCAGTCATTAAGCTTCTGCCATCAGCTCAGGTCATGATCCCTGGGTCCTGAGATGGGAGCCCCGTATCAGGCTCTCTGCTCAGTGGGAAGCCTGCTTCTCCCTCTCCCATTCCCCCTGCTTGTGTTCCTGTTCTTACTGTATCTCTCTCTGTCAAATAAATAAAATCTTAAATAAGTAAGTAAATAAATAAATACTATGATATAAAGTCAATATATTTTATGTTACCTTATAAGGTGAGAAGGGAGAAGAAAACAAAGATATTTGATATTTATATATCTCTCTATAACTGTATACATATAAACACAACAATGACTCTTTTGTGTGTCCGTAGCTGATCATGCAGTCATAGCTGGTATTCATAAATACCTTTTATAAAGTATTTATAAAATAAATACTTTATTTTTCCTGGTAGGTTTTACCTACCAGGAAATACCAATTTCCGTTCTGTATTCCTTTTATCTTCAGCAAACACGGGTTGTGGTTCTTCACGTGGTGGGTGACTCAAACCTTCATTCCTGAAGGGTCTGGGCCATTAATAGTTCTGCCACAGTTGGCTTGCTGTTGTTTCCACCCACCTTTATCACAGCACATGGTAAGACTACAGAGACCTGTGGGATCTTCTGTGGGATCTTCTATCCTCCAGACATAGACTTCTTTACCTACATTGTGGGGCAGCAGTCCAATTTCCCCTTTGTAACCAGGAGTAATTACCCCATTCAGCACAGAACTTCCTTCTTTGTGTATTGATCCAAAACTGTGAGGAACCCCCAGCACCTGGGGGCTGTCTTAACTTCCAGGTTAGTGGCGTCATTGTTGCAGACAGAACGTTGCCCTTCCATGATGGAAGCCGGCCGACGTCATCAACCAGGTAGCTAGTAGATCACCCTGAGGAAGGATGCTGTATCAAGGATGTGGTGTTGGTCTCAGCAGCAGTGGTGGTCACCAGGCTAACCTTGGCAAGTAAAAGTCCTTGTTGCTGAACCCATGTGTAACGTCCATCCCTGCCATCCTGGCCATTTTGTTCATGAACCCATTGGTCCATGACGAGACTGGCTGCAGGGGAAGAGACAGACTGGTATCCATAGAACCACTCATCCTATCACTTATTCATTAAAATCCTTCTTTGTTGGGGTCACATTTTTTTACCAGTTCAGAGTGGTCTGCTCACAAAGCTCTTCTCTAGACCAATTTTCACCAAATTTCCAATTATAACCCTTCCACATCAAACCTCACATAGCCATAGACCATGAATCTGTATCTAATTGCATGTCTGGACATTTCTCCTTCCAAGCCAAATGGGCAACCAAGTGCACTGCTCCAAGGTCTGCCCCCTGAGGGTATTTCACCTCCCACTGCCCTTCACAGATGTCCCAGAAAGGGGCTGAAGTGCTGCAGCTGTCCACTTTTGGGGAGTGGCTACATATCGCACAGAACTATTGTGAACAAGGCCCATGTGTTCTCTTCTTCCAAGTGATCGCATGGAATTCTCCATGAGACCATTAGTGCAGTCTGGGAAGAGAAGGCCATACAGCAGGAGTGGGGACCCAGAGAAGAGTTGATGCTGCAGTTTGGTTCCAAAGGCAGTCTTCAGACAGAAATCTCTCTTCCTAGATGGTGGTTGGTCCTTTTCAATTAAGATCTTCAACTGATTTGATAAGGCCCACCCACATTGTGGCAGGTAATCTGCTTTACTTACTCACAGTCTACTGATTTAAATATTAATCCTATCTTTTAAAATGCCTTCATAGAAATATCTAGAGTAATGTTTGACCAAACATCTGAATACCAAGGCCTAACCGAGTTGACGTGAAATTAACCATCATAATGTTCTTTTCTAATAGAAAAAAGCTCATTTTCCCACCCTCCACCATTCCTCCCTCTTTTTTTTCCTTCATTCCTTCTCTCCTTCTTTCTCTCTATAAGCATTTCCTGAGAGCCCACTAGATTCCTGATCCTATAGGCTTACTGATGATGCTGAGCTGTCTCCTTGGTAACCATCTCTAACCCAGAATGGAATACAGACTGCCTCCTGAAGCAGACGATCTTCTTTAAAGAGATCATATATCCCTTTCCAAATTTAAACCCTAACTTACAAAAAACACAATTTTACTATTTCTTTTAAACAGAAAAATAGCCATTTTACAAAGAGATTAATGACTGATGCTGGCATGAGCACTAATTTAGATGCTGCTGATTTAAAATTTGCTGGGATTCAGTCAGAGATCAGTTCAGAAATTACTTTTGTATTACAGGGTTTGTCATGGAAATGAATGGCTTAAAAATATTTCAGAGGAAAATATTAAACCCACTTTAGAAAACAAACTGTGTTCAAACCATTTAGGTGGTAGACTATATAATTAATGGAACATGTAAGTTACACTACATTTTAAAATACATTTATTAAAGCAGGTCCAAAGATGTCCTATATGTCAAAACAAACTGGAAAAGCTTTGTAAGTCTACTTTCAATGATCGTATTACTCACAGACTTATTTATCATAGAGGCTGCTTTTCTAGACATGGTACTGCTACCCAGCCAGTATGGAAAGAGACTGAAGCCCAGTTCCTATGGAGCCATGTGCCCAGCATCACACATCACCATGCTGCAAACCTCACGTCTGTTCTTTCCAAATCCCCAGAATGAGCACAAACCACCCACCATGGTTTGTCTCCATCCCGGGCTGCAGCGATGTTCATGACGCCATTTGCAGCGTCAGACGTCTTCCGTCAGTCCCAATGGTCTGCTGATCTGCGCTCAGTTTCCTCGACTGTTTCCATGACGGTGCCTCCAAGTCTTGTAAAACTGACATTTAAAATCCCTAGTGATACTCTTCCCTTGAAATTGGGTCCAGCCTTACCACACATACACTTTGGCTAGTCATTAATGGTTCCAAGCGTTTAACCAGAACACTAAGTATGGAAAAGAGTCCATCACCTGTGAAACCGCGCATTACGAAACCCATTTAAGTGGCACAGCAGAGAGTGAGGGTTTACTTTGCTTACTTAGAGTTCCATAGTTCTTTTGAACTTTTCTGGGTATCAAAAAATGCAATGACGGTGGTCACTAAGAAAAATCTGTTAGACTTTTCGGGAAGAAACTTCCAGTTACTAGAGCATGACAAGATCATGAACAAGGCTATCAAAGAAGAAGATAGGATATTTCGGTCTTGAAATATCTGTATACACTTGTCTTTTTTTTTTTTTTTTTTTTTTTTAACCTCCATGCATGGCCCAGGTACACATCTGTACCAACCTAAACTAGACTATAAGCTTCTCAAGGGCAGGAAGCCAACATTCCCTGAAACACTGAATATCTGAATGTTTCTTCTTCCTTCTCTTTCTTTCCTCCTTCGATTTCTTCTGAAGAGCTGTATCACTTCCAGGTAGGTTTCAGTCAAATGTACCTTCAGTTTTATGGAATTATATGGCTAACTTGTTACTATGATATGGATCATAATATTTCCTTTTGATCAATGTTGTTAGTCTTTCTCCATCATAATCTAGTTGAAAACTTGCTTTCTATGATTTAATCAAAAATATTCAGAGGAAGGAGATTGGTTTTCTGTGTGTGTGTGTGTGTGTGTGTGTGTGTGTTGGTCATACAAAAGCATATTTGTGTTAAATATTTGTTAGTTACCTAAAAGTATGTCCATATTTTTTTAAAAGCTTTTATTTATTTATTTGATAGAGACACAGTGAGAGAGGGAACACAAGCAGGGGGAGTGGGAGAGGGAGAAGCAGGCTTTCTGCTGAGCAAGGAGCCCGATGTGGGGCTCCATCCCAGGACTCTGGGATCATGACCTGAGCTGAAGGCAGACGCTTAACGACTGAGCCACCCAGTTGCCCCAGTATGTCCATATTTTATATAACATGGTCACCAAGTGATCAAGAAACACTTCAACACTTCATCCTATTCAAATGCAAAAACAAGGGGCGCCTCTGCATTCAGCTCAGGTCATGATCCCAAGGTCCTGGGATGGAGCCCCCACATCAGGCTCCCTGCTCAGCAGGAAGCCTGCTTCTCCCTCTCCCACTCCCCCTGCTTGTGTTCCCTCTCGCTGCATCTCTCTCTGTTAAAGAAATAAATACAATCCTAAAAAACAAAGAAAGACAAAAAATGCAGAAAGAAAGTGCTGGTTTATTCCATGAGCAAGTATTGGATAGAGGTAGTTGATCTGTCTACTTAACAGAGAGTTCAGTGCCAAAGAGAGAAGGTTAGCATGAACCAGGCCTCTCTTGGTTCCCTGTAGGTAGGACTCAGGAGCCGGGTGTTGAGTTTTTGGCAGGCATATTTCCATCATCTCTTCTTGCCCATGGCACACATCATTAATCAACCATGGGATTCCTCCCTGCCGAGCACAAGCATGAGCTCAGAAGCTTTCCAAATGTAACTGCTCTCAGGAAGGCACTCTCAAGTGATAGGAGTTGGCATATAAGATAAGACCTACTTAACATCTCTGGTATGCAAAGTGGGGTTTAGAATCCAAGAGGGTGGTTAAAAGATAAGAGGCTGCCTATAATCTAAAATGAAATATCCTTATGGTCACCTGAAGATCTTCATAAGAAATCCTGAAGGATGGAGGTAAAGGAGATGTAATTGTCACGGGTCAGGTGAAGAATCAGCGGCAATAAAAGCACAAAAAGGCCAGTAAGTCTTCATTGAACAATAAATTACCAATAAATAATAAATAATAAATACCAACAAATCATATGTTGATACTATGTTGATAATATAATAAATAATAATTTACCAAAAATAAATAATAAATTACCAACAAATAATAAATTACGAAGAGTATAAATATCTGAGCTTTTAGGAGTTTTCTTCCCATTTTGGTGTTCTACATATTTTATTGTAAGTTTCTGTTTTCTGAATTCCTTTACTGTACTTTAAATCACAGAATTCTAAAATAATGGAACCACCCCTGAATAAAGGAACCTCTTCTTCATCTTCTCCATTAATGAACTATTGATGTCTCGTGAATAAGTTTTACAGATCTGTTTGTACACCAATTTGTTCCCCAGCCTACGCAACCCTTCTAGGCATCCTGCTTACCATTAGTGCTTTGTTTCGTTTGGGTGTTGTTTTTTAATTACAAAGGACGTCTCAATGAATATTGGCCCTCCTGCTGAAGTTCATTTACTGCTTATTGACTTTTCAGTGTTATGAGCAAAACAACATTTATTTTCCTATCAACTTAGCTGTTCACATAATGTGACTCACTGTAGGTCTTCTTTCCTATAGTATATTGTTCCACCTTTGTTTATGGTTGGGTTTTTTTTCCGTTCACTTATTTTTAAACAAAGAATCCATTCTACGAGGAAAATAGGATATAGTATTAGCTGCTATTCTTATCCATTTTAAAGGAGCAGTGCCTTTTTTGCAGCAATAACTCACCTGCCCAGAGGTCATTTTTTCAATCATGTCAGTCATAGAGAACACGGCTCAAAGAAAAAGGCCTTGAGAAGTTAAAATGAACACTGTAGATCTCAGTCTCTAAGCTCATGCATTTTATTTCCAGCTTCCTTCTCTGTCATTCAGCAACTGTCTTTTTCCATTTTAGACATAATCTTAATAAACCTGGTTACCTAGTTTCTTAGCCCACAGAAAGCAGAACCAACTAATTTGAAGGAGATCGAGAGGCCTTTGGAAATCGACATGATGGCTGGTGACAAAAGACAGAAAAAGTACCAGGCTCAAGGATGCAAAAATTGTAGCAAATAGAGGCCATTTGAAATTCGGTCAGATAGTCCTACATATAACAGTAATCTCCATTACCCTGGAAATCGTGTTCCTAACTATGTCTCTGAATTACCGAGTTTATTTCATGTTCAATATTTTCCATTTTAGAAGAAGTGAATGTATAACATATTTTGGGAGACTCCTGGATAATGGAAGTAATACAGTAAAATGAGACTAGGACAGGCTTTGGAGTAAAACAGATATTTTTGCTTCCTGCAGTTTAATTAAGGTCTATAGACTCAGATATAGACCTTAAGTGGGGACACTGGGTAGCTGCATTGGGCTCTGCATTTAATTTGGGGAAAAAGGAATATAGGAAGCATGTCACCTAATTCCCCTTTTCTGGGTATTATTTAAAATTCTTTTTAAAATTTCTAAAATAGACTTTTTTAGAGCAGTTTAAGGTTTATAGCAAAACTGAGGAAAAGAGGGGCTCCTGGGTGGCTCCGTTGGTTAAGTGTCTGTTTTCAGCTCAGGTCATGATCCCAGGGTCCTGGAATTGAGTCTGGCCATCAGACTCCTTACCCAGCAGGGAGGCTGCTTCTCCCTCTGCCTGCTGCTCCCCCTGCTTGTGCTCGCTCTCTGTTTCTCTCTGGCAAATAAATAAATAAAATCTTTTTTTTTTTTTTTAAATGGAGGAAAAGGTGCAGAGATCTCCCACATACTCCTTGCCCCCACATATGCGAAGCCTCCCCCATGGTCAACATCCCCTAGTAGAACAGGCCATTTGTTACAGTTGATAAACGTCCACTGACGGACACATCATTATCACCCAAGATCCGTATTTCACATTAGCGTTCATTCTATGGATTTGGACAAATGTATAAATGACATGTGCCCATCACTATGGTATCATACAGAGAAGCTTCGCTGCCCTAAAAATTCCTCTGTGCTCTGCCTATTCATCCCTCCTCTGACCCTCCACCCCTGGCAACCACTGATCCTTTGACTGTCTCCACCGTTTTGCCTTTTCCAGAATGTCGCTAGTCCGTAGCCTTTTCAGACTGGCTTCTTTCACTTCAGCGTTTGCACTTAAGCCTCCTCCACGTCTTTTTCTGGCTTGATATTGCATTTCTTTTTCGTGCTGAGTATCGTCTGTTGTCTGAATGCACCACAGTTTCTGTATCCATTCACCTACTGGAGGATATCTGGGTTACTCCCGAGATTTGGCAGTTACGAACAGTGGCTATAAACGTGTGTGTGCAGGGTGCTGTGTACATATAAGTTCTCAGCCCCTTTGGATAAATATTGAGGAGCACAGTTGTTGGATCCTATGGTAAGAACATATTAAGTTTTGTGAGAAACTGCCAAACTGTCCTCCAAGGTGGCTATACCATTTTGCATTCCCCGCAGTGGTGAACGAGAGAGCATGCCTGTTCTTGCACAACATCACCGGCATGCGGTGTGTCAGTGTTCCAGATTCTGTCCATTCTATGAGGCCTGTGGTGGTTGTCCACTGCTGTCCTTACCTGCATGTCCCAGATGAAGTATGATGTGGAGCCGGTTTGGGGGATTTTTGAGTGAACTATAAATGCAGTCTGGCTCTCCGCTTCAGATCACAGAAAGTTCCTCACCAGACTCTAAGGATTTCTACTCAGTCACTCATTCATTCATTCATTCATTCACTCACTCATTCATTCATTCATTCACTCACTCACTTACTCTCTCAGCCGTCCACAAATGTGTGTGCTTACTACATACCAGGCACAGCGTTAGCTGTTGGGGATAAAATAATGACGTAATTGTGGTTGTTCAAAAAATAGTATCACAAATGTTTCCTGTTCAACCACCACCCAAATCCTGGAAAATATGGAAGCTCCCCACTCTAACACTTGACATGCGATTTCAACACTTGATATCCGATTTGAGTTGACATTAAATTGGGTCAGCATTCATTGGTGACAGAGGGAATTGGGATTGATGTTTTGTTTTCTGTTTTGTCAAGATTTATTTATTTAGGGTTCCTGGGGGCCCCAGTGGGTTAAGCCTGTCTTCGGCTCAAGTTATGATCTCAGGGTCCTGGGATCAAGCCCTGCATCAGGCTGTCTGCTTAGCAGGGAGCCTGCTTCCCCCACCTCTCTGCCTGCCTCTCTGCCTACTTGTGATCTCTGTCTGTCAAATAAATAAATAAATAAAATCTTTTTTAAAAAAGATTTATTTATTTTAGAAAGACAGAGAGAGAGAGTGGGTGTGTACACATGTGTGTGATTGCTCACATGCATGAGTGGAGGGGAGGGACAGAAGGAGAGGAAGAGAGAGAAACAGACTCCCCAATGAGCATGGAGCCCCATGTAGGGCTTGATCCCATGACCTTGAGACCATGAGAGCCTAAATCAAGAGCTGGATGCTCCACCAACTGAGCCACCCAGGCACTTCTCAAATTCATGTTGAGTTTAATTTCCTCCCAGATACAGAGAATTAGCTGAACTAAGGAAGATATGGGATGAGAGGCCTTGGTCTTGAGTTGGCAAGCAACACACAGAAGACTTCTGTCCTACTCTACTGTCAGGCATTAGCATGACTCAGTCCCTGCAAAGACCACACAGATTGGTTTTTGGTCAACAAGAGAGAAGGTCCTTCTTACTAAAAGGGTACAACCCCTGGCTTTGACAAGTGGTATTTTGTTTAACAACAAGAGCAGGTCTTCTACCATATCTTAATAACACCTTAATAACACCTTGAAAAAATACTCATTATTTATATTTATATTTGCATTGAAGAGTTTATCTGAGATCAGTTTTGAAAGATGGATTTGTATTTTGTAGTTACATAAAACAGTGTTTACTACTTTAAGGACTCAATAAAATACCAAAGAAAAGTTACTTTAATTTGAGGCATAAAGAAAAGGGTCAAAGTTATATGACATTCCAAAGGGCTTGTCACAGCTTTGCCCAAGCATAGAAGAAGGAAAAAAAAAGTTAGTCTCACATTATTTTGGGCTTTATTTTCTTCTCTTTATTGATTTTGGCCTTGGCAAGTCTTGGAATTATGGTCTCAGAGACCCTGGGGATTCTCAAGCGATCACCTGCTTCATTTTACTGATCAGGAAATTGAAGTTCAAAAAGGTTAAGTGATGCTTATGGTTGTCTGTTGTATTGGTAACAGAGAATTTACTGGACACAGACACGGGGGGAAAGGCACAGCTGTTGTTTTTTCCTTAGAAAAGGCTCTCAGGCAGCACAACATCTGGAACACGTTATTTGGAATATCTTCTATGGCTGTCGAGAGTTTCATAAACAAGTCAGAGGTACTTTCATAAAAGGAATTATTGATTAGTTGTTGCCACATTGTTTTA
This sequence comes from Enhydra lutris kenyoni, assembly GCF_002288905.1. Lineage (NCBI taxonomy): Eukaryota > Metazoa > Chordata > Mammalia > Carnivora > Mustelidae > Enhydra > Enhydra lutris. The sequence continues at coordinate 5,936,196 of NW_019154104.1, forward strand.
TCTGCAGTGCCTAGGTTAGCTCTTTTCTGCTCGATTTGATAGCAGTTAACATCACTTTCAACTTTTGCCTCTTTTACTTTGCTCTAAGTGTGCCAACACAAAATGTCCAGGATTGTTCCTTTGAATTTCACAGCTTCCTTCTGTACCACTTCGCTTTAGCAGTGGGACACACACTCGCTGTTTATCTAATAAAATTGCAAATGTGTGTGTGCATGCATGTGTGTGTGTAAACCCTAGCGGTCCAGGGAATTTTACTACCCAGCTTAACAACTCAGTAAATGGGATTTTACATTACAAGCTTTTTTTCCTTCTCTATGATGAAGAAACGATTGGTCTTTTAATTTAAAGTCTTCTCCTTAAAAAGAAGGTTGCATCAACTACAATAAATTCTGGATAAAAATGTTTCTGCTAATTAATTTTTCACCGAGCCAACCAGTCTGCCAACCAAGCTGCTTCTTTACTTGAATTCCAATTGATAGGGAAATATTTTAAAGCAATAGATTTGTAGTTTCTTTTCTTCTTTAACTTTTTTTTTGATTATTTAAAATCCAATACTGCAAGGCGTAATTATCTTTTTCAACGAATATTTGCCATGACTTTGGAATTAAGTTGTACTATTTTAGGAGCACAAGGTAAATAGAAATGCACTCAACCAGGTATGGAAATTCTAGATTCCAATCAATTATATGGCCATGAAGAAAGCTCTTAATCTCACTGGGCCTCATTGTTCATGTTTATAAAGTAATAGAGTTAGGCTAGAGGATCTTTAAGGTGTCTTCCAGTCTGAGATGTCATGTCTCTAATGTCTCTTTATACTTTACTTGTCCAAGCAGGATAGAGACTTATCCAGTCCCAAGACTTCAAATGGCATCTAGATGTGAATGATTTCCCAACCTCTTATCTGTAGCCTAATTTGTCTCTGGAATGCTAGATGCATGTACCAACGTAGTTATTTGCTATCTCCATTTGCATGATGAGTAGGCATCTCTAATTTAACATGGCCATAGCGGAATTCCCAATCCACCCCACTGACCTCCAGATGAGCTTTCCCTTCATTTCCCCAAATCTGGGGGATGGCTTTACCATCCACAGGTTGCTTAGGATGGAAATCTAGGAGTTATCTTTAGTTCTCTCTCCCTCTCCACCAACGTCCAGCTATTGGCAAAGCCCACTGACTCTGCCTTCAACAGCTATCCTGAGTCTTTCCGTTCATGTTCCTCTCCACTCCCCTTACCCTCAGCCAAGCCCTCAGCATCCCTCTCGTAGACCATTGCAAACACAGCCCAGTTTTTGGTCTTCCTCTCTGTAGACTACTTTCTGCACAAAAGGTAAAGTGAGCTTTTAAAAATATAAATCAGACACTGTTCCTCTCCTGTTTAACACTGTTCTGTGGCTTCTTATCACAGCTAGGATAAACTGGAACTCCTTACTCTGACTTACAAAGCTCCAAATGATACGGCTCCAGTCTCTGTGTACTGCTGCATCTTTCCCTTTCAACTTCCCCCAGTTCCCTCCAGTAACTCTGACCTTTCCTTTCCTTTCCCATGCCTCTCTGAGTCAGGGTTCTCCAGAGAAGACCATCAGTGCATTGATATTTGTGTTTATATTTACATTTGCATTTATATTTATAAAGAGATTGGTTATAAGGAATTGGCCTATAGGATTACAGAGGCTGAGAAGTCCCATGATCTGCCTGCCATCTGCAAAGTGGAGACCCGGGAGGGCCAGTGGTGGGTTCTATCCTAAATCTAAAAACCTAAGAACCAAGAATGCTGATAGTCTAAATCTCAGTCTGAGAGCAAGAGAAGACCAATGGTTCGCCTTGTGGTGAACTTGAAGTAGTCAAGCAGAGAGAGCAGATCTTCCTTTCTCTGCCCTGTTGTTCTCTTCAAGCCCTACAGTAGACTGATTAAATGTCCACCCAAATTGGGGAGGGCAATTTCCTTTAGTGAGTTTACCAGGTCAATGTTAACCTTACCTAGAAACACCCTCACAGACACACCTGGGAATAATGCTTGACCAAATATCTGGGCAACCAAATGTACTGTGACCCAGTCAAGTTGACCCAGAAAATTAACCATCACACATTCCAACCCCGCTCCTCTCTTAGGGTCCTTATGATAATTCTCTCATCCACCTCAAGTTCTTTTCCCATTATCTCATAGCTGGTTCCTTCTTGTTGTTCAGTTATCACCTTGAGAGTCGTTGTCTCCAAAAGAATCCTTCTCTAACCATCCAACATAAAGTAGCCACCCAAGTTACTATTTATAGTGCCCTTCTGATTATCAGCAGAACATTTATGACTATCTGATAGCTTTCTTGCTATTTGTTTATTTCTTCTTTGCTCTCCTTCTCCATAAAATGTAAGTTCCATAAGGACAGATACATTATCTTGACCACCAAAATATCCCTAGCACCAGAATGGTACTGGCATCTGATAGGATCTCAAATACTTGTTGAATTAATGTTGAATAAAGGAAATCTCTCAGAAGCTTAAGAAACCAAATAGTGTTAACCAGATAATATTGTTTGTACCCTTAAATATTGCTCACAAGTGAATAGTGATTTTGGAAGGAAGTTTCTGCATTATGGACACATTAAAATATCTTGAGATCTCTTAAGGATTTATCTAATAGAGATGGTTGCATAAGGTAATATAGTTGTTATAAGCCCCATATGAAGCACCATATAATTGAAAATCAAGAGGAAAAATAGTCAATAGAAACAGGCCCATAGGTAATCCAGACACTGGAAATAGCAGACAAGTCCTTTAAAATAACTATGATTACTATGTTCAAGAAAATAGAAAAGGTGACTTAGAATCTATTAAAAAAGAATAACATAAGAATTCTAGAATTCTAGAATTGAAAAGCCTGCTGTCTAATATTAAGAACCTATTGAATGGGTTTAATAGTAGATTAGACACAGAAGAACACAAGAAAGACAAATTAATAGAAAACATTTAACTGAAGCACAGAAAAAAGAATGGAAAGAAAACAGAAGAGAAGATAAAAGAAATATGAGACACGGTGAAAAGTTCTAACATGTAGGTAATCAGAGACTTGGAGAGAAGAGAGAGAAAGTACAGGACAGAAGCTATATTTGAAGTGTACTAGCTGGGCATTTTCCAAAACTGATAAATAACATCAATTTACAGATTCTAGAAGTTTAATGAATGCCAAGTAGGATAAATACAAAGAAATCACACCTTGGAGCACCATATTAAACTGCTGAAAACTGAAAAACAAAAACAAAGGAAAAAAATATTAAAATCAGTCAGAGTTGTGAAGCTAGGTGAAGCTGTAAAGGACCTAGACAACCCAGAAACTGGGAGGTTTGCCTTGAATAATCTAGAACACAATGTGAATTCATTTTAGTTATAGCTATAGTTTTATTTGTAACAATAGGTTTGAAAAAATAAATTACATATTGTCACATATTGGATTCATCATTGTTACTTACTAATCAACATAGTTTTCATTCATTGATTCACTCACTCATTCACTCATCCATTCAACCATTCTCGCAGATATTCATCCAAGCACCTTGTATGTGTCAATCCAGGGTTATCCTCTTGGGATATGGGATAGAGATACAGTTTTTGCCTTCTTGGCACTGCCCCACATACTTTAAAAAAAAAAAAAGTCTTCCTTATTACTCCTATCCATTCTACAAAAATACACATTTTACAGATGAAGAAACTTAAATGAGGAGATATTAAGTAAATTTAGCATGGTTACAGACCCTGTAAATAGCAAAGTGGTGATTCAAACCCAGATGTGTCAGATGTCAAAGTTCATACTCCCTCTCCTGGACCACCTTGTCTCTATGGAAAGTCATCACATTTCCCTTTTGTTTATCCCAACCCTGCAGATCCTTCCAAGCGCAACTGAAATCCTTCATTCTCTCTGAGCTCTTCTTTGACTAAACCATGGTGTCTCTTCTCCTGAAGGCCTATAGCATTTCCCACCTGTACCACATGAGTTAGCACCACTCTTTATTCTTTCTTGTTGAAAGATACGCCAAGGAATTTGTGTGGTCTTCCTCAAAGCCCTGAAGGATGAGGTCTGGACATTCTTCCGCATTCTCTTGTACTTTGCACAATGCTGAGTGTCATTATATATTTGCAGCTTAATTAGAATCTAAGCATCATCCCTTTTTCCTAACTTCTGGATTAAGATTGAACCAGAAGGAGCCCATAATTCCCCTGAAATGGTTGCCCTATTTTATATGTCTTTATAGATGTATGTGATTGTCTCAAATTCTCAAGGAAGTGTGAGATTCACAAAAGGTTAAGAAACATTCAAAGTCATGCTGGTGGCCAACTTATGCCCCATCTCACTTTTCTCTGCATCTTCCTTTTTAACCTAGAAAATTAGAAATTGTTTTTTATGAGGCATCACAGGTCATTTCCCCCTTGACACTCATCCTTGTGGCCTGGCACAGAAAAGGTGCCTGTTTTCACTCTGGCCATACAAAAACATACAAAAACAACAACAACAAAGTTCAATCCTAATCATTCTGGGGTAATTATGAGAAGTAAGACACGCATCACTACATTTCTGACAGACTCGCACAATCTGGTTTTACTATTCAGCTCTTACTAAAATGCTACTCCCCTGGGATGGGGGGGTGGAATCTCTGTATGAGTTCTTTAGTGCAAACAAACATCTTAAAGGAAATAGAAAGTAAAAATCACGTTGACATAATTTCAAAGATACAGTGAGGAGAAGGAATGACCAGAAACCCTCTATCGGCACTGAGAAGGAGAAGGATGGTGGAATAAGTAGATTATATAAAGCAGGGTGAGCTGAATTGGGAAGTGGGGAGGTAAGGAGGCACAATTTCCTAAATCCATGAACTGTAAGAATAAGTCACTGAAGAGAGTTGAGGCTGAGACTTTGTGGTGACATACACCCTAGTATGATGACCTAGGAATAATTTTTAGAGCAATGCGAGAACACATCCACCCAAATAAACTAGCCTTTCTATTTTGACATCACCAAAAGCAAATTCCACCAAGTGACCTAGGCTACACAGTCTCCTGCTAATAACAAATTTAAGCACATAGTGGTGTTTCACACTCACGACTACCAAGAAGGGATGAACTTTTCATTTAAAAAATTTCCTGGCCCACACCTGTGGATCTCCCCTTGGAAGTCCATTCTAGAAATTAAGACAACAGACTATATGGAGCCCTAGCTTACATAGTGGGATGGACTAAATCGGTACCTCTACAGGTTCTCACTTCTGCCAAATTCCTATGAAAAGGAAACACTGCCCAAGGGAATGAGTTTAGGGCTCTTGTTTGCGTTACTCACTTTGTCTCTAATCCAAGTTCCCATTTTACTTGGCAGATATTCTGAAGAGACACACATAGTGGTCCATCCCACTTTTCAGATAGCATGAACCGGGGCACACGAGGATAAGGAGGGTGACATTTTCACAGCAAGGGAAAGCTTACATGTTTGAGACAGTGGCTGGTCTTTGAACACAGCCAAGTATTCAAAGCTTCTTGGTTTTCCCTCTCTGTGTTCTACCTCAGCCCTCTGATGGGGCATTCCTTCCCTGCTCTGAATCCTTTAAAAAGGATCGTAGACCGGGATGATCTCTGAAGCCAATCTCCAAACCTCAGCCCTTTGCATATGTCTCTCTTCCTCTGAATTTTGTTCAAATGTCAAAACTAGCTTTGCTTCAAAACCATGGTATGTGCCTTGACCAGCAACCCCCTCCCTGAAATTGATAATTGGACTCTTGTGTTGCTTTCCTGTCCTGCTAAATTATCTAGTAGCATAGGCTGTCTAAAGAAAGCCCCTCAATCTCAGCCTGGAAGCTAGGGAGTCTTTATTCACCAATGAAGTACCTTAAATCGGACTGTTGGTCTAATCTCTGGGTCCCTGTTGCTTTGCCAATTCCGTTACCTGAGTATGCGAGCGTGCCCTGTGATGGCGGCCGCAGAAAAGTTGGGTGCCAGCTGCAGTGGATATCATCACAGCTCCTGTGAATGACTTGGTGCCAGCCTGGTTCACTTCTGGGTCCAATGTTGAGTCTTGCTCTGGGTCCTGATGCCTCCCGGTCTATCCATCCTGTTATAGCCACGAGGCTGCATCCAGCTGGGTTCTGAGGTACAAAATAGGTCTTGCTCAAGAATATATCCTTAAAACTTCCCTGCCCAAGATCTGGAATTGTTCTAGTCTCTAGAATTTTCTAGACTCTAAATGGGTGTAGGGCTAAGGCTGCACAGGTAGGGCTAATGGTTTCAGCTGTAAGGGGAGGAGAGCTGGAAGCTGGAGAAGCGGGGTCTGTCGGAGATTAGTAACTAAGCTTCTCTGGAGAACAGGAAGAGAATGGAAGGAAAAAACAATGAAGAGGATATTAATCCCAGCTTCATCTTCCTCTTTTATCTCTCTTCTGGTGGTTCCCAGGCCCACGTGGGGCTCAGACGCACAACATGAGATGAGTGATGTGGGTGGTCCAGGGACCACATCCCAAGAAACACTGTGGAGGTAACACGACCACAACCAGTGGCCCAGCGCATGTGGCTTCATGGGGGAAGTCATGTTCACATCTAGAAAAGGACCCATTTGAACCCTAGAGAGGACTCAGTCAGATCCAGTGGTTGGGACAGGTCTCAGCACAGCATCCCAGGATGTTCTGTGGTCCTGCAGGAATGGTCCAGCACGGTGCCCTGAGGGGGGTTGCAAGTGAAGGAAGGCAAACTTCTCCAGCTGGGCCAGGGAATCATGGACTTCTTGGCTCTCCCTCCATGTTCCCATGAGAGGCCACTGAAAAACCTGCTTGAAAGAATGGTTTGTTATTTGTGCTAGAGGAGATTGGATTCAGCTCTGAAGAACAGCCTCCTCCAAGACCCAACAGCATCTTCTGGAAACATTTACTGCACAATGCCATGCTCGTGCAGCATTGGCTGTTCCCGAGTGGTGTATGCAGCAGGCGCCCTGCCTTCAGTGCCCCCACATGAGCGGCTTGAACCTCAGGGATATGGCTGCAACCCCCATCCCCACCCTACCTCATCACTAATAACCCTGAGCGCCTCAGCAGCAATGCATCCTCAGATCAATCTTCTTAAAATTTTTTTCTTAGTTTATGAAAGCAATATATAGTTATTATGAAAATTCAAACACAAATAAAGGACTTTACTGAAATTGTTAAGGACTTATGAAAGTGCAAAGATAGGCAGTTACTCATGCTCTGCTCTTGGACTATGGAGGAATATAAAGAGCTAAGGAAAGAACCCTGTTTTTTTTCTTAAAGATTTTATTTATTTATTTGAAAGATGGAGAGAGAGAGCCGAGTCGGGGTTGGGGGGGGGAAGGGCAGAGGGGCAAGCAGACTCCCCGCTGGGCAGGGTGCCTGACACAGGGCTTGATTCCAAGACCCTGAGGTCATGACCTGAGCCCAAGGCAGACCTTTGACCGACTAAGCTACCCAGGTGCCCCAGGACCCTGCTTTTAAAGAGCAATCACTTAGCGAACAACATAAGCCATACATGTAAGCATATGGATCCCAGGACAGTATCTGGTAGCTTTTGTGAATTGCAAAAACAATAAACACGTTTGCAATATTTTCCCGAGTATGACCCGTGCTATCATCTGTATTAGAATCACCGAGAGTTTATTAAACACGCTCATTTCTAAACCCAAACCCAGTCCTATTGAAACAGAAGCTCTGGAAGGGAGACTTTGGAAATTGTGTTACTGAAAAGCACACCAGATGAATCCTTGCACCACAAAGCTAAGAACCAGCGCCTCAGAGCTCAGAAGACAGAAGATGTTTCCTCCTTCAGGTGGCCAAATGCCAATGTGACAGTGACATAGGGGCGTCCCAGAAGGACGCTCCCAGGGAATACCATTGCAGAATTCATCACATTGTGATGCGATTTCCTTTTCCTTGTCTGCCCATCTTTCCAGTGGATTAGGAGCTCCCGGAGGGGAGAGATTTGTCTTCTTCTCTGGAATCGAGTCAGCCCACAGCCGGCTCTCAATAAATGTTGGCTGAACAAGTGAGCAACTGTGTGTGATCTAAACAGGTTTGAGGAGGTCTAAGACTGGGTTCCAGGAGGAGAAGGGACACAGGCAGAATTTTAGTGATGGGAAAATCAAGGTCAATAGTCAAGTGTGTTGGAGAGAAAGGATAATTTAGGCAAGTAAGTAGGGTCCTCAAGGGCTCAGAGAGGGCTATAAACTGTATGCTGTGTATTCTGTGATTGGTGGGGAGTCACCAAAGACGGGAGGCCAGAAAGTGATGGAACCAGAATGGATTTTAGGACAACCAATTATTTGGCCATGGGCAGCTTTCCTGGGAGGAGGAAGTGAGTGGACACAGGCAGCTGTGCCGAACCCTGGGAAGAGTTAGGGACTGGCTTAGTCAGTCGGGGCAGGACTTGGGGAGATTTTCCACTCAAGCATCAGAATCATCCAGAGTCCTGCCCCCCTCCACCAAGAAAGGTTTATTCTTTTTCTGGCACCCATCTGTTTGGACTCCCAAGTCTGATGGGCTTTTCTCCTTTGGCTGCACATTTCATCTGATGCAAGGATAACTGAGAAGCTTTGCTCAGGATGTTAGGGACAGAAGCAGTGGTCAAAAGATGAAGGGGGCTGAACCAAGGCAGAGGCTGTGGGGATGGTCAGAAAAGGCCAGGTATAAGAACAACTTATGAGACAGAACCTATAGAATTTGGTGAATGAAAGTGGAGCAGAAAAAAAGAGCATGTTAAGGATAGTTTTTTTTTTTTTTTTTTAAGATTTTATTTATTTATTTGTCAGAGTGAGCACAGGCAGACAGAGTGGCAGGCAGAGGCAGACGGAGAAGCAGGCTCCCTCTGAGCAAGGAGCCCGATGCGGGACTCGATCCCAGGACGCTGGGATCATGACCCGAGCCAAAGGCAGCGGCTCAACCAACTGAGCCACCCAGGCGTCCCTAAGGATAGTTTTGAGGTTTCTGGATGCTAATTATAGAGCTATAGAAAGAGGGTGCTTTGGGCTGCCTGGGTGGCTCAGTCAGTTAAGCGTCTGCCTTTGGCTCAGGTCATGACCCTGGGGTCCCGGGATCGATCTGCATCAGGCTCCCTGCTCAGCAGGAAGCCTGTTTCTTCCTCTCCCATTCCCTGTGCCTGTGTTCCCACTCTTGCTTTCTGTCTCTCTCTCTCTCAAATAAATAAATAAAATCTTAAAAAAAAAATAGGGTGCTTAGAGAAGAAGGACAAATAATTCAGTTTGGGACATAATGAGTTTGAATTTGCAGTAATAGCAAAATTTCCATCCATCCAGGTGGAGGGGTCTTGGAACTTACTGGAGACAGAGATTTGAAGTTCAGGAGGAAGGTGGGTGCTGGTTATTGAATATTTGTGATCATTCGAAGGCATGGCAATGGATGTGATCACCCAGAAAGAGCAGGTGGAAGGAAAAGAGAAAAGGGTCAATGACAAACACCAGGATTAAGAGATGGACAGAGGAGGAGGAGCCAGCAAGAGAAACCAAGAAGGACTGGCTGGAAAGTTAGATGGAAAACCAGGAGAAAGTTGAGTTCAAGAAAGGCAAGAGTTTCCAGAAATGGCAGTAACAGCGTCACACAGCTCAAGTAGGTAGAGTAAGCCATTGGGTACTCATTAATGCATTGGTGGAAGCCATCAGTGGGAGCCAGGCTGGGGAAGGCATGGGTGGAAGGGAGGTGGTTGGAAACTATGGCTCCCACTCTTTGCAGTAGTGTCCACAGATGATCACTTTCCTCTCCAAGTAACAGTCTCGGGACTACTGAACGCAAAGGAATTTAACACGATGGAGGGTGATGCCTTTCATTGAGACGTCTACTCCAATTCTCTTCAATCCACCCTGCTTTCCTTTAAGACCCCGACCATTTGTTCTGTGATTGTCCAGGGCTGCTGATGGTAGTGTAAGTGAAAGCCTTAATGATATCTTTGCCTTCTTGTTTTGTAAGAAATTATACCTCTTCCACATCTAACTTGTTTGGAGAATATTCTGAAAAACTTGCCATCCTGGTTCATGTCGATGGAAGTTCGTATTTTCTCACTCTTTTAAGGAATCAGTTCTTAGCTCTTTGAAGCAAAATGATCCATCTCACGTTGGAAGTTTCTTATTGTCAAGTTCATTGTCATCAAGAAGAGTCAATGGATGAATTACAAGTATTTACCGTGCTGTGATTTCTACAAGACAAAGAGAAAAGGCTGAATAAAGAGGATGAACTGAATATTGAAACACTTTCTTCTCTATTCAAAAATAAATAAATAAACAGCAAAAATGATGTGTTTCCTGTCACTGTGGAGGTTTTGTTTTATTTTATTTTTATTTTTATTTTTATTTTATTTTTATTTTATTTTGTTTTGTTTTATTTTATTTTTATTTTGGCCCAACCTCGAATGTATTACATTCTTTGGAGTCAAAGACTCTACCCTGACTGTGTTACCAGAAACATGTGTATAAAACCCACCCTATTTTACCCACGCAGAAAGGTATCATGTATTACCAACAGCCAAGGTAGTTAAATTCACCATAGGAGCAACTGTCTTATTTCATGGCCACAGGTAGCCCCACACCCAAGTGTTAGGGCAAGAGGAATCTGGTAGTAGAGAGAGAGAGTGGAGGATCAGCACAATCCCAGTGCTACTGCTTGAAAAACAATGCCTAGGTTGGTACAACTGGGAACCAAGAGAGAGACTATTGGTCTCAGTGTCAGTTGATAGAAGCGACTCTGGATGGTCTAAGCAGAAAATGCACTCATGTACAGCATGGTGGGTGGCCCACAGACATCTTCAGGAGGGTTGGAAACCAGCTCTAGGGTGATACAGCTTGGATCAAGGCTCAAAGTCATGCTGTAGACTGGTTTGTTGATGGCCCTGCATAGACCCCACTGTTCAGTAGCTCCCACTTCTTCCTATCACCAGCCGCAGGGGGCACCTAGATTACGACCCTCCCCTCCACCGTAAGGAAGGCTACGGAGGTGGTTTCTGGCATTTCCAGTTTCTGGTGGGGAGGCGGCTCTGCCTCCCGGTGTTGGGGGTTCCCCAGACACAGGAAGGGGGTCTCATCCTGGGCAACCAGAAAGACAAATGTCATTCTTGCACTTGAGACCATGGACTATGTCTTCACCTTCATCATGGGCCTAGACCCGTGCCCTGATGCCAACAAAAAATTTGTTTTTGGCGTAGATGCCAACAAAATTTTGGTTATGAATGCTCTGCCAACATCCGTTCAGGAGTGAGTTACACCTCGCAGGTTACTGTTCACCTACAGTGCTGTAGACTTGACAGTACAGGAAGTCTTTGCTTTTTAAAGCTATGGCTCCATTGTTGAACCCATGGTGATGTGGCCATATTATATTCACATTTTTTTGAGGATGGGGGAAGGGGCAGAGGGAGAGGGAGAGAGAATCTTAAGTAGGCTCCATGCCCAGTATGGAACCAGTGTGGGGCTCCATCTCACAACCCTGAGGTCATGACCTGAGCTGAAATCAGGAGTCAGATGCTTAACCGACTGAGCCACCCAGGCACCCATAGATCCACATTTTTTTTTTATGGGATCTATATTAAAGTCATTAACAAAACTCACCATCCACTCGATGAAAATCTCCTTCTGACCCCCATGAATACAGTACAGTTTACATGGTATAAAAACTAAGGAAGTAAAAGTGTTTAAACCCTCTGGTCTCTGTTAAGTTAGAGAGAGAAAAGATATCCTCAGCATTTTAAGATGAACATCTCCAAACTGTACTCAGGGTGGCAAGCGATATAATCTGTAGTGTTATTTGACAAGATTGTTCTTCCTCATCACTGTCCACCGAAAGAGAAAGCATGGAGCTGATTGACTGGCAAGCCATCCATTTTCTGTGAAATAAGGAAAGCACTGGGGACTGAAATGGTAAAGTTATCAAATATCTTACATCCAAACAGCTACCTTAAAATGACTTCCACAGAGGCAACGTTTTCTTCCTGACAGTAATGTTTGCCATTTTAACGTACAATATGGTGCCTTGCAGACACTAGAAACTCAGTGAGTTTCTTGCTGGTGATAACTGCTAAAGATAACATAAATTGCCTCTTATTTTGGTAACAAAAAACTTGGTGGGGTTTTTTTTTGGGGGAGGGGGCATCCCTAAGGAGGAATTTTCATGTCATATGCCAGAAGTATAAGTGAAGCATTAGACCTACTGTGTAGGCATTATTGATTTTGATGTATTTTAAAAAGATTATTATTACTGAGAGATGAGCCTTTGTTGCAGAGAAAGAAGGGTTCCCATATACCACTCACCCAACTTCCTGTAATATTATTAATATCACAAATAACCAGGACCTGTGTATCAAAACTAAGAAATTGACATTGATACAAGCTGTCAATTAAACTACACACTTCTTTGGAATTCCCTACCATTTCTTGTCAACGTAAAACTTTAGTACTTATTTGAACTTGAGGGTCCCACCCAGCTATGCAACTACATTAATTCAGATGGACTGGAGTTAGATACAGAAGGGGCTCAGAAAGACTATAAACTCTACCATTTTTTGTGCCAAACGTAAATGTATTTTAAATTTTGGCCCCAAATATCTTGCATGCCTGCTCTGATTTCATCCTCCCCAGAAAACCGAGAGGGTGGATACTACCATACCCACTTTGTAGCTAAGACAGTGGGATTTGGGATTCCAAGCAATGTCTGCCACATAGCTTAGCTGGGAAATGTCACAGTCAGGATGTGGACTAAGGCCTCTCAGATTCCAAAGCCCTTGGCCTTGACCGTCACCACTACAGTACCTATTGAAGGGCATTTGTCACAGGTGTGATACTACTGCTACCTTTCCATCTGCAGTCTTGCTCAGGACCCACCTCTCGAAGGTCATCTGGATCAGCTGTGGCAGGTGATCCCAATGCGGGGGGTGGGGGGGGGGGGGGGGGTGGTTGTCCTGTAATGAGGACATGTGACTCTAAGGGAAGGGGGCGTTGCCTGTGATGTGTGGAATCCTTCCAATCCTCAACATCCTGACCCTGCATGCGCACGCGAGACACTCTCCCCAGCAGCAGCATGGGGCTGCCCAGAGCCGCTGGGGGGAGCACAGTGCAAACATCCCCACGTGCCTTTTGCTTGTGTTTCAGGGCTCCATTAACGTGTGTAAAGTGATCTGAAATGCAGGAATAAAAAGAGCTGGGGAGCTGCAGAGTGTTGGTCATTACCTGAGGTGAGACAGCTGAAAGAGGGAGGCCCAGGGAGACAAAGGGGGTCTGGGGAGAGGCGAGGCCTTCAGCTCGGCAGCCAGCTGGTTGGCATAGAGCCAGATGGGGCTGTTTCTGGCAGTGCTCTGCCCCAAGCTCTGTCTCAAGGCCTCCATTGCAGTCCTGCTCAGAATTCCTACAGGACGGAGCCAAAGCTGGGGAAAACGGGTCGAAGGACCCAAAGTGCAGCCAGTCCTGTGACCTGTCCTACAGGATTGTCCTACAGGCAATGAGATGTCCTACAATGAGATGTCCTCATTGTCTTACAGAAAATGAGATGCCCCCATCCCGCGCTGCCAACGCAGGACCATCTGCAGATTCCTGGATTTGGTCAGTGAAGGAGCGAATGTGATCAGTATCGAAGCTACGAATGATGCAAAGTGAGCTTTGTTCATTCCTTTCGATGAGCGTGGATTCATAGTAGTGATTTAGTATTGTCACCTGTGCGAGGCAATAAATCCTTACAAGGGGATAGGTAAAAATAATGAAGTCTAAGTCATGTGCTACTTCACCATCACCCGAGTGTGTGTTAGTGGCAGGGTGAGGCTACTGGTTTTACAGAGAACGTTCAGCCTTGTGACGTCATAGGGTGAAGGCTGATGGCATTTTATTACAATGTAAAGCATACAAAGAAGCAAGAGAAACATCTTTCTTTCACTATAACTTGGTACCACCTGTATCTACAAAGTCAGAGAGCATTACGTGGTTCTCTCCAACAGGGCGAAGAAGTCTGCATCTGTGTGTATATCAACGGTGGCTATGTATACAGCCTATTCTAAACTGTTTATGGTGATGGAGGAGAAAAAGATTTGTTTGGATAACTCAAAGTTTATATTAGGCTTTCATCATGTTTTTATGTCCTGCTTAGGCTAATAATTGGGTTGTTCTCCATCTCTTGAGCCCACAAAGCGAGGTCGTGGCTGCTGGCAGTCCCGTACAGCTTGGCAACCAGAATAGGAGGCCCGCTGCCCCTGACTTCTGTTCGAGAGTTCCAGAGGACTTCAGGAGGTCTGGCATGGGGTCAAGGGTCCACTCTAGGGCCAATCCTATGGTCACAGAGGGAGGGTCACACTCAAAGCTGCCTTCTCCCACTCAACACCAGGACCGTCGAGTGAAATGGAAAACGCCCAAAGGAGAGCCAGGTAGCCGTCCCATCTCCGTTTCTTCCAGCTGAGCAGGGAGAGGCCTGAAAATGTTGTTGTCCCCAGCCTGCAGCAGGGGACTTCTCCATGGCCAGGATCCATGACGGACATCAAGTTTGTTCTCTTCTGGGTGTTGCATTTGTGATGGATTCTCCCGGAGTTGTGTCTGCGCAAGGCTTCATCACACATAACATCCCGTGTTGCCCATGGATCACTGAGGGGTCATTTGAAGCCACCAATGATGGTGTCCTTCAGGTGTGCATCGATTCTTGCCTGATCCAGCATAATAATGACCTCCTAAGTCTCTCCGTCGCCACCTTGTTCCCTTCTAAATCATTCTCTCTACAGGTCCTAGAATGATTCTTACAAAACATAGTCCCTTTTAATACTGCGATGGTACATTTTATGTCAACTGGATTGGGACATGGGGTGCCTAGAGAGTTGGTCAGATACTAGTTATGTCTGTGATGGCGTTTTGGATGAGATTAACGTTTGAGTTAGTAGACTGAATAAAGGGGATTTTGCTCCTTAATGTGGGTGAGCCTCATCTAATCAGTTGATGGCCTGAATAGGACAAAAGAGCTGATTAAGAAGAGACTCCTCCTGCCCAAATGCCTTGAGCTGGGACATGAGTTATTTTCTGCCTTTGGAGTGGAACTGAAACATCAGCTCTTCCTAGATCTCGAGCCAGCCAGCTTTCAAGCTGGAACCTCACCATTGGCCTTCTGGGGTCTCCAGTGTTCTGGCTGCAGATCTCAGGACTTGGCAGCCTCCATAATCCTGTGATCCTATACCTTGTAATAAATCTCTTTCTCTATATATTATATCCTACTAGCTCTGTTTGTCTGGAGAATCCCGACCTATACAAATACCTTCCTATTTACTAACTTCATTCATCCATTCATTTAAAAAAATTTATTGAGCACCTACTGTTGACACCATTTCATGTTCTTGGAAATTAGCACTGAACACAACAAGGAATCCTGGCCCATGGAATTTTTCTTCGTGTGTGGAGGGTGGAGGCACCCGTGATGGAGGAAGACAGATAATGAGTAATAGGAATAAGAGGATTAGGAACGTGTTGGAAGATGGTCAGTGTAAGGGGCAGAAGAAAAAGCAGACAGGACGTGGAGGACCAAGACGCATCAAAATGGGGACATTTGAACAAAGGCTTATGGGAAATAAAGCGACTTGTCATGTGGACATTATGATAAAGTTCATAGTGAAGGACACTGGCCCCCGCTACTTCTCCAGTGGGATCTGTAAGAGCTTCCTCCTTAGAAACCTTTGTTTTAGCCACACATATCCCAGGCAGCCAGCCCTCTGACCTACCTACCTTGACCTTTGCCCAGGCCTGCAAAGTCTCCTTCTTTTCCCTACTCATGTACATCTTAACCCCTTCTTGTCTGGGAAGATCCGTTTCATGGCTTCTACCAAGGATACCTACCCCAGTGATTTCTTAACCCTTTCTTGGTGTCCCACAGACTTGGATTTGAGCTGCAATTGTCCCCCTAGGTATCATGCAAGTTAGGGCAAGTTTGTCCATCTCTAAAATGAGAATAAAACCATTCCCTGCTTAGAAGGTTAAGAGACTAGAAATGAGAAAAAAAGCACCTAACAGGACTCCATGACTCTTCACAGCTGTAATTATTATTCCCATGTCCCTCCTCCCCCGTTCCTCTTCTCCCTGTGCTCCCAGACACCCCAGGGCCTGCCCCTCCATGGCTGGTCTCATTCAAGAGTGATCTCCAACCAGCCTGCCTTCCCAGCCCCACTCCACACCCTGGCCAGATGTCCTGGTTCTCACTCACAGCTCCCACCTTCCTCTCATCAACCTCACCCCAGACCACATTCTCGCTTAAGACTTAGGTGTTCTAGTGATCCGAAAGGGCACGTGCACCCGAATGTTTATAGCAGCAATGTCTACAATAGCCAAACTATGGAAAGAACCTAGATGTCCATCAACAGATGAACGGATAAAGAAGATGTGGTATATATACACAATGGAATACTATGCAGCCATCAAAAGAAACGAAATCTTGCCATTTGCGACGACATGGATGGCACTAGAGGGTATCATGCTTAGCAAAATAAGTCAGTCGGAGAAAGACAACTATCATATGATCTCCCTGATATGAGGAAGTGGAGATGCAACATGGGGGGTTAAGGGGGTAGGAGAAGAATAAATGAAACAAGATGGGATTGGGAGGGAGACAAACCATAAGTGACTCCTCTTTTTTTTTTTTTAAATTTTATTTTTAAATTTTATTTTTTATAAACATATAATATATTTTTATCCCCAGGGGTACAGGTCTGTGAATCGCCAGGTTTACACACTTCACAAGCACTCACCATAGCACATACCCTCCCCAGTGTCCATAACCCCACCCCCTCCTCCCAAACCCCCTCCCCCCAGCAACCCACAGTTTGTTTTATGAGATTAAGAGTCACTTATGGTTTGTCTCCCTCCCAGTCCCGTAAGTGACTCTTAATCTCACAAAACAACCTGAGGGTTGATGGGGGGAGGGGGGTTGGGAGGGGGGGTGGGGTTATGGACACTGGGGAGGGTATGTGCTATGGTGAGTGCTGTGAAGTGTGTAAACCTGGCGATTCACAGACCTGTACCCCTGGGGATAAAAATATGTTTATAAAAAAAAAAAAAAAAAACTTAGGTGTTCTCCTGACTTCCCAGAGCCTCTCATCCCTTGCTGGGTGGGGTATTTCTTGATGTTTGGACTATTCAGCTCTGTGCTTTAGCTCCCTGTAAGCAAGCCCCAGACCTGCTGGACCAGACAGACGTATGGCTTCTCTTGGGAAGGGAGGCAATGGGGTTTCTGTAGTGGGGAAACAAAGCCACTTCTGTGCTGACCACAGAAGGATGTGTGAAGACCTTATTTTTTATAACTGTTTTAAATGTGCAAATTGAGAGAACAGTACAGGGAGCTCCCGCATACCTCATTCCCAGTTTACCTTGTTATTAGCATCTTACATGTTAGTGTGTTTTTAAAATTTTTATTTTATTATTATTTTATTTTTTTAGAGAGAGGGAGAGAGAGCATGCATGCAGGTGGAGGTTCGGGGGGTGGGGTGTGGTGTGAGGGAGAGACAGAATCCCAAGCAGGCTCCATGCTCAGAGTGGAGCCCGACACAGGGCTCAATCTCATGATTTTGAGATCATGACCTGAGCCAAAATCAAGAGGTAGATGCTTAACTGACTGAGCCACCCAGGCATCCCCTTACATGTTAATGTGCGGTACATTTGTTACATTAATGCACCAACACTGATAAATTATTGCCACCTAAAGTTCATACTTTATGCAGATTTCTTTAGTTTTTTGGCCCCAGGAACCATCCAGCAAACCACAATACACTTAAGATTTTGTTTTTTGGTTCCAGGGTCCTGGGATGGAGCCCTGCTTCTCGTTCTCCCTCTGCCCCTCCCCACCTTGTGCTCTTTCTTTATCTCTCTCTCATTCTTTCTCAAATAAAGAAAATCTTAAAAAAAAAAGATTTCTAGGGGCGCTTGGGTGGCTCAGTCGTTGGGTGTCTGCCTTCAGTTCAGGTCATGAATCTGGGATAGGGCCCCACATCGGGCTCCCTGCTTGGCAGGGAGCCTGCCTCTCCCTCCCCCTCTGCCCCTGCTTGTGTTCCTCTCTGGCTGAGTCTCTCTCTGTCAAATAAATGAATAAAATCTTAAAAAAAAAAAAAAGATTTTTATTTTCAAGTCATCTCTATACCCAGTGCAGGGCTTGAACTCATGACCCCAAGATCAAGGGTCATATGCTCTGCCAACTGAGCCAGCTAGGCACCCCTTACCACAATGCGTTTAACTGTCATGTCTCCTTAAGCTCCTCTTTGCTGTGATATTTCTCAGTTTCTCAGCATATCCTGGTTTTGCTGACTTTGATTGCCTTGAGGAAGTGCCGCTCAGGTATTTGGTGAGATGCTTTTCCATTGGCATTTGCTGATATGCACAGAAGGACTTTAATGCAGGGGATTGCCCACAGGTGGTAGAGGAAGGAGACAGGGGAAGGTGAATTTACCCAAAGACTCATTGCCAGCTGAAAGCCATTAACTTTCCTAAACTGGGGTATTAACAGAATGTGACAGAGTCACCCAAGCCAGGAGTTGGGGTCCCCTGGCAGTAACCTCAGCCAGTTGCCACCACTGTGGCAGATGTCATCAGAGGCAAGAAGGAGGTGAAGAAACTCTTTGTCGTCGTCTTCTTTTTTTTAAAGATTTTGTTTGAGAGAGAGAGTGAGCATGAGCAGGAGAGGGGAAGCAGCAGTAGGAGGGGCAGAAGCAGATTCTCCACTGCCCTGAGATCATGACCTGAGCCGAAACCAAGAATCAGATGCTTAACTGACCCAGCCACACAGGCACCCCGGTTCTTTATCTTCTTTCCTCCCACCCTCCACTCTTTTCATTGATCATACCTCGTCTTAACTAGCCAGGCTAGGGGTTTGTGGACTCAGCCTGCAAATCTTCTGCTAGCAGCACGGAGCAGAGGGCGCCACTGAGAATTGGCTCTAAACACAAAGTGGCCGGTGATGGGGACAGTTGGCCTTTGAACCCATAGCGCCCATGACACTAGCACCACGGTTGTGTACCTGTTTGCCTGAGCTTGGGCTCCGTATGAGAAGGGCTTTGAGGGTATTGTTTGGTTTGTATACCCAGAGCCCAGAACAGTACCTTGATCATCTTAGGTTTTCAATGTTTGAGGTATACACATCTGAATGAATGAATGAATGAATGCATGACAGTTTCTTTGGCCCAGCACCTCTTCTGGTATGCTCCAGCTTTGAGGACTTGCTCCCCACCAGCACGTCTTCCCAGCTTCTCATAACCTCCTATTGCTGTGAGATTACTCTGAGCCTCCCATGTGCAGCATTTAGAGGCCATGCACTGTGTGACTACAGCCTAATTACACCAGTTTTCAACAAAGGGATCCAATTCATTCATCAAGGAAGTAAGTAGGCAAGTTTTACATTCATCCTTCTGAGTTGTTGCTCAGGAAGGTCATCGTATCTTCCCACGATGCTACCATGCCCAGCCTCTTCCTTGTGAGCTGCCCAAGGAAAGGAATGAATAATTTTTAAGAATAAAATGTTTCTGTCTTTTCAGCTAAATGTCACCCAGCCCTCACCTGCTGGTATTCAAGTGGGTGGGACACATCATCAGAGAAGTTGCATTTCCTTGCAGCGGAGGGGAGGAGGCAGTGGACCGCCACAAACGGAACTGACTGTTGCTTTCCCATGGGTGCAGGAGGGCCGGGGAGTCACACCCGGCTGTCACCAGGTCTGGGCCAGGACGCCCTAGAGCTCACTAATAGGACACCTGGTCTCTGAGACCCCTGAGGTTGTAGGATTTTTCGAGGACTGTCGGTGCCAAGACTGCACGTAGAAAACCAAGTTCCACTTGCGAGAGCCTCGCGTCTCCGTGTGCCCAGCAGATCTCAGTCTCTGATAAGAAACAAAGGTGCTTAGGTCGCAGGGGCATTCCTCAGCCCCAAAGTTTTCCTGTTTTCTGCCTGCCCTGGACAGGTTACCCTGGACAGCCACAGGACAGAAATCTGGCCAGCCAGCGTTCTCATCTAGCAGAGACTACAGTTGACTACAGTCAACTTTCCTCTGGTTCCCATTCTGGTTAGTTGCTCTTCTAATGCAGGTAAGAAATGGTGGCTGCAGAAACCTCCTTGCATTTTGGTTTCCAACACTTCCTTTTCCACTTGCTTGATGGGGGAATCATTGGGAGGGCAGGTGGCGTACTTGAGAAAGCAGAGGTTGTTAGAAATGTTGGGGACTGAGGTTGAGACCCCCCAGCTCCTCCGTATATCAGCTGTGTGTTTTCGGACAAGTCGCTTTATCCTTCCGGACGTCCACTCTCTCATTTGAAAATTGGGGATTCAAATGTCTATTTTATCACAGAGGTGTGGTAAAGATCACCTGAGATGTACGTGCGAGTACTTTGAAGATCGACATGTGTAACGTATTACAACTAGTTTTTTTTGTGTGGACGTAAGGCAGCAGAAAAGGTGTCTTTGATGTTTAATTAATACTAAAAATCTTCCATTACATTTATTTAGCTATAATCGGGAAGGAGGTGGGCACGAGTAATTTTCAAAGGGACTTTTTCCGCTCCCGAAATAGAACTCAGAAAACACACATTTGATTTTCCTTTTGGTGTCAAACCACAGCACCATTGTTATTAGCAGTTTTACAGAATTGTGACCTTCAAACTTGGTGATGTCAAAGACTGAAAGCGAGCTCCCAGTCCTGAAGCCTTTCAAACAGGGCCTGCAAACGGAAGCACTCTTATTTTGAATTATGGGCTAATAGAATTGTCCTCTTAAATGAGCACTTGCAAGTTTAAATGTTGCCTTCCAGGTGGGCTGCAGTAAATGAACGTGCTGAGAGGTGGCTGAAAGCCCTTTTGTGGACAGTGAGGGGAATCTGTTGTAGGGGTTCATGTAACACCCTTCCTGCAGTTAAAAGAGAAACCTAGAACTTAGATTTTCCTAATTGTTCATAAGCTGATTTGTGTATACATCTAGGACGATAATTTACTTTCAGTTTACTGAATTTGTGAATTTTCACATTTGTTTTAATTTGTAATTAAGTTTTCTCTATGAGGCACACCATATGCCACCATTAATTCATTCTCATTGATTTCTTAGGAGATACATGAGTGCATATTTTGATGCAATTTTTGAGGTCTTTTGGAAATCAAACGACTACGTGTCGAGCCATATGGGCCTTTGTTATTTAAAATAGCATACGATAAAGTAACAGAAAGCAAAATGCAAGAGGGACCTGTTAGAACACAAAAAATTGGAAGACTGTAAAATACTGTTATAACACACCCATTTTCAATCTTTTTTTTTTTTTTTTTTCTCTTTTGCCTTATATTTTTGAAATCTGTCTCTGTGGATCCCCACACTGTCTCTTAACCATCTGTGAAGGTACCGAATCCCAAGTGCACCAGGCAAACGTGCGGAAACCAGTCACTGCCCTGGGCTGCAGATAGACACCAACATCCGCCTCCCCTCACTTGTAGCCAGCGTGTTTCTTTTAACATCTTATGCTAGGATTTGACACCGAGCGCCCGTTCATCCGCGCACACGGTGTCCGGTTTTGAAAAGAACCGACGGGTTGTTGTGTTTCGCCGGGGACTGCCGGCGCTCCTGGTGCTGCCTGCCGGACGTGCGGGCTGCAGACCGGGCCGCGGGCGGGAGGACGCGCGGCGCGCACTAGGACCCAGCGGGGCTCCGGGCCCGGGTGGGAGCCGCGCCGCCGACCCCGGGCGGGCGCCGGGGCTGGAGCCGGGGTTCCGGCCGCGATCGGCTGCAGCTCGGCCGGGAGACGGCGCGACCCGGCGGCGGGGCCACCGGCGAGTCCAGCGCCGCCGCAGCCCCCCAATGCGGCCGCGAGAAGCAGCGGTGGGGGGGCCGGCGATCGAAGGTAACGAAAATGGGGCTCATTTCCTGCCTCCTGAGCTTCTGCTCTGGCTCAGCATTGTCACGAGAAGCCCTCACTGTTCTGGCTGCTGCATTTGGGGGCACCCTTTGATTTTTTTAAGGTGTCCGCCCCCGTATTTCCACCTGGTTTCAGATTGATTTATAGCCTGCAGCCCGAATGGGAAAGATCCAGGGATAGCAAGTTGAATATTTTCATTAGTTTTGGCTCAAAAGTAAGTTCATTAAAAAAAAAAAAAAGTTTCTCAGGAATTTGTGAATAGCCGTTTAAAAAATGTTTCTTTTAAAATAGCAGACAAATGAATAATTTCAAAAATTGTCAAATAATGGATGTAATTCTGTTAATTACTTCCTAGGGCTTTACTTTTGTGGGCTCCCCAGGCATTACTTTTATTTTCAAGGAACTAACGTGTTAAATGTGGAGTTTGGCTCGGGCAGAGTTTACAGCATTGCTGTCGCAACTGTTTTGCTATCAATTATAAGCAGTGTCAGATCTGTGGGCAGTTTTCAGCCTCTTTTCCAACACTGTAGCCGGTTATCCTAATATGACATCTACAGATGAGAGTTTCCTTTGAGGGCAGCGAGAATATTTCTCTTTTTGGAGAAGCGTTGTTTTGAGGAGAAAAACCATGATTACTGGCTGGGAGGCTGAGGAGACTATTTTTCATGCTTTGTTTATACTCCTGGGATGACATTTGGGGAAGGGAAAGGCAGGCTTTCTGGGCAGCTTTTAATTGTGGATTATTAATTTACTTAATTTATTAGTTTCAGTCGGTGGGGCTCGGGGAGCCCTCTGTCACATGATGTGCTTAAGGTGACACATTTGGTAGCAGTTGGGACACACTGCAAATGTAAAAATGTGCGTCCTGTGGACTGGTCGGCTGGGAGTTCCCATGTGGTGCTGGTGTAGGTAGGGTGCTCCTGGCTCATTGAGGAAAAAGGAAATCATTTTCTTTAGCTAAGGAAGACGTCCTGTTATATTCCTTTTGTTCCCTGTTTTTCATTGATCGCCAGCTCTGCCTTAGAGAGGGGAGAGCAGCTCCGAGTGCAGAGCCGAGGACTGCACAGATGCCTACAAACCACTTAAACTCTCACACTGATTGGTCAGCTAGATTGAGACTTAGGAAAACAGCCACCCCAAACCTTCTTTTAAAATCCTGCTGTAATTTTCAGATTTGCCCTCTCGTGCGCAGATTCCTGAAAGACTGCCTTTTAGTTTCGGGTGCAGTTTGCTCGTGAGAATCTTTATGTTTAATTTTTCGTTGTTGTTTCTATCTGGATAAAGTAGGCCATTTTGGTGACAAATTTCTTTGCAGACGTCAGCTACTAGCTTACATTTATAGACATATCACTTTACAATACATTCTCCATGATTTCTCCTTGGGAGCTGTACGATGCAAAGTTGTTCAACTTAGAATAATTTTTCATAGGCGGTTTTTGACCTGAATATTTAAACAGCCCCATCAGCAGACGGGCGTCTTGCTGGATCTTTACTTTGATCATTTAAGTGCCCTATGCATTAATATGTTCCACGCACTGAATTTAAGTCTGCAACAGTGAAAGAGAAAGGCACTGAAGAGCCAACAATCACAATCAGCTTGCACACTGTGATAGGAAGTTGTGGCATCTGTTTGGGGAGAATGCATTTCGCATCCAAGAATAGGGCCATTCTTCACCTCTTAAGAACAGAAATTAATAAATATTGTGGAATTCTGTGTCTGTAAGACCAAAAAATATATAAGACCCATGGACTTCTTCATGTGAGCCTTAAAGCACTTCAGTTAATGAAGAAGTATCTCAGAAGTTGTTAAATGTATAAACACTTTTCTGATTGGCTTAAAAATTTAGACACAGGAAGTGGATGGTATCTAATAACCGATGAGTGGAGACATGGTTGTCATGGAAACCGAGAATAGTAACCCCCCCCAACACACATAACCCACCATAACCCCCCCCTTTAAAAAAAAAAAAAAAAAAACCTGCACGTCATCACAGATGCCTGGAGAACATGTTGGCTTCTGTAAGCTTTCCCACAGCATCTGCTGAAACCCGAGACCATGCCTGTCAAATCAAGGTCATTTTACAACAACAACCAAAAATGCAGTGTCCTGGATTTCATAACTGTATTTTATTAAAAATATGTGAGGGGGAAAAAATGTTAAAGCAAGGATGAGCACGCGTGCTTACTTAGCAGTTGGCTACCTCTGAGTTGTATAAGGAAGGGCGAAGAAGGTTTTTGAGCCCTTATTTGAGCCCTTAATTTTGGAATCAAACTTAATTTGTAGGTCCTACCGTTAGGGCGAAGCTCTTTTTAGGGCAGTAAAGACTGGAGTGTTGCCCATAGATGAAGAGTCTTTTGGGGAAGGTATAATGAAGAGACTCTGTTTGCAAGACGGTTCAAAGTTGAACTGTAGCAATTGAATTCAAAGACTGGCATTTTGGAACCCTGGACTAAGGCTGCGTGAGTGGGGATAAATCCACTGACTGTCTGGGGCTTTGCAAAGTACAGGGGACGGTGTTCTCAATAGCTCAGTGGGGAGAGAAAAACTCCCACTAAACAGAGCTAAACTGTTAGAAAACTGAGGTTAGTATCTGATTAACTTAGAGAAGTTTCCTCTCTGTTTGTGGATGAGGAGTGTGCGTGTAGTTTTAAGTTTTCAAAGTCAGAGTTGCGACTATTTTCACTATCTTGGTAATGGTTTCAGTGAGGAGGGGGGGAAAAAGGGAGAAAAGCCTGGAGACCCTACTCCTTTTCACTTTGCTGAGTGAAAAATAACCAAGGAGGCCTTCTCCTTGATTTTGACTTGGATGGTCAACATGGACGCATGTAAATATCATGGCCAATGTGTTTCTTAACGTTTCTCTAATCTGGGCAGTGGTAGTCTTTAAATTCTAAATTCTTGATATTCATTTAGTGATATCTTCCTTCCAGTCATGATTCATAGCATTGCCTTGCTTTATCTTAATTGAAACTGGTCAGTTTTAAATCTTACTTAATTAACATTTTGATCTTTTTAAAAAGGAGCAAATTTTCTTTGTTTTTATGAACTGATTGCATGGGGGAAGAGAGAAAGTGTAAAGAATCCTGACTGTATTTTAATGTTTATGTAACACCCTTCCCCATGCCATAGGAGTATGGGCTTTAGAAGAAATACAGCGATACAACAATCACCTGTTGGGTTGATTCAGCATATACATTTCATGATCCCATGTTGTCAGATATTTAACTGATTGGGATTTGGTGAAAAAGATTGTGTTTAATGACACAACGGTTCTCTTTTAGCAAAGAATTTCCTGCAGGGAGCTTTCTTATCTATAAGTATGGTCATTGGCAGGAAGCAAGTCAGTTGCTTGTTTTTACAAACCAAAGGAAATGAATGGGATTTGTTGGTTTCTAGAATCTGCCTGCCTTCTCCATTGTCTGTCAAATACTTTGCTCAAAATTTCTAAAGCTACTCCGAATCTTTGGCATTTCTGTTTATTTATTTTTGACTCTGGGATTAGAAAAATTGGTCATTATTCTACTGCGTACAACTTATTTTACCGATACAAATGAACAAGATGTTCATAATATTCTAATTCGTTTTCAGTTGTCAGATACACACATACTCCCTGAAGCTGGCATATTTGGATAGCTATGCCAAATTTCTAATAATCCCGAATACCAACTAAATGCCAGTTTCATGGAGAGGTAAAGGGAGAGAGGTAGCTTCCTTCTTTTCTTTGCTTATCAGAAGAAAATTCAAAAAGACTGAATGTCAGGTCTCTGCCTCCTCTGCTGATGGCAAAAGATTGGTGTAGGGAGAGAGTCAGAAATGGGTGTGTGTGTGCTAAATCCAGTGTACAATCCATGTGAGAAAAACAGATCTTAACGTTGAAGAGATTTTTTTTGTGCAAAACTCTGGATTACTTTTTGGATATTGTAAATAAACGCATTTGGTTGTTTTAATTTGTGCATGTTTCCAATTCTGGAAGAGAAACCAAGGGTGCTTTAAAGGAAAATAAGTACGGAAACCTACATTTGACGGAAACAGCCCTGGGAGGATGCGTAAGAGTGTCGGAGGGAGGGAATGGTTCGTTGCAATGGTTTTCACACATTTTTGAAGACATCATTTTTGTTTTATATTTAGCACCGAATGGAATCTTATGCAAGACCCTAATACATGAGCTGAATAGGAACAGAGCTGCTTGGGGGGAACCAAGAGTCGGGAGCCCAGAGCCTGATGTCTTCCCCTGGGCTGTGCCTGGGGCTCACCCTAGAACCCTACTGCCTCTGTGAAACAGTTTGAAAATCACTGCTTTTAAAATGTCCAAAATATTCTCCAAAGAAGGCCCAAGGGAATGGCTTGCAGAGCCGTGGAACCTCTTAGCTGGCGAGAGAACTTCTGCCTTGACAATTTAAGAGGCGCTCGTGTTCAGAGTGAGTAGGAAAAAGGCACGTACTACAAGGTACCTCAATAAGCCAGCCTGTGTCTGGCAAATGATTTGGCTGGCCATAAATATGGCAAAGCCCTGGACCAGTCTCTGATAAGGGAAGGGAAAGGATGTCTTTAAGGGTTATTTACAAACCAGGACCCCCTTTCCCGTAAGTTATGGCAACATCGCACAGAGGTATTTGAGAGACCTTGGCTATGATTATTCCAGAATACATGGGTTTATTCTTTTGTCACCTCGGGATCTGTTATATCACTGGTATTCTATTTGTCAGTGAAAATTATTTCATATTAAGTGTTGCTCATGAAATGAAGGTTTGCCAAGCTATATAATCCATTTGGCAGACTCAGTTGTGTTTTGAGTAAAATGATAACACACAGATGATATTTGAATATCATCAAATATATTTGCGTTATCTCCTTTCGTGTACAATTGACTGAGATGGCAATGTTGGGCTGGGCTCAGTTCTCGCTTACATCCCAGAGCTACGCATATGAAGATTTCTAAGGGTGGTGGACAGAGAAAGCCCCCTTCAGTTCCGCTCTGGGTTTTCATGACCCCTTGATACACATGCACAGGGTTATGGAAGTGAGGAGAAATCAGGGCACCCTTCAGGCAGACAGTAGAGCATCCTGCTTCCTGTGGCCACAGCCATCCTCCCTGCATCATTTCCTGGGGGATGCGCAGTGTGGGTGTTTGTAGAAGTAGAAAGGACAGACTCCTCCTCTCTACGTTCTCCCATTACTGCCGCCAGGCCATTCCTGTTACCTGCATGGGGTTGGAAACGACAATTAGAATAATCGGTGTTCTGATTAGAGAAGTTGCAGGTTTTCCAGCAACTTGGGCCAGAATTCTTTCTTTATCTTTTCTTTGTTTCTTTTCTTTTCTTTTCTTTTTTTTTTTTTTAAGTAGGCTCCACAGTCATGGTGGGGTTTGAACTCACGCCCCTGAGATCAAGCGTCCCAGGCTCTACTCACTGAACCAGCCAGGCACACCAGGGAACTTTTTTTTTTTTTTTAAAGAAAATATTTCCACTACAAAGATGAAACTAGTACAAGCACAAAATAGTTGGCTGTGGTAGTGGATGGAGAGAAAATGATTGTGGGTAACTTTTATTTGTTGAATTGTGTAGAAGAAAGCTTTTCATGCGTAGGCTGTTTAAAGCTATCTTATTCCTCCTCCCACTGCATTTCAAAGAAGAATGAGTGTGTACGCAGAAAACCAGTGGAACTGTCCCAAGGCATATTCATGAAAATAGACCAGTGATTTCTCTTGAGTGAGCATTTAAACTATTATGTTCTTGGGGACTTCTGGTTTTGAGCTCAAGGATGCGGTCCAGTTACTGGGATCTGGCAGAAATGCTAACGTAGGACATCAGAGGTTACGCGGACTGTGGGCTAGGTACCTTTCTTAGGATTTGGATCATAGCAAGTTCTCCTTGAAGAGGGGATGTTAGTATATTATAGAAGGTTAGATTTCAGATAATCTCAGGTATCTCTTCACACCCTGACATTTTCTGATTTGGCAAACTGAACATTTTCGGAGCCTTTAAAACAATTGCCGTTTAATGACGAGTTAATACAGATCTCTAAATTAAGGTAGTCATTTTGTTTCGTGGGACTCGATTTAGCATTTATAGTGGTCTCTTGAAAAAGAAATAACTTGCTCTTGGGTAAATTTGGCTGTATTGGGTAATAGAAAAAATAAAACCACACTAGTAAAGAGGTGTCCTTTAAAAGGCGCCTCCCCAGGGCGCCTGGGTGGCTCAGTGGGGTGGGTGTCTGACTTCTGCACAGGTCTTCATCTCAGCGTCCTGGGATGGAGCCCTGCCCCTTTCCTTCTCCCTCTTCCCCTCCCCCTGCTCATGCACAGGCTCTCTACATGCTCTCTCTCTCCCTTTCTCAAATAAATAAATAATTTTTTTTTAAATGTGCCTCCCCAATATGACTTTAATTGATTCTTGTAATAACCTAGTATTCATATACCACTACCACTGTTACTACTAAGTAATGATAAATATGCATTAATGTCCCATTTTACAGATGAAGAAACTGAGCCCTGTGTTCCTAGGGCCACATACTCATTGGTAGCCAGCCAATTCTCCTGACTCCCAAATTCCAGGTGTTTTTTCCACCCCAGTGGCTACCTCTGAACTGTTCACCTGTTTCTGTTCCAGGGTTGATGACTTCCCCTTCCATGCTCAAAATGGAATCTCCTCCTGGGAAATATCACAGGGTAGGGTAGGGGATATTTGATGGAACTTTGGCAAGAAATAGGGTTTTGCTTCTTGACATTCTGTGTTCCCACATCTGACCAATAGGGATGCAAGGAACTCTTTAGTTCCCTTGTCAGAGACTATCTTTCTTAATTCCTCTTCATCTTTTGAATTTTCCTTCATCTACCTCTGAGCGCATTCACCTACTTGGTAAAAGAAAGGGATATGACTTTCCTGAATTACCCCTATATTACACTGCATCTTTCCATTGTGACCTCTGCAGAAATGGATTTCCTATTAGTGTTCGCTTTTGTAATTCACAGGGCTGCCCAACAGACTCAGAGGTGCAAATACAATGATATCTCCTTTATTTTTGGAATAAAAAACGGGGCTTAACTTGTCCCATCAGCGGGCTGTCTGGTATCTCCTTCTTGGGACTCCGCTACCCCCAAGTCATACAAACCCCGTGTGGGTTGATACAGACCGAGTGGAGTGGAATCACTTTGACTTCCTCACCTAAGCCCAGAGCTCTGCTCCTTGCAGGCTGGCTGGACAGTCTCCAGCCACAGAAAGTTCATGGGCACTTGTTCGTGCAGGTAGCAGCCGTGGAAGGTTGGGCTGGCGGGCTCTAGGACGTCAGGCCCAAAAGGGAAGTGGCCAGAGCATCAGCAGCTCCTGCGACCACTCTACGCTCTAGATCTTTCCACAGGGTCAGAAATGTAGACGTTTTAGGAGAAGAATCATTTTTAATAATCCTCTGAACTTGAAAATGAATGAAGACCCTGGGAGAGTGGTTTTTCGTCCAGACAAATGGGAACAAGAGAAGGCAAGCCAGTTCGGACGGAGTCTCAGCATTCAGGCAGAAATGTTCAATCAGGGCTTCGTTTTGTTGTTGTTTTTCTCTCTTGCCACCATTATCCTGTTTCCCAGGTTGGAAAACTTGGACACCTCCTTGTTTTCCATCCATGTAGCTCATTTATCACCAGAGCTGCTTGCTGCTTTCTTGGAAATCTACCTTTTATTCATCTCCTTGTCCTGAGGGCCAGTGCCTAATGCCAGGGAGACTGTGGGTCACCTCGAAGGGCCTCTGTCCACCTCCTGGTCCCTTTCCTTCCTCTGTAGTCCTGAAGACTTGTCTCCCCACAAAACACTCTGGAAGGGCCTCTCCCACTGAGAGCTGTGTGCGACCTTGACCTAAGACCCAGTGATATGCAAAGAAGACTCAGTAACGTGGAAATCCTGAATGGATTATTGTGAAGGTTAATCATAGAATCCCTGAGAAGCGCTTGGCCCAGAGACTGGCCCGTAGCTGCAGCTTACCATAGCGATTTGTATTGTGTTGTGTCCCTCAGCGCCTGAGAACCTGTGGTGACTTGCTGTGGTTCACCTTACCCAGCCTGTCTTCCTCTGTCCGGCAAGAGCTTCTGTGATCTGGCCTTACCCATTAGGGCTCAGGCAATGTTCCTAGAACTGGTCTCCAGACTTGGCCTGCTCCTTCCAGCTCCACTGCCTTTGTTTACATCGTTCCTAGTCCTTATGATCCCCTGACCACAGCTGCCTTCTTCCTCTGCTCACATGTTGGGAAGACGGCAGTTTCAGCCATCCTGCAATTCCAGTGTATAGAGAAAGTGCAATAATTTACTCATTTTTTTCCTACAGCGAACCTTCTTCCCTGGTGCCCACCTGCTGATGAGCAGGAAAAAGAACAAGAACTTCTGATCCCATGTATTTTAAAACTTAGTGTGGTCAGATAATCCAAACAGTCCCTTACAGTAATTCTTAGTCTTCCTAGAAGAAGAATGCCCATTTGCTCATGCTGTCCTCGATCCTTTGCCTGTGAGGGGGTGTGTGTGTGTGGGAAGAAGTGTCAAGCATGCTTCTTCCTTGTATTTCTTCCCGAGGATGAGCAGGTTCAGGCTCCTTAGGTGGGGTGACCTCTGTTCCTGGGCACTGGGTCTCTTGCCCACTGGTGCTGCTTATTTTATACTAGCAGTTGAAGCCTGTGACTCTGACTACATGTAATCCAATCCAGCGGTTTTCAAAGACCCACAGTAAGATATAGAGACATTGTCAGAGCACCTGAGTGGCTCATCTGTTAAGCATCCAACTCTTGGTTTGGGCTCAGGTCATGATCTCAGGGTTGTAGGATCAAGCCCCACATCAGGCTCTACACTCAATAGGGAGTCTGCTTGAGGTTCTCTCTTTCCCTGTCTTCTGCCCGTCCCTCACCTCCCTCCCCCTCAAATAAATAAATCTTTTTTTTTAAAAAAGATACAGATTCATTGTCAGGAGACCCTATTAAGCACATATGGACATTGTATACATGAATGGACCATACAAAGGATAGTATTTTTCTTGCTACACACCAAGCACTCTGATCTCCTCCATTCTCTTTTAGTTTATTCTTTTTTAAAAAATTTTTATTTATTTATTTTTAAAGATTTTATTTATTCATTTGACAGAGAGAGATCACAAATAGGCAGAGAGAGAGAGGGAAGCAGGCTCCCCACCGAGCAGAGAGCCCGACATGGGGCTCCATCCCAGGACCCCAAGATCACGACCCGAGCCAAAAGCAGTGGCTCAATCCACTGAGCCACCCAGGCGCCCCTCTTTTATTTTATTCTTTTATTTAATTTAAAAAACCTCACTGTGATACTCCCTGCTGACCCAGTCCCACCTCAGCTCCCAAGAGCAGCAAACTCTGAGTTTTAGCCATATCCTCTATCAGCCTTCCGGTCTGATGGTCTTGGCAAGGGGTCCCTTCCTGTGGCTACAGCCAGCTCAAGGCGAGTGTGTGGTTCTTAGCTCAGCCTCCTCCTCCTCCCACCCCAACTCCTCACCTCCCTGCTCCCTCTGCCTGAGCACACGGTGGCACTGGGCTGATGAAGCTGTGCCCCACACTGGTGCAGGCCGTCTCTTCTCAGGGCTCCACGTGGTGCAGGAAGATGGGGGCAAGGACATCCCTCTCCACCCAGTGGACTTTCTCTAGTCAGGAGGCCGAGTCACCCAGGAGTAGGCCACTCTGCTATCCTCTTTTCTTCTCTCCTATTTCTTTCGCATAATTATTGGGACCCAGAAAGGGGTGGATTCTTCTTGAGCTTCCCCTTCACCGCCTCGTCCTTGCACCATCAAGGCCTGGAGATTAGAGACTTCCGGGTCCCTGCTGGGTGAAAGTAGCGTCTTCCACTGTCTTCCAGTAGATTCTTTGAGTTGGGTCCTCCAGATTCCTGGTAAATGGTGGAAAATCCTGTCCCAGGACAAAGCGTGACTTTCAAGGCTGTGGAATTTCTGCCTATGGCAGAGTCTACCAATTTCTCACCTGTGTCCCCTGCTCCCGCTTGTAGCTAAGAACGGTAAAATTCTAGCTTCTGGGATGTGAGTAGGTGTGTGAGGTTTCTGTCTGGTTTGTGTCCTTGTTTTTCTTTATAGTTTTGTTACATACTTTTTATTTTTTTAGCCCCAAACTACATATAGTTTCGTTTTGCCTCCTTTCATATAAATGGAAACATCATAGATTGTGTGTGTGTGTGTGTGTGTGTGTGTGTGTGTGTGTGTACTATCTCATGGTTTAAAATATGTTTCTTATAAATGGGAACCAAAAAATGGAAAGCCTCTGCATTATGGTAATTGTCTAGATAAGGAATTTCTGGTCATAGGGTATCAGCATCTGAATGCAAATTGGTTTCAAAGGTGCCTGTGCCAATTTACATTCCCACTAGTAGTGAATGTTTTTCTGTTGTTTCATGTTCTCAAGACATTTGTTATTGTTAGACTTTAAAAGCTTTGCCAGTATAATAAGTGTGAAACAATCTCATTATTATTTAAATTGTTGGGTTATGGATAAGTTTGAGAAACTTTTCATAAGTTTATCGGTCATGTATGTTTCTTTGTTTGTGAAGTTCCTATTTGCCTTTCATCTAGTGTTTTCCTAAAAACGTTTAGTTTCTTAAGTCTTCTCTGTAGTATCTCTTTCTCTTTACTTTCTGCTTGTATCTTTATTGCTTTTACACTTTTGTGTTTATTATTTTATTTTTTTAACTTCCCGAGATGGCAGCTTTTGAAGTTTTCTATTTTTTAATTTTAAAGATTTTATTTTAAGGTAATCTCTACACCAAACGTGGGGCTCGAACTCATGACCCTGAGATCAAGAGATACAACCTCTTCCAACTGAGCCAGTCAGGTACCCCTGAAGTTTTCTTTTCTAATACAAAAATATACTATAAATGACCTTCTAAGTACTGAGTTAGTACTATCTCAGGAGTGATAGTTTGTAAAATTTTCACTGTTCAGTTCTAATTAACTTCTAAATTTATTATGACTTTTTCTTTGTTCTATGGGTTATTTAAAAGTGTTTTGTATCTTTCAAGTTATTTTTTAATTATTGATTTCTAACAATTGCATTTTTGTCATAGAACACAGTCTTATGATGTCAATTATGGAATATTAAGTCAAGCTTGTTAACCTAGTTTTTAAATCTTTACTATTTTTATCAGTACTTTGCTGATCTATTTTTAATTGAGAGAAGTGTATTAATTTCTCACTGTTACCACTTTTCTTGATATATTTTCAAGTTACATTATTTGGTGTATATATTTAGACTTCTTCTGTCATCTAGGAGAATTGAATCTTTTATTATCATGAAGGAATGCACTTTAATGCTTATGCTGTTTTTTGTCTTCAAGCATATTTTGTCTGCTGTTCATGTGGCAACACTAGACAACCGTGGGACATAGCAGCTTCTTCTTTATTAATTTTTGCTACTTGATTTTCTATCCTTTGTTTTTTCAAACTCTTTGTATCGTAGTATTTTGGATGTATCTGTTATATGTGACATATAGGTAGGTATTGTTTTTAGGCAGTCTGTAAATATCTTTAAACTGAAATATGTTATGTTTATATTTATTGTAATTATGGATATATTTCAACTTATTTTTTCATGTTATTTTATCCACTCCATTCGTCCTGCCTCTTCTATGTTTCTTTTTCTTTCGTTCCTTTCCACCTTTTGAATTGATGAGCATTCCTTTCTTATTTTATATATTTTTCTATAGAGTTTAGAAGTTTTACACTATTATTATTCTTTTAGTGGTTCTCTGGAAGTTTTGGCATGTAAACTCATCAAGGTCTAAAACTAATTCATATCTTTTCTTTCCTCCCAAGCAGTGAAAGGATCTTAGGCAACCTATGCTCCAGTCACTGCTCCTCACTTCCCCAAATTAGGTCCCATTTTTGCTCAGTGTTTCAGGTGTGTGTTATGTTTTTTTTAACTTCACATGTTAGACATTGCTGTTATCCTTTTAAAAATAGTAATTTTTGTTCAGATTTACCCACATATTTACTACTTTCTTTGCTTATAATTTCTTCCTCTGCCCCCAGTCGTACCTTACTAGAGTACTTCTCTTCTTAGATTTCATTTAGTCAGAATCAATTAAGGGAAAACTATTCAGTTATTGTTTGTTGCAAAGTTGTATTTTTTTCCTGCTTTCTAAAAATATAGTTTTGCTAGGTATAAAACCTATGTTTGCTATGTGTAGAATTCTAGTTATTTTTCTGTCAACACATTAGAGATATTCTGTTTTCTGGTTTCTTCCATTGAGAAGTCAATACTAAATCTAATTGTCACTTGTCATTGAAGGGTATTCTTTATTCAATAGTACTTTATGGCTGCTCTTAGATATTTTTTTGTCTTTGGTATTCTGCAATTTTATTATAAAGTATCTATATGTGCATTTCTCTTTTATGTATTTATTTTGTATGGGTTTTTTGGGGTTTTGTGAATTTATGGGTTAGATTTTTTCATCAGTTCTGGAAGATTCTCAAAATATTGCCCCTGCTCTGTACTCTTCTTTTCTACTTCTGGATTTCAGATTAAGTATATATTAGACTTTTGTTCTTTGTCTTCTCTGTGTTTAAACTTCTTTTTCATGTTTTCAGTCTCTATATTATCTTTATGTACTACAGTCTAGGTATTTTCAGTGTTCTCTAGTCAATCTTTCTGATCTTGCTTATAGCTTATATACTTGTTTCTTTCTATTATTTAAACATTTATTTTATATTGTGTGTCTCATGATTTTAAAACTTGAAATCTTTGTGGGCTCAATTCTACTATCTCTTGTTTCTGCTAGTTGTTCATGATCTTTGTTTCCTTATGCATGTTTGTTTGTGGGTTTTGTTTTATTTTGCTGTGACCTAATTATTTTTGAGACTTTATCAATGGTAATTCTTTGAGGTTTGTATTGAGGTAAATTCTCCAGCTTTTGCCAGGTGCATAGTATCATAAACAGTCTGCAAAGCAAGGACTTAAAATTTTCAACTTGAGTCTTGGGGTATCAATCACATAATCAGTTCATATTCAAAACTCATATGAGGGCTCTCTTGTGATTACAGATTTTCAGTAAGGACTTTCTCTCCTCTATGCAACATTAATTTTGGAGACAGGAAATTCTGGTAGCCTTTTGGAGTCCTGTCTATAGCAAAGCACCTCCTAGTATACTTTCTTTGTACCTTGGTGAGTCCTGGCTCTGTTAGTGCTACCAAATTTATTTGGTGTCCCCTGTGCTCCACTATATTGTAAAAACAGAAGCTCAAGTTCTCCCAGTTTGTTAAATGCCTTCAAGATGAAAGCTGATGTAAGTGTTATGCTCTGAGTATGCCTCATTTTCTTGTTGGCTCATACATATATTTCAAACTATTTTGAGGAAGTATTTTGTGCAGAATCTTTAGTTGTTTCAAGGATTGGACAGGTATCTTATTTGCCATAGTGCTAGAAAAAGAACTTCCATCCTTCTTTCTCTCGGTATTCCTTCTTCGGTAGTCCCTGAACATATGACTGCCTCTGGGTAATTTGGGTGAAGATCATGTGTGCATAAGGCAGTAGAAAAAAAGCACAGTCATTTTCAAAATATGACCTCTTTCTATACCTATTTTAAGCTCTAACTTGTATTTGTTGAGATAATACTAGCTGCTTCAATAAAACCAACAGTGAAATGAAGCAAAAAAATAAAAGTTTATTCCTTACATATCCAAAGTGGATGTCCTGACAGGAGGCTGGCACTGATTCAGGTGGTGATTGAGGAAGCCAGAGAGTTTTCATTCTGTGGCTCTGCCATTTTCAACCAATGGCTCCTAAGGTCATTGTGCTTATTTGGATCACACCAGCAAAAAAGGGAAAGAATGTAGAAACTCAGGAGTGACAGATTTTTTTTTTCTGGCCGTCCTAGATGTGGCACATTCCACTTCCTTTCCCAGTTATTAGCTAATACTTGGTTGGGTTGCCGTATCTGCCTGCAAGGAGGGTTGCTGGGAAAGATATTCTGGATGTGAGCCTCAGAGGAAGAAGAACAGGTATAATAAACAGCCAGCCTGTCTCTGCCATGCATTTCCTCTCTGAAACTGTGGACCCACCTGTTTCTCACTTCTCTGAGCTCCCTTTTCACTTAGAATCAGTGCCACCAACGTTTAGGATTTAATTATCCT
This sequence comes from Enhydra lutris kenyoni, assembly GCF_002288905.1. NCBI lineage: Eukaryota > Metazoa > Chordata > Mammalia > Carnivora > Mustelidae > Enhydra > Enhydra lutris. Next base: position 5,972,172 of record NW_019154104.1, read on the forward strand.
GAATTATTTCATGTTCATCCAGTGTAAACCCCCAACTATATCATAACTTCCTTGAGGGTGTGAATTTTGTGCTGAACATTTGAAAATGTCCCCTATCACGCAATTTTGAACACACAGTGTGCTATACAGAAATTAAACCTCTGAATGAAAGGAGAATGTTCTTGTTCTAAGGAAATGACTGTTAGCATATTTAGGTATGTGGTGTTGTGATCTGCGACTTACTCATTACGTTATTCCTTCATGTTTTCTCCTTAGACTTGAAATTTATCAAAATAAAAATTTGGAGGGAAAAAACCCCAAAACCCCTGTAGTTTGGAGGGCACTACACACAATAGTGGCCTTGCCATGGGGTGACCATTCTAATCTATCTCAGTTGTTTCTTCTGAAATATCTTGATATCAGCCTTCTTGGCACCTTCTGGGTTGTTCTGATAATTCATTCCTTCATTCTGGAAATATCTTTGAGGTCTGCAGGGTGCTAGAGACTGGGGAGTAGCTGGGTATAGGGGTGCGAGATAAGACCCTGCCCCAGGGCCAGTCAGGTGAAGGGGTGTAAACTGCTTTGAGTGGAGAAAGACTTCTGCAATTGATTTTGTGATTGATATAGCGGTGGTTCTAGTTTATTTGTAGGATGGGAAGGATAAAGTCTTGGCGTAATCTCAAGTCCTTTAACATGGACTTTTCACTTCTTTTTCCTTTGCTTTTAGGTCTTGCCTAAGGAGGCCAGCCTTTTTCCAGGCAAGTAGTTAGCAAATCAACAAACAGAGTGTAGCTCTTAAATATTCTCTAGGGCCACAGATAATCTCAACTGAACTGGACCCTGGCTTATTGGTCTCAGTGTCACTCTCTGCTTGAGTTGAACTCATCACTTTGTTGCTAGGCTCAATGTTTTCAATTCTCTATTTTTATTTTCTGTTGCTATTGGTCTTAGTAAATGAGAATGACATATGGACTTGAGTTAAACTGTTGGAATCATCGTTTGTTTTCTTTTCATTGCATAGTTTTCTTTCTCTACTGCACCGCACTGTGGATGGGAAAATACACTGACATCTTAGTAACTCTAACTAATCTATTATCCACCTGCTCAGATGCAAGCACAATGCATGTGGCAAATTACTTTATATGCCAATAAAACCTGTGTTTTAGAAAAATGTTGAGCTGTTTATATTCAAAACATTGTTTTGAATCAAGCCATCTAAAATATGCAGATGAGGAATAGGAAATGGTATCCTGAATAGCATCCTCAAAATTCCAGGAAGGGTCAGGCTACAAAATACAAGACGTGGCGAGTCTATAATTAGGTGTCGACCATGTTTAATTTGCCTGAGCACCTCCTTGGGCTTAGCTCTGGCACTGGGCAGAGAATAGCTCGAACCCAGAGGAGTTCACTTTAGAAGATGACCCAGCAGGTAATGTGGTTCCACCAATAGCCAAGACAGCATGGCCTTCATGTCTTATGTTGTTTCATTTGTGGAACAGGGCACAGAATTTCTGGCAGGTGAGAGCAGAGTATAGCATTTTTTAATAAAATTGATGAAGTATAGATGAGTGGGTGTACAGGGCTCTTAAAATTGTGCCCATTTTCTTCCCAATTCTAAACCTTCTCCAGTAAATGAGAATTTCAGAATTTTTTTTTCTTCTTGTGTTTGGAAAGGTTTCTAAAACTCCTCTTTTGGAGATGCTGAGTCTCAGCCAAAGACATTAATGAGATATACAGCCCAGGACCTAGCAGACTGGGTAGGATAGCTAACCCCCTCTGTTGATGCAGTGAGCTACTCAGGGGTCTCTTCCCACTTCGAGCAAGGGCTCCTTTTTATCCTTAATACTAAGTATTCAGTCACAAAGGGAAAAGGCAAGACTTCTATATTTTTGATATAGCTGATGTGATTTTAAAATTAATTTACTTATATATATTTAAAGATTGATTTATTTATCTTTAGAGAGAGAGAACACATGAGCAGGGGAGGGAGAGAGAGAGAAGGAGAGAGGGAGAGGGAGAGAGAATCCTCAAGCAGACACCCCACTGAGCTCAGAGCTCAGTGTGGAACTCGATCTCATGACCTTGAGATGATGACCTGACCAGAAATCAAGAGTCAAATCGCTTAACTGACTGAGCCATCCAGGCACCCCATTAAATTAAATTAAATTAATATATATATATATATATATAGCTTTTATTTATATGTTAGACAGAGATCACAAGTAGGCAGAGAGAGAGGAAGGGAAGCAGACTCCCTGCCAAGCAGAGAGCCCGATATGAGGCTCAATCCCAGGAGCCTTGGATCATGACCCGAGCCGAAGGCAGAGGCTTTTTTTTTTTTTAAGATTTTATTTATTTATTTGACAGACAGAAATCGCAAGTGGGCAGAACAGACAAGCCGAGAGAGAGAGAGAGAGAGAGAGTGGGAAGCAGGCTCCCTGCTGAGCAGAGAGCCCAATGCGGGGATTGATCCCAGCCAGGATCCTGAGATCATGACCTGAGCCAAAGACAGAGGCTTTAACCGACTGAACCACCCAGGTGCCCCTAAATTAATTTGTATTTTTAAAGCAGAGTACTTCATGCAGTATTATTGAGGATGACCATATATCCCGATTTGTTTGTAATAGTTTTGGTTTATGCGTACTGCCTCAGTATAATGACTCCTTTTATTTTCAAAGGCATCCTGGTTTATGTGATGAATTATAGTCACTTTACTTACAGTGATAGTTTAGGTAGCAATAGTAGGTCAGATTTGTTCGTACCAGCTTATCTGCTGAGAAAACCTGCTTAAAATTAAAAAGAAAAAAAAAAGTCAGTTTGGAAGCATTGGAGAGGCATCAAGGCAATGTGGAATGATAAAATCAAGATTCAGGGAAAGGAAAGCCCTAAGAGATGAGCACAGCTTTGGATCTTTTTCTTGAGACATTTGTCACTTCCAAAATTAGTGGCCAAGAGACTAAAAATCTTGGCAGAGCTTTCAACAGACTCATGGGATTGGGGGCATTATAACTGTATTTAAGTCCTGCCAAGGAGCAGAAGCCCTAGTAAACAACCTGGGCTTTCATTTGGAACCCTGAGTCAAGATCAACCAGAAATAGAAAAACTCACACAGGGACTGAAGCCAAAAATCAAATATTTTCAGATTAGTGTCCCTAGCTTAGTTGCTTGCCAGAAACAAAAGTTAAAATCCTCTCTGGAGGAAGATACATCTTTCAGAGCCTCATGTTGTTACTAGAGTTTTTCATATACTGTATCTGTCACCTGGTAAAAAATAACTAGACATATGAGCAGATAAGACATGATTTAGAAAATCAACAAATAAGAGCTACCTGAAGGGTATTTGTCTTTCTCTGGCTGACTTATTTCATTTAATACCATACCCTGTAGGTCCACCCACGTTGCCACAACTGGCAAGATCTTGTTCTTTTTTATGGCCATTTAATATCCCATTTGTATCTCTATCTCTATCTCTATCTATATTACCTCTTCTTTATCATTCCCATGTGGAATTTAAGAAGCAAAGCAAATGAACAAACACAAAGAGACCAAAAAACCCAGGCTTGAATACAGAGAACAAACTGGTGGCTGCCAGAGGGGAGGTCGGTGGGGAGATTGGTGAAATACATAAAGGGGATCAAGACCACACTTATATTGATGAGCACCGAGAAATGTACAGAATTGTTGAATCAGTATGTTGTACACCTGAAACTAATATAACAATGTATGTTAATTATTCTTGAATACATTTATATATATGTATTTAAAAAGAAAATACAAAGGAAATGGAAAAAATTTATAGATGTATTCTAGATGACTGAAGTTCTTTAAAGCAAGTAATAAAGATGAAGAAGAAGAAGAAAAAAAGATATAGCTAAAAGAAATCCAGATAGTAGATTAATCAGAGATGGTCTCTAAGACAACTGATGAAAATATTCAGAAAATTAAAAGATAAGATGTAAAAATTTGCCAGACAACTGAAAATTATAAATAAGAACCTGGTAGTGAAAAATATAGTTACTGAAGTTTAATAGATAACTTATGAATCAATGAACTTTTTGAGGCGATTTAAGTCCTCTAAGACTGCATTGTAGTGTTGGTGATGGTTGCACAACTGAATTAATATGCTGAAACCACTAAGTATACATTTACAACACGTATATTTCATGGTATGTAAATTGTACTTTAATACATGTGTTGAAAATGGATGGGTTCAATGGAGTAGATGCAGTTGAAGAGAGAGTTAGTGAACTGAAATATCAAGAAGAAGAAAATACCCAAAATAAAGCATGGAGAGACAAAATGATAGAAAGTAAATACAGGATTTTGAAAGACATATGAAATATGGGAGAAAGGTCTAATATACACGTAATTGGAGTTTCAGTAGGAGAGGAGAGAGAAAATGGAACAGAAGAAATAATTGGAAAAAATGGCAAAAAATTTTCTAAACCTAACAAATGACACAAAGCTGCAGAATTAAGAAGACCTAAGATAGCAATCAGGTTCAGTACAAAAAATAAATAAAGAAAGAAATCAAATAAAAGAAGCTGAAAAGCAGTCAAGACTGGAGGAATAGTTAACTCTTGTTTTCAAAGGAGCAACAATAATATTGTCAACCACCTGTTCAATGAAACAACACAAGTTAAAAAGAAAGGCATGAGATCTTTAAACTGCTGAAAGAAAACTATTGTTAACTGTGTATTCTATATCTACCTAAAGGATTCCTCAAAAATGAAGACAAACTAAAAGTATTTCGAAAAAATTGTCATGAGCCCATCTGTACTAAAGGAGATCCTAAAAGGCATCCCCCTGCCTTTTTTTTTTTTTTTTTTTTTTTTAAAGTAGGCTCCATTCCCAGAGTGGAGCCCAGTGTGGGGCTTGAATGCACAGTCCTGAGATCAACATCTGAGTTGAGATCAAGAGTTAGATGTCCAACTAACTGAGGGCTATCTAGGTGCCCCTAAAAGGCATCCTTTGGACAGAAGGAAAATTATTTCAGATCAAAGCTCAGAGATGTAGGAAAGAATGAAGAGCAGTAGAAATAATAAGTAACTAAGTATAAATAAATATTCACTCTAAATATAATTATTATTCCTGTTGTAAATATTTGGTGAATAAAATATATGATCAAAGGAGAACTTAAGTCTGAAGAGATTAAGGAAGTTACATTATATGATCCATCTATTATGTAGGACATGATAAAACTAATTTGTATTAGCCATTAATAAGTCAAGGGTGCATGTTTTAAACTCTGGATAATCTTTAAAAGAATGGTAAAGGAATATAGAAATAATAAAAGAAGGGAGCTAGAATAATAAAATATACTCAGATAATTTAAAAAAAGGTAGAAAGTGGAGAAAAAGGATCCTATAGTAGATAAAACTAAATGAATAAAAAATAGGTTTAAGCCCAAATATATCAGCAATTATATGAAATATAAATGGAGTATATTTTATATGTAAATATAAGTTTTTTTTTAAAGATTTTATTTATTTACTTGACAGAGATCACAAGTAGGTAAAGAGGCAAGCAGAGAGAGAGAGAGAGGCGAAAGTCAAAGATAATAAGGTTGAATTTTTAAAAACCTATATGCTACTTTAAAGAGATGTGCACTTTTAAAAAAAATACAGAAAGGCCGAACACAAAGGGATGTAAAAAGATACAACATGCAAATACTAGCCAAAAGAAAGATTGCATAGCCATGTATGTATGTATATGTATATGTGTGTGTGTGTGTGTGTGTGTGTGTGTGTAAAATTTCTTTTAAGATTTATTTCTTTGAGAGAGAGAGGAAGAGAGAGACACAACACATGCATGCATAAGCAGAGGGAGGGGCAGAGAGTGAGGGAGAGAATCTCAAGCAGACTCCATGCTGAGCATGGAGCCCAAAGGGGGGCCCAATCCCACAACCCCAAGATTATGCCTTGAGCTGAAATTCATAGTTGGGTGCTCAACTCACTGAGCCACCCAGTTGCCCTGCATAGCTATATTAATATCAGATAAAGTATACCCTTTATAAACAAGAAGGACTGTTAGAGTTGAAAAGATATTTCCTAATAAAAAAAAGATTCAATTCACCAGAAAAGTATATTTCTAAGTGTGTATGTACTTATTAAACACACACACACACACACACACACACACACACACACATACACACACATGCATAATAAGACCTGCAAAGCTGAAAATAGAGCTACCCTACAACCCAGCAATTGCACTATTGGATATTTACCCCAAGATACAAATGAAGTGATCCAAAAGGGCATCTGCACCCCAATGTTTATAGCAGCAATGTCCACAATAGCCAAGCTATGGAAAGAGCCCAGATGTCCATTGACAGATGAATGGATAAAGAAGATGTGGTCTATATATTCAATGGAATATTACTTAGCCATCAAAAAATGAAATCTTCCCATTTACAACAACGTGAATGGAACTACAGGGTATTATGCTAAGTGAAATAAGTCAGTCAGAGAAAGACAGTTATCATATGTTTTCACTCAATGTGGAATCCAAGAAACAAAATAGAGAATCATAGAGGAAGAGAAGAAAAAAATAAAACAAGATGAAACCAGAGGGAGACAAACCATAAGAGACTCTTAATCATAGGAAATGAACTGAGGGTTGCTGGAGGGGAGAGAGGTTGGGGTATTGGATAACTGGGTGATAGGTATGAAGAAAGGCATATGATGTGATGAGCACTGAGTACTGTATATGACTGATGAATTACTGACCTTCACCTCTGAAATAAATGATACATTATGTGTTAATTAATTTTATTTAAATTAAAAAATATAATTTTAACTATTTACATTTAGCCATCCTAGTATTTCTGAAATAATTAAAAAAATCTAATGTAAAAAAAAAAAAAAAAAAGACCTGCAAGGAGAAATAGAGATATTGATATAATTAGAAATTTTAATGTATCCTAGTAACTGATATACCCAGTAGCCAATAAAAATCAGGACGGGGTGCTTGGCGGACTCAGTCAGTAGAGCATGCAACTCTTGATCTCAGGGTTATAATTTTGAGCCCAACATTGGCTATAGAATTTGCTTAAAAATAAAGTCTTAAAAAATCCATTAAAATACAGACAATTTGAACAAAGTTAATTAACAAGCCTGATCTAACTATGAAACAGTGTACTCAACAGATATAGAATATACACTCCTTTCAAGTGTACATAGAGTATTTACCAGCATTGCCCATGTTCAGTCATGAAGCAGTCCAGCAAATTTTAAAGGACTGAAATCTTGTAGAGTATATTTTCAGATCCCAGTGACATTAATCTAGAATTCAGTGTCAGAAAAAGACAACTGAAAAATCCCCATCTGTTTAAATATTAAGCAATTATGATGAGTCAAAAAAGAAATAACAATGAAAATTAGCTAGTATTTATTTACTTATTTTTAAAAATTTACTTAGTTATTTTAAAGATTTATTTATGGGGCACCTGGGTGGCCCAGTGGGTTGAAGCCTCTGCGTTTGGCTTGAGTCATGATCTCAGGGTCCTGGGATTGAGCCCTGTGTCAGGTTCTCTGCTCAGCGGGGAGCCTGCTTCCCTTCCTCTCTCTCTGCCTACTTGTGATTCTGTCTGTCAAATAAATAAATAAAATCTTAAAAAAACACGAAGATTTATTTATTTTTGATAGTGTGTACATGAGCAGGGGGGAGGGGCAGAGAATCCTCAGGCAGACTCTCTGCTGAACATAGAGCCTGTCGTGGGGCACAATCCCAGGATCCTGAGATCATGACCTGAGCTGAAACCAAGAGTCAGATGCTTAACCTACCGAGTCACCCAGTGAAAATATGACAAGCCAAATGTGGAATGCAGCTAATGCCATGCTTAAAGGGACATTTGTAGCTTCAAAAGTACGTATTAGAAAAAAAGGCTTAAAAACAAGCAACTTAAATATTAGTTTTGAGACTTAAAAAAGGACAATTAATTTTTTCTAAAAATGGTAGGAGGAAGAAAATAACAAAAATAAGAGAGGAAAGTAATGACATAGAAAACAGACATCCCATAGAATCATTACTGCCAAAAGACTATAAAAATCAATAAATACTGGTGAAAATATTAAAGAAAAAAAAGTACAAATAACCAGTATCAGGAATGACACAAGGGATGTCACTACATTTATTTTATTTTATTTTTTATTTTATTTATTTATTTATTTATTTAACAGAGAGAGATCACAAGTAGACGGAGAGGCGAGCAGAGAGAGAGAGAGAGAGAGAGAGAGGGAAGCAGACTCCCCGCCGAGCAGAGAGCCCGACGCGGGACTCGATCCCAGGACCCCGAGATCACGACCCGAGCCGAAAACAGCGGCCCAACCCACTGAGCCACTCAGGCGCCCAATGTCACTACATTTAAATGATAATAAAGGAAGGACTCTGCGGTGGCTCAGTCGGTTAAACTGCTGTCTTCGGCTCATTCTGTGGCTCAGGTCATGATTGCAGGGTCTTGGGATTGAACCCCACATCAGGCTCCTTTCTCAGTGGGGAGCCTGCTTCTCCCTCTGCCAGCTGCTCCCTCTGCTTGTGCTCTCTCTCTTACTATCTCTCTTTGTGTCAAATAAATAAGTAAAATCTTGTAAAAAAAAAAAGTAAAAGATAATAAAGGAATGTTTTGAATAACCCAGTGGCAATCTTACTGAGTGAAATTTTAGAAGAAATGAACAGATTTTCTAAAAATGCTACTTACCCAAACTGACATAAGAAAAATAAGAATCTGAGTAGCCCTGTATCTTCTCATATGAATATGTAATTAAAAACCTTACCACAAGGACAACTTCAGACTCAAATGATTTTTCTGTTGAATTCATTAAATATTTAAGGAAGAAATAACACATATTTTCTACAAACTCTTCAAGATAATAGAAAAAGAAGGCACATTCCCAACTTGTTCTAAGAAGTCAGCAGAATTCTGATGCTAAAACCTGACGTGATAAGAAAGAAAAATTCCAGGCCAATTTTATTCATGAATATAGATTCAAAACTCCTAAACAAAACATTAACAAAGTGAATCCAGCAATAAATTAATACATCATGATCAAGTTGATTAGTTCCACATATGCCAGGTTAGGATCATATATTTAAAAATCAGGCAGTGTATCTCAGTATATAAGGAACGAAGAATAAAATAAAGAATAATGTAGAATAAGGACAAAAACCGTATTATTATCTCAAAAATGCAGAAAATGTATGTCATGCAATCCAACATTTATTCATGATTTAAAAAAAAAAAAGACTCACCCTAATAAACAAGAAAGAAATTTTCTTACTCTAAGAAGGTATCTACAGAGAATACTCTATTATTAAAAAGTAGGAAACACCATGCATAATGGGGGATATATTAAAACTTTCCCTTTGCTGATAGGAAAGGACAAATAGACCAGTTATCATCACCTCTGTTCATCATTGCATAGCGGATCCCTGCTATTGCAGGGAGCCACAAAAGAAATAAAAATATTAGGATTAAAAAGGAATAGGTAAGGCAGTAATTATTAGGAGTGTCAATTACTGTACATCTAGAAAATTCAAAAGAAACTTCAGATAAATTGTTGCCACTAGAAAGTGAATTTAGCAAGTTTGCTGAACACAGGTAAATATAAAAAATGTATTTCTATTTATCACTAATAAACAAATTGAATTAATGTTAGAATAAAATGATCAAATACCTTGGGATAAATCTAACAAAAGTGATGAAGGCTTCTATATGGAAAAGCATTTAACCTTACAGAGAAATTAAAGAAGACTAAATAAATGGAGGCATAGAGCATGTATGTGGAATACGAAATTTTCTAAAGATGTCAATTAATGTCAAGCTAAGGTACAGCATGTACCTGTATGTGTACAACTGTACATGTACAGCATGAGAATGCATAACTGTGCATTCTCAGTCAAAATCCCAAGGGGGCTTTGGTGAAATTTGATAAGCTTGTCCTAAAATTTGCATGAAAACACAGAGGACGGAAAATAGCTAAGATACTCTTGAGGAAGGTAAGAGAAGTGGCATTGCTCCACCAGATACGAAAGTTTATTATTAGGCTAGGAGAATTGACGCAGTTGGCATGGTGCAGCAGACCAGTGGAAAGAATAGAGTCCAAAAAATAGACTGGCATATATATAGACATATTATCAGTGACAAAAATGACCTTGTAGGATATTAGGGATAGAATCTTTTTTTTATTAACAAAAAATTTTTTATGACTACGTTTTACATGGGGCTTGAACTCCTGACCCCGAGATCAAGTGTTGCGTGTTCTATCAATTGAGCCAGCCAGGTGGCCCAGAATTGTCTTTTTTAAATAAATGGCTGTGGGACAATTGGATGTTAATATTAAAAAGTAATAGAACTTGACCCTAAACTTACACCATATGCCAAAACCCCTTCCAAGTGAATTTGAGGTCCAATATGAAAGACAAAATAATAAAATATGCAGAAGATAATGTAGGCGAGTGTAGTCATGATTTTGACTAGGCAAAGAATTCCTGCATAAGACCTAAAAGAACCAGTCATAAAGAAGAAGGCAGATAAAACTGGATGATATTAAAATGAAGAACTTATGTTCATCAACAGAACCTAGTCAGAGATGCAGTTAAAGAGAATGAGAGGCAAGTTAGAGATATTTGCAACATCATGAGAATATACAAAGAATTCTTCCAAATCAATAAAAGAAAGACAAAATTGAAAAATGGGTAATAGGGTTAAACAGGGATTTCCCAAAAGGTGGTATCCAATGTACAAGAAACACATGAAAAGTGCTCAACTTCGTACGTCTTAAGGGAAGTATAAATGAAAAACTACCTAAAACGTGACAACATTTCCACCACAGTGCCTAGAATTAAAAATGACTTTGGATACCAAGAGGTGGAGAGTATTGGGAGAAATGGGAATTCTCCTATACTGGTGATAAGGATGCAGATTGGTCCAACCATTTGGAAGACTTTTTGGAAGCATTAGCTGATGAAATTGAACCGAAGCATATTCCTTGAACCTGAAGTTCCACCCTGATGCACAGATTCAATGAGAAGTAAATAGGTGTATACCAAAAATCATGGCCAGGAATGTTCTCACAGCAGTATTCAGAGTGGTCTCAAACTGGAAACGACTCAGTGTCTATCAAGAGTGTAATATAATGTGTGCACCTGCGCATGCGCGTGCACGCATGTGCACACACACACACACACACACACATTTTATGATCTATTTATACAGATGAACAGTATACTAGTAAAAAAGGAGCTGTACAAGTTGGGATGAGTCTCATCCACATTCGTGTGTGAAGGAAGCCACACACACACACACACACACACACACACACACACACCCCTGTATTTCATTTCTATAAAGTTTAACAAACAAGCATAATGAAACTGTAGGCTTTAGGGATGGACGCTTAGATGCAAAACGATAAAATGGCATACGAGTTAAGGTAGGAGCCGTAGGGGAGGGCTGGGGCGTTCATTAGGAGGGAGAATGATGAGAGTCTCAGGGATGCTGGTAAAGCTGTATTTTGTGACTTGGGTGATGATTACATGGATGTCTGCTTTGGGATAAATCGTTGAGCTGTAGATTTTGTTTTGTGCACTTTTCTCTGCATATTTCATGATGTAACATTTTAAAAATCAATAAAGAATGTACCTTTATCACTGTTTTCTTGATTTTCAATCAATTTAAAGTATCACCCATTGACTTACTATTGTAATGTAGACCTCCTTCCCTTCTTTTGAATTAACACTGTTTATATTACATAAACACCATTCATCAATGAGACCAATGATGTACTATAAGATAAATCCTTTCTTGTGCAACTTTTAGGTGTTTTTTCCTGTTGAAAAACATCACCTTTTTTTGATTCATGTATATATTTGTATATTTACAAATATACGCTTTCCTCCATCGGTCCTTCTTTCCTTCTTTCTAATTCTTAGCATGCCTTCCACCAGCATCTCTCAATCTAATTTTGCTCTTGGCCAAACATATCAGATAATGTACTACTTCCATTTTGTTTCTCCTGCTCTAATTTTGCCCTCATTGCTCGATGAGCCTGTTTCTGGAATGGGGTTTTGTGTGAGGATTTCTTTTTTGCCTGACTCCTGCATTGTTTGTTTCTTGGATCCCACATTTTCTTTTCTTTTCTTTTTTTCTTTCTTTCTTTCTTTTTTTTTTTTTTTTTTGGTTTGCTGCTCTAGGTGGAGCACATCTGCTAACAATTTACTAAGCTAGCATAGGAGATAAATTTTCCAAGAACTTAATCTCTGAAAATATCTTTAATATACCCTCCTCTCCTTAGTCAGTAGTTCGGCTAGGCATATAATTCTAGATTGAAAATCATCTTTCTTCCGTATTTTGAAGCAATATGCGATTGACTTTAGTTCTTGTTGTTGCTGTTGAGAAGTCCTGGGCCATTTTGATGTTCCTCTTTTCTATGTGAATAGATTTTTTTTCTTCATGGAGGCTTCTGGAATTTTAATTTTATCCCTGGAGTGGAATTTCATGATACTATACTTTTGTTGTGTCATTATAGATCACTTCACTGGGGGTTTAATCAGACTTCTCCGTTGGAAGAATTCTCCTGTTCTGTGAAGTGGTTCTTAAAGATTTTGTGTTTGTTTATGTGTTTGCTTATTTTATTTTTAAAAAAGATTTATTTATTTTATTTTAGAGAGAGGGAGAGGGATAAAGCACAAGTGGGGGGAGGGGCAGAGGGAGAACTCTCAAGCAGACTTTCCACTGAGTATGGAGTCCTATGTGAGGCCCCATCCAATGACCCTGAGATCATGACCTGAGCAGAAACCTTGAGTCAGATGCTTAACTGACTGCGCCGCCATTGTAACCCTGTGTTTGCTTGTTTTAAATCATATTTTCTTCCCAATTTCTCTGAACACTTAGAAACTCTGGCAGTCAAACTTTGGACTGATCCTTTTCTTGTTTTTTTTTTTTTTTTCTCTTTCCTTGATAATCTCTTTGTCTTTTTGCCTTACCTTCTGGAAGGTTGCCGTTATTTCCAATCATTGGTTGAATTTTGAATTTTGACCATTGTATTTTTAACGTTCAAGAACTTAAAATTTTTCCTTGAGTGTTTCTTTTCACAGCATCCTGTCCTCTTTTAACAGAAATATTGGCTTCTCTCATGGAATATATCAGTTATGGTTTTTGATATTTTCTTCTGTTTCCTGCATTATCTCTGTTCTCTCACACCTTCTTATTTTGCTTGATTGTTTAGGTGACTGACTTTTAGTCTAAGTGTAAGGATTGGAAGAGCTTATTGGAAGGTTTGTGCTTAAACTGGGCTCATTGAACTGGGCAGCTGAGGGGCTGCCCTGTGGAGTGGCTGGGTAGTGAGCCAGTTTCTTCAAATTTCAGTATGTGTCAGGACTTTTCCTTTAGGACTATTCCATTTTTTCAGAGAGGGATCTTCTAGTCCCATGTGGTGTTCTGATAGACGGACTATCAGACTCAGTCTCCCATTCACCTTCTGTGTTCAGCCTAGTCTCCACTCCTGCTCCCTTCTCTTCCATCTCCCCAGCATTAAGCCTGACTCATATTGGGAAAGGGAGAAGGGAATTGTGTGGTTAATGCCCAGGAGGGGTGAGAACTTGAGGGTCTGACTTCTCACTGTAGAGTCTAACTAACTTCCACATCTCATCTCATTCCCACCTTCCGCTGTGTCTATGGCCTCCAGTTCCTGAGCCTTTCTGGGATTCTGTGAGGCCAGTCCACTCACATCGATCAGTCTTCCTCTCCACTGGAATTCTAGTTTCTTTATTATGCCTAAAATCAGCTAGTACTCCTCCATATACCCATAGTATTCAAGACATTGGTTGACCACTCTCATCTGCTGTTGTCCCCTCTCTCATTCTGTTTGTCCTCATGGGTTTGTGTTAACTCTCAGAGGGCAGAAACCATGACTTGCCCCTCTTTAGTTTGCTTGCAGAGCCAAATGCAAAAGCTTAGGAAACACTCATTGATTGACTGATTGATTGATTGACTGATGCCCCCCTCACGAATCACTGAAGTACTCTGCCCTTCTTGCCTTCGTGAACCTTCCCTCCATGTTCTGTCTCTTACTTGCAGGTGGGTAGATCCAGATGATAGAGTCTCCTTTGCTGTTACATCCAACAGTTGGTGGGTTCCTTCTCCTTTCTGTTGCCTGGGTGCCAGCAATTCTGGACCCTGCCAGGCATCAGCCCATCACCTGTGCCAAACACTTCTGCCAAGCCACCTTGTTTCCAAAGCATCTGGAAAGGAGGAGTAGGGAGGGGAAGGAGGGACAGCTCTCAGATGCCTGAAGGGCCATTTCCCTTCCCCTCCTAAGCACAAACAGGGTCTCCTAAAATAGCTTTTGGAGCTTTGTGATATGAATGTAGCCCCACAGCCCTTCTCAGGATTGGCTTATTGTTGAAAAGAAAAATCTCTGGGAACATTACACGCTCGTGGCCAATTTTGAGAAGGGATATCTTGACTGCTGTTTGCTGAGTGGTTTCACGGTGGAGAGCAGCCAGCTTCCAGGCCCGAACTGGTGTTCACAGTGTCTCTAATTTATGCTGCCTGGCGCTGTGGCATCTGTAGACCTCAGCTGGGTGGGCTTTTTCTCCCTCTGCCCCTCATGCATTTGAGGAAGCTGGGAATATGAACTATTTCCAAGGCTGTGTGGACCCTGGCATCCTAGAATCTTCCGGAGCGCTGAGACTATGCTCAGTGGTCAGCAGGGCCCTTCTCCCTCTCTTTTCCTTCTTAGTGACTGGGAAAGTTTAAGTGTGGTTGGTTTCTTTGGCTTTCTTGAGTTTTTGTTGTTGTTGTTGTTGTTGTTGTTGTTTTAAATGAGGCTCACTTGATTTTTCACCAGTAAATCTGATTTGGTAGAAATTATTAAAGGTTCTGACAAGAGTGTTGTGTTTTGCTGTTCCCATAACATCTCATGCCATCTGGGTAGTCTTTATTTGCTCTCCAAAGACTAAGACCTGGAACGTTAAAAAGGAAAAAAAAGTATTGTGTTTTAAATGGCCCACACCTAGAGGTAAACTTGAAATGCTTCAGTAAGCCTGGTTTCCCGGTGAACGTTGAACGGAAGAGTGTCCCTTATCTAGAGATTAGAAGAACACATTGTTTTACACAAAGACAATATGGTTTTAAGTCACCTAGTCTGGAAGGGCACGTGGTAAACACTGAGCTCTACTGTTTAGTTCTTGCCAGGAAAAAAGATGGCTGCAGTTCAAATATTCTTAAACAATTAATTTTTTTTTTAACTTTTGGTAGGTATTTCCCAACCTTAAATTGGTTTTTATTTAATGATACCATCTAGCAGGTCACTTAATTTGTGGCATATGTTTTGCAACTAGTTCATCTTTGAGGGAACTCCAAAAAGCGGCATGGTTAGAAGGCAGACACAGTACACCCTTTAAAAGATGTGTGTTTGATTATGTCTCACAAAATTTCAGGCTGGCTGTATTTCAGTCATGGAAACTTGATTGCCCATTTATCTTTATATTAAAGTGGCTTGAAATCATTTTTGCAAGGGGATTGTTGGGCTCTGCCCATGGGTATGAAGGGCCTTTTATTTAGGTTTGTGTCTTTGCCAAGTCCTTCTTGAGGAAGACGGCAGCTTTACCCCACAGGCCTGCGATGTCTTAAATCACACATCCCCATTCTTAGCTAACAACACAGGAGAGCTGCATTCCGGATGCTGGCTAGAAGTTTCGCTCAAAAATACTGCTACTCAGCCCTGATCGGACCTTTGGTGGAACAAGGTGATGTCTATGAATGACTGCAGGTCGTCTGACCTGTTCCTGAACTTGGCCTGACCCCTAGAAATCTCCATAAGTGACATGATACGAACCTTGAGTTTTCATTGAATTGTGCTTTGTCTTGATACTGTTGTGCAGTGTTGATGTGCAGCTAAAACAGAAAAACCCCAGGCACCCCCTCCATGTGTTTGTTGCTGTATCCAAACCATGGTTCCTGGGCTTTATTTAACTTGTAGGTAATTGTTGCTTGTCCCACACAGTGGGGTCAAAGATTTTGAATTTGATCGCCTATGGATGAGGCACATACCTTCCAGCTGTCTTCAGTCCCCACCGTTCCCTATCACTTGACACTTTTATCATTTGGTTACTTTATCTGTCTGGCTCTTGTGGCCATTTGAGTTTGCAAATCCTGTTTTCCACAGTGTGGTGGTTAATTTTATGTGCCAACTCAGTGAGGCCGTGGTACCCAGATATTTGGTCAAACGCCAGTTTAAATGTCTCTGTGGGAGTATTTTTAGATGAGATGAAAATTGATCGACTTTGAGTAAAGCAGATTTCCCTCCATTATGTGGGTGGGCCTCATCCAATCAGTTGCAGACCTTAAGAGAAAAAGACTGAGGTTCCTTGAGGAAGAGGGAATTCTGCCTCTAGACTGACTTAGGACTTGATCTGCAGCATCAGTTCTTCCCTGGGTCTCCAGACTTCTGAACTACACTGTAGACTTTGGACTCCCCAGTCCCCATACTCTTCTGAGCCAATTCTTTCAACTAAATCTCTCTATGCATCTACACATTCATTGGTTTTGTTTCTTTGGAGATGCTTAATGCATACAATGAGCTCTTTCTGGAGACCTGTAGGAGGAAACAGTAGGTTTCCTTGTATCTTATGAATACTGAGTCATGTTATTAAAAATATTTCCTTCTTTGGGCTGACTTTAAAAGCTTACAACCAAATCTGTGTCTTCTCTGTTGCAGCTTTTGCAAATACATACTGATAGATACAGACTACACACAATGGGCAGCAGAGACTCACCAAGAGAATGATGGTAGGGACACCAGATTCAGGTTGTATTGGGAGGGCATTTGGTTAGTACATTTCATTTGCATCCACCTCCTCTACCTCCTCCTGTGTTTGTTAAGTGTCTCAGTCCTTTTGGAATGCTAAAGCAAAACATCCATAGGCTGGGTGGTTTAGAAAACATCAGAAATGTATTGCTCACAATTCTGGAGGCTCGGAAATCCATGATCATGGCACGGGCAGATTTGGTGTCTGATGAAGGCCCACTTCCTGGTTCTCAGATGACTGACTTGGCTCCGTGTCCTCACATGGCAGATGGGACTAGGGACTGCTTTGGGGTCTCATTTATAAGGATGCTGATCATAGGGGGTCTTTTTCATAAGAGTCCCACCTTCAGAACCAAATCCCTTCCAAAGACCCCACCTCCTAATACTATCACATTGAGATTCAACAGATGAATCTGGAAGGGAAGCACGCATTGCATCTATCACAATAAACCATCTTAAATATTTTCTAGAACAAGATAGAGGCATAAAGAACCAAAAAGATAGTGTACCTTTTCATCCATTTATTTCAAGAGAGCATGCACTTTGGAGTCATGATCACAGAGAGCAGTTTCAATTTTGAGAAGTTTACTAGCTTTGTTCTCGAGGCAGGATAAAGACTTTGCTAATGCATTACAAACAAGATAGACCAGGTCACTTTTGGACATGGATTTTGTGAGTCCATAGTAAGTTTCCCACTGTGCAGGGCTCTTTGGTTACATTTTCTTTATTTTTGTTGTTTAGCTCAGCTCTTTGCATGCCCTTTCTCCTACTGACCTTTCTCATCTCTTCTCTCACTTCCTGCTTTTGCCTTGTTTGTCATGTTTGGGTATATTCCCAGCTGATTTGAAGCCCGGCCATTCATTTTTTTCATCTGTGCACCATAAAATACTCTTAACTCCCTTCTCTATGCTGGGTGATTTGAGGGTAGAAATAAAAAACAGAATAATAAAGATTATGGAAAGATTATAGACATAAGAAACAGATAGCCTTGTGGCTACTCTCTCATTTCACTTAAGCTTTCCTACAAGGGTCCTTCTCATTGAAAGCTGCCTTGACCAGACAATTTAAAATTGCAACCGGCTGCAACCCTGCCATCCCTGGCATTCCCAATCCCTTTTGCCCTGCTCTACTTTTTCTTTATGCCAAGCACTCTTCATCTTTTAGCATAATATATAGTATATTTATTTGTTGCTTATATATTTACTTCTTGCCATTATCTGTCTCCTTCTGCTGGAATGTAAACGCTACAAACACAGTCTTTTTTTTTGTTGTTGTTTTTGCTCATTGATGTATATACCAAGGGTCTCCAGTAGTACCTGACCCATAGTAGATGTTCAGTAAATATTTGTTTATTGAATGAATTTCAGTACAGTAAACTTCAAAGATTTAGGGGAATAAATTTCTCTAATATATCTATCATGAGAGAAACATTATTTTAAAACACATATTTTCTTATGTAAATATAACAACAGCAACAAAATAAGTAGAATTCAAAGTAGAAAGTTAGAAATGACAAAAGAAAGAGGATTATGTGGAAGTTCAGATGAAGAAGCCATGGCTGTCAAACTAGCCCCAAGGAAGTCTTGAGGAAGGACCAGAACACTTCATCTGGGTGAACAGGAGTTGGTGCGCAGAAATGTAGGTGAAGAAGGTATTGAATCACTTAAAGCAAAGGCAACGATAGAAGCAAAAATTTATGGTTGCTCAGTTGGGAGATCATGTGATTTATAGGCTCAGGCTCATGAGCTCAAACCCCACATTGAGTATAAAAATTACTTAAAAACAAAGAAACATTTAAAGGGAAGTGTGAAGTGTGAGCGTAGGGGCTTATGAATTGAGATTGACTGGAGCAAATGGTACGCAAAGAATACTAGAAAAATAAGGAGAAAAATTGAGATTGGCCCATCAAAAAATGGACAAAATGTTTGAACAGACACTTCACCAAAGAAATATGTGGATGGCAGATAAGTATATGAAAATCTGATAACCATCATTAGTTATTAGGGAAATGCAAAATAAATCCACAATACTGCACCATCTATTGGAATGGATAAAATTTAAAAAACTGACCATACTAAGTGTTGACAAGGAAGCAAAGAAATGGTAACTCTCCTACCTTGCTGGTGGGAATGAAAATTGTGTAACTCCTTTGAAAACAGTTTGGTAGTTTCTTAAAAAGTTAAAAATAAGCTTACCATAGGATCTGGCCATTCCAATCCCAAGTATTTACGTAAGAGAAATAAAAGCATACATTCATACAAAGATCTGTATATAAATCTTCATAGCAGCTTTATTTAGAATAATCCCAAACTAGATTAGAATTACCGCAACCCAGGGGCGCCTGGGTGGCACAGTCAGTTAAGCATCTGACTCTTGGTTTCAGCTCAGGTCGTGATCTCAGGGTTGTGAGTTTGAGCCCCACGTCAGGTTCCCTGCTGAGCGTGGAGTCTGCTTTAGATTCCCTCTCCCTTTGCTCCCCTCTTTTAAACAGAGAGTGTTCTCTGTTTAAAATAAATAAATCTTTAAAAAAAGGGGGGCACCTGGGTGGCTCAGTGGGTTAAAGCCTCTGCCTTCAGCTCAGGTCATGATCCCAGTGTCTTGGGATCAAGCCCCGAGTCGGGCTCTCTGCTCAGCGGGGAGCCTGCTTCCTCCTCTCTCTCTCTCTGCCTACTGGTGATCTCTGTCAAAAAAAAAAAAAAAAAAAAAAAAAAAAGGAGAGAGAGAGAAAATACCCCAACCCAAATGTTTATCAGCAGGTGAATGGAAAACAAATTATGGTACATCCATCTAATGGAAACACTTTTGAGCACTAAAAATAAATGAACTCCTGATATGTGGAACAACGTGAATGAATCTTAACGTAATTTTGTTGAGTGAAAGAAAAAGAGTGTATATTGTCTAGTTCCATATATATACATATATATTTCTAGAAAATGCAAACTACTCTCTAAGGACAGAAAGCAGATGAGTGATTGCCTGGAGATGGAGGAAGGAGGGGTTTTGGAGGGACATGAGGAAACTTTTGGAAGCAATGAGAATGATCGTTGGTGTGACTGGCATGATGGTATCACAGGTGTAGACATATGTTAAAACTCATCAAACTGTATTTTCTAAATATATCTTGTATCCCAGTAAAGCTCTTGAAAAAGGTGAAGCTGTGAGTCCATATACCTAAGGTCTTCATAGTTAAGCCAAGGTGTTAACATCCTCTCTGGGCTGTTCATTTATTCAGATGAATTTTAAAAAAGTTTATTGCATGCCGATTGTATGCCAGACACTAGATGTGGCCCTTAATAGAACAAGGGAGAAGAAAGTGGGAAGTAAATGAGGAGTTTCATTCTGGAAACGCCGAGATCAGGGTGTCTGAGGAATGGTCTAGGCGAGCTGTGAAGCAGGCAGTGAGAAAGGCTGAGTCCTGCTCGGGAGGAGAGCGGGGCTGAGATAATGATTCAGATACGTTCCACAGGGAGAGGACTGCTGCAGCCTGGAGGGTTAAGGTTTATTAAAGTAGACCGTGTAGAACATGCGGCATGAAACCCAATGGACGTATTAGTGTGTATCTTATTTTCCCTGAAGCAGAAGACCTGAAAGAATTCTTTTTCTTCTGCCCTTCCCAAGAAAGCAGTGCAATGTTTGTATTCTGCGTCTAGACTCCCTTACCTCAGAGGGCTGTGGCAGTGTCTTTGTGTCCTGGAGCTAAATGTTGGGTTTCCAGATACTTGGAAGTAACCTGCTCTCAGACTTCGTGAGGAAACTGGATGTGAGCCACAGATGTGAGGAAGGCAGGTGCTGGGAACTGAAGATACAGTATTAAAGATGGGGGTTCTGCGGGGCTGATGGATTTCTGGGACTTTAGTAGAGGGTCAGGAGGTGAGGGGGAATGCCTGGAATGAGAGGCCCATGCCTGCTGTCCTTGAGCATATGAGAATGTGCCAAGTTCTGTGATGGGGTGGCATCTGGATGCTGGAGGGACTTAACACCAAGCACCCTGACCCTGGGAGCCACAACCAAGGTCCCACTTGGTTTGAGGGTAAGAGCAGGTACTGGGAGAGGGTGGCTGATGGGCATCGTGGAGGTGGTTCTAGGAACTGACTCCCACAGAGCCATTTCCCTATTCTTTGGGCCCCATGTAATCCCCTAAGATGTTTCTCTAACCCTGGGGAAGGGGTAGGGTCCCTAAAAACATTTTTGAAATAAATTCCATTGAGAGATTCTTGAGATCCAGATTTAACTGGATTTGGAAGAAGTAGAAGTACTTCATATCCCTTCTACTCAGCATGCACTGATTATGGAGCATGGGTATGCCTGTTGCAAGTAAAACCAGGTCAAGATCTTCAGGGAACACACACTGTGGGGAGAGCAGCCTCTCTTCTGGAGGGTTGATTAGGCAATCAGGTGTTGGCAGAAGGAATCCTACAGATGAGGACCGGGCAGGGGTAGGACCCTCTAGAAATCACTTCTTCCCTTCCCTTGCCTAAATCTTGCAGTAGGACAAAATCACATCGTCTTTAAAAGGTTTGGGGGAAGTGGGTCCACGTCTGACAGTATTCTGTGGTTCTTTCGTGTCTGTATGATAACCACTTTGAGAACCCCACGCGGTGGTGTCTGGGCACAAAACAGATTTTAGTTAAAACTGCACAGCATGGCAGTCCTGACAGACAATCCTCTGAGAGTTTATAAAACTCTTTATAATCTGGAAGGAAAAGATTTCTCCATGAGAAACTCATGTTGGTCACCCATTTTACAGACAAAGTGATGGAAGAAGAAATTCTGATCCTCCTACAAGTTCCCAGGTGATGTGTTTCTGGAAAGTCTTAGGAGCAGGTGTCTTCTCTTGGCTGATTTTCTAGATTCTGCTAGAAATACTAATTTGATTTCAGGAAAGATGGGCCATGGAGCTTCTGGCTTTGCCTCCAGTTACTTGGATGGCCTTGGCCATATCCCTGGAAACCTCAATTTTCTCTTCAAAGTAGGAATAATCTATCTCATAGACATAGGAAAATATAGAGAATACCTTTACTTATTTCCGTACTTATTGAGCAAATGTTACTGGATATTTCCTCAGTGTGCCTGGAGGTTGGTGAGTTGAGTGAGAAGGGAATGAAATGACAGGACTCCATTTCCATTTCCATGGGAAACTGCTAGAGAATTTGAAAGGAGTCACAGAGTCTGCCTCATTTTCCTAAGAGAACATTCTGGCTACTGTGTGGGGGATGGAAGCAGAGAGACCAGTTTAAGAGGTATGACAGTATCTGGGAGAGGAAAGGAGCTTCAGCTGGAGTGGCAGGTGGACTGGCGAGAAGGTGGAAGCGTCAGGATGTATTTTGGAAGTACAGTTAATGGATTGGAAGTGGAGAGTGAGGGAAAAGGGGATCAACAGAGGATTATGTTAGGATTTCTTAAGTGGTGTCATTTCCTGAGATTGGAAAGACTTAGGGCAGGGAAGGGTTCTGTTTTGGACAGCCTACATCTGAGATGCCTAGTTGGGGACATCAGGAAGGCAGCTGGGTACTGACACGTAGACTCCAGGGGGAGTTGTGGGCACATGGGTGGTGTCTACAGCTCTAAGACCTGGTGAGATCACCCAGAGAGAAAAGGGCCCAGGACAGAACCTGAGGACTGCAATGTTTGGACCAAGAAAAGATGAGCTAGCCAAAATCATCGAGAAGGCGCTCTCGCCAGAGTTGAAGGAGAATTGGATGTGTAGAGCCACGGAAGCCAAGAGAGAAGGATCCCTTTGGCCAGCCAGCCCTGGTCACACGGTAGACACTCCAGGAGAGTTCATTTCCCCTTTCATAGAAATGGTATCCTTCATTTATTTTAGGTCTCCTAAAAGATAGAACATTACCTTTCATCCCAGCATAATTCAATTTGCAATGGCATTTTTTTCTTTTTTCATACATCTTTCAAGGTTGATATAGAGAGCCCCGAAGAGTCATGGGTTGGTCACCCCTCTTCAAAAGCATACATTTACCAGCCTGCAAATCTACCAAGTGAAGATTTCTCTTTTTCTGCCTTAAGTTCACATGATTTAATTTGCCCGAGTAACCTGCTGTCATAGGTTTTCATGGAGTCCTGATATCTAACAGAGTAATTAATGCTTTAGGCTTTTAGGAACTGTTTCAGGTTTTTATTAATCACTGTTGTGATTGCACATATGAATTATGAAGGAGTTATTTTGGTAGTTGGATTTCCCCTTCAGAAAAATTTCCATATTTGTTCATTATGAACCGATAGCCTGGAGAAGAATGAAAATGGAGACTGTTCCTTGGGTCCTCTGCAGACATTTCAAATTAGCCAGAGTAAGGATTACTTTATAGTAAACAGAAAGAGTGTGAGCTGTTTGAAGTTGGTAGTTAAACGTTTTCTTCCTTCCCCACGTAAATTAATTGGTGATTCTTTGGGACTGCCCTGAATATACGGATTTTGTTTTAAAGATGTATGAACATCAGAAGGAATTTGTGGGTTTTGTGTGATTTGTCTACGATTCCCATGTTTGGAGGAATCACTCCTAGGACCTTGATGATTCGTGTGCTGTTCTTGTGGGAATTTTCCAGGAGACAGAGGTGTCCAGGTAACAGGAAAGAAATAGCAACCTATCCCTCTTTTTCCTTCTAATTTAATTTAGGGGAAACATCGTGGATTTTCAAAATTCGATGATGGGATTTGAGATCAGTGTATGAAAAAGGAATGCGATGGTTGGTATCAAGTGCTTAGAATTCAGTTCTAAAGTGTAAAAAAACAAGACACAATAACGGTTTTCTTGGGGGCTCCTCCCCGTAAGGCATTCACCCCAGATATTTGCAGGCGCTGTGCATAAATGCTAGTGTGCCTGCTGGGGAGTCCTGCTTGCCACTTTGCTTGGCGTGGGGGAAATGTAGATTTCCCCTGTGTTTACAGGAAATTTTACTCCCTGCCTTTTACTCTGACAAGAGAAGACTAGCTGCTTTACTGGGAACAGGGCTCTTTTCAGTGATTAGAGTGATTTTCCATGATTCTACCATACTTGGAGCAGATTTTTGAGACTCCAAATAAAAGACAAAGTAGTTCTATCATTCTATCGACGGAGGCAGCCACTCTGCTGGTATCCAGTGCCTTGACTGTTAAGTGAAAATACCTGTTATTGCTTTAACTGCCATTTTTACTCTTCCGAAGTGGCCAGTTGGGATGAGGAGTGGGGGAAGGAGCTGGGTTGGGCAGGAGGAAATCCATTTGCAAAGTCAACAGCGGAAGTGTTCAGGCAGAGCCTGGGACATCCGATCTGAATTCTGTGTAGATAAGTGGAGGGTTCTCTGTGGCACAGATGGGCCACTCTGCTAATTCTGCACTAACTCGCTGTGACAGACTATGCACTTCTAATCTGATGGTATTTTCATCTTAATTTACTCGCAACCTGCTTTTTGTAGGTAACAGCATTTCTGACAAAGGTGATAAATTTGCTAAAGCTTCACATTCAGATTCTTTCCGCATATGAATGTTATATAATTATATATACATTTGGGCTCAAAGGTCCCAGTCTGACAAATTCCCTGCACGGGAATACCATTTGAGTGCCCATTCTCTCATTAATTTTATTTGACATTTATGTCAACATTACATTCCTAGCCTAAAAGGAGAAATCACATGCATGCGCAGGGGTGTATTTTAAAGTGGAGTATTTAGTTTGGCAGTGAAAAGCAGCCAGCCAAGTCTGCTAAAGCAAAATTTTCTAAATCAGTTAATATGAAGTGGTCTAAGTGCACTAAGTTTAAATTGTTCTAACAAAGCCCCAAATGCCGGCGCATGTGGCTGTTTTGATATTTCTAACATTTTTTCCTCCGGGCCTTCCAGCATTGACTAAGATGGTGTTTCCGGAAAATCAACTTGGGAGCCGTCAGAGGTGAAAGAAGGGGACTGAAAATAAGTCGCTCTGGTGTCAGGAGTGGAATTTGCTTGTGTGGGACCCGGCGCCAAAGTCAGAGCCCCGATGCTTCTCCCACCTACGCTAACTCGGGAGCGAGGAAGTTTCTCGGTTAAACACGTCAGTGTCTAGTTCCCAGTTCTGCTGAATGAAGAGTTTCACAAACACTGCTGCTGGGGTGGGCATCGGGAGCCCCATCCGAGCAGCGCGAGCACCACTGTGTCTCTGACCTGTTGATCACATGGCCACGGCGTTGCTGAGCTCTAACAAAAGTAGACAAAAGCGTGAGTTGGGGTCATTAGCCCTAAACCAGGAATGACTGCTGGTTATCATCGATATCCTCCGACTTGGGGTCTAGCCTGGATTTTGACTCGGTGGCTGCCCCCAGAGAGGAAAGGAGCTTATCCCCAAGCAGCATCCAAGGGACCAAACGTGGCAGTTTCTTTTGGTTCCAAAATGCTGACTTTTACATACTTTGTGGTTTGTGTGTTCTTGAGCTGTGCTTTGTGCTTGGCCATAACCATGAATTGCAGACTGAGCTTTTTGTTTTGCAGAGAATTCACCCCATTGGAGAAGACCGGGCTTTGGCGTCTGTAAGTGGGGAGTGGGCAGCTTGTCAAGCGCCCCTCCCCCACTTGTCTTCATTCCAGCATTCACCCCTACTCCACACGGGCCCCCCAGCCCTGCCAGGGTTTACTGATGCCCCGAACACTTCTGCCTCCTCCAGGCTGTCTCCAGCATGATTCTGAAGTGTCAAGTGGTTGGTGATCGGCAGACCTGTGAACCTGTTCAGAGGGCAAGGTCCCTCACGGTCATTACTAGAGTGATTTCAGCTGTAATCTTCTGGAGTCCTTTTCTCTTGGGGGTCCCTTTGGTGGGCTGGCCCTTTAATGTCATCTCTGAAAGGTAGGAATTTATCAGGGACGAGGAGGAGGAGGAGGACGGTTGCAGTTGATGGAGGAGAAACTTGGAGTCTCTATTGGCCTTCGTCCTTGTGGGCTCAGATGGCTTTGTTCTCAGCACTTTTCTTTGACTCGGAGGATTTTGTGTTCTTACCTGATCTCATCTGCTTTAGCTTGTGATTAGCCCTGGTAGGGATATTTGCGTTCAGGGGTATGCTCTGGTGGTGATTACATGGGGTTTTGTTTGAGTTCTGGTATATCCTTCCAACCCCCTTAAGGGTACTACATGCAAAACTAAGAGATTCAGAGTTTCCTGGCTGTCAGGGCAATTCTGGATCTGCTAGGACACTGGATGGTCCCCACACATCTGGGTCACCTTTGCACGTGTAGATATAAGCCCAGAGAAGTGAGGAACCAGGTCCCCAGACACTGGCTCAATCTTCCTTTCGCCTTCTAGCCATTGTCTGTAGGATGATCAGAGATGCTTCTCACTGTGTCACCTGTGTAGTGGGAGGCAAGGTGGTTGACATCCCTCTACCGAGGGCTGGTAACAGCTATGTTCTAACACCCTGCAATGGAAGGGCGCTTCGAGACTGGGGAGTTGAACCCCAAGGCTGTAGGCTCCGAGGTGGGGGGGCTGGGACTGGCACCCCAGATCCCTCAAGCCCTCAATTCAGTGATTCCCGTCCATGTGTTCTGGGTGAAAGATGATGAGAAGCACCCATTGGCACGTTCTCTCTCTGCTCTCTTCCTGCCAGCTACCAAGTGTATCCCTGCCAAGCCTTTATCACCCCCAAAGAAGACCTAAAATCTTATTAGGGAAGTATTTACCACAGAACTAATCTGTCCTTATTGAGGCCATGCCGGCGTTTTTAACTCAGTTAAATGAACTACTGTTCCCTTAGAAAATATCCATTTCTCTGGAACTCTTGCTACTGGCACCAGCGGCCCATGGGTGTCTTCGTCTCTAACAAAATACCACAGACCTGTGCCTTTTAAATAACAAGCATTTGTTTCTCACAGCCTGGAAGTGGAAGTCTGAGATCAGGGTGCGAGCACGATTGGGGGAGGTCACAGGCTTCTTGTTGAATTCTTCCCTGGTGGAAGGGGCCTGGGGGTTCTCTGGGGTCTCTTGTGTTTATAAGAGTGCTAATGACGTAATCACCTCCCAAAAGGCCCTGCCACTCCTCACACCCTCACGTTGGGCATTAGGATTCTAACATGTGAATTTTGAGGGGACACAAACATTCAGACCACAGCCAGTGGTCACACTTTTCAGCCAGGAAGTGGTGAGGCTGCTAGAGAGCAGACGGAAGGATTGACCTTGAAGATAATTCCCTCTGCCTTCAATCCCCTTAAAAATGACTCCTCTTTGCTGCTGAAGACCTTGCTCTATACAGAAGCCCCCTCCCACCTTTAACCTTCGGGCCTGGGATGGAGAACTGTGTTTGAGGGGCTGCTCGCTCTTGCCCCCCAGCACTTAACGGTACCCTGCTCATTGCTTGGCCTGGTTGTAGGTGCTCGGGCAAGATCGTACTGTGTGAAGGGGAGCTTATGCCAAGCTTTCTTCTCTTGCACGATTTAGAATTTGCTAGCAAACTAGCTCTGCGGGTGGAGGGCCCAGTCCCTTCTTTAGCAAAATATCCAGAAAGCAACAAGTGTGGCTGGTCTTCTCCAAGTGCAGCTTTATTGGCATCTGGCTTCTTGTAATATATTTTTAATATACTATGTGTGCTGTATCTGAGTAAATCAGTAGGTATGTTTCGAAATTAAATATTTGCTAAGGGCTAGGTTCTTCTGGTGTTAAATTATTGATAACAAACTTCACAGACCCTGTATGAGACTTGATGATATATGCTTTTTGAGTGACCTGCCATTTATTAGACTTTATCTGCCCATGAAATCCATTTCCAATTCAGACCATATCTACTTTGGGATTGCTTGCCAGAAATCTATTCCCAGGTTTCTCCTTATTTCAGTGAAATATCTCTGTCTCAGCACCTTTCCCAAGGTGGCTGATCTAATCGGGGGCCAATCAGTTATGGCTTTTCATTTCCTTTGGCAGGTCTGTCAAATTGGGAAATGCATCTCAGGGACGCTCAGAAGTACCAAGCGACCCACCCCCTTTGCCCTTTTCCTCTACAGGAAGGAGTGAACGCCCCCAACCAGAGTCCTGCTCAGGGTCTATGAACAGAAACAGGACCACCTTCATGGCTGGCTGGGAAAGGGAATCGTCTCTCTGTTTTCCCCTCGGTCAGGAGCTGTTGGGAACTTCTCTGTGCTAAATGGTGCTCGCTGACTCTCAAGCAACGAGAACTCAATTGCAGGGCCCTTAAATCCTTTTCAGCTCCCCTTTCTTACCTGACTTCTCTGCAGACCAGCGTGCAGGTGCACGCTTCTGGCCACCACTGCAGGGTCCAGCTGGCAGGAGGACTCTAACTTGTCATCACAGAAATAAAATGTGTCACCTCTGTGTTCCCAACCTCTGTTCTTTCATGTTTAACCAGCACTTTGAATCTTTATAAACATGTCAGGGTTTCTATTTTTATTTCCTAATTAATTCAGAAAAGGAGCAGAAGATGTTGCTAATGATGGAAAAGAGAAAGGGATAGGTAGAGCCGAGGGTGGCTTTTGTGTTTCAGTTTGATAAGACAATTGAATGAATATGGGCACCCAGCAATTGAAAAATTACCTGCCAGTGCTTTGGTGATTCTTGGGCGTTCCTGGAACTGGCCAAATTTATGAACAGGTCTAAACTGATGGAATACCTTGGCAAGCTTTTCTTCCAAAACTAATGGACAATGAGACTTCATTTTCCCATGCACTAGGGAGAACAAGAATTTTCACATATATTAATCTTCAAATTATTTGAAATGTGTTCTTTTTAGCGCTACTTCTGAAAGTACATTCTCTGAGAACATTAAATCCAATTTACACTTTGTCTTGATGATTCGAAATCATCTTTCTAAATATCTAGAACTGTGTACTTTAGTAATTCCAGAATCCTAACAGTCTCAAGGGTGTAGTGTTTTAATTAAATGAGCATTTCCTCTATTCCATTGTTACCAAAAAGGCTAAAATAGCAGACATGAAATAATGGAAAGAGTTCTAAACTTAAGAGCCCAAACTCTGGTTCCAATTTAAGTTTAATCATTAATTGGCTGTTTGACCTTTAGCAAGTCTCTTAACCTCCCTGAGAATTGATTTCTTCATCTATAAAAATGGGGAATTGGACTACAGTATTCTCAAGGTTGTTTAGATTTCTGAGATTTTATAATTTTATGGTGAAGGACCATACTATGCTGTAATGCAGTTGTCCTAAGGGCTTTTGAGGTTAGGTTTTTTTGTTTCTTTATGCTATGGTCCCACATTGCTAAGATTTTTTAGATATTGTGTTGGCTTTGAAGCTTTTCTCCATTCCCTGGGTTGTAAACTACGGCCTCCGGGCCAAATTCGACCCACCACCTGTTTTTGTAAATAAAATTTATTGGGAGAGAGCCACACTCATTCCCTTACATCTACAGCTTCTTTGGAGCTACAGTGGTAGAACTGAGTGATCACAGCCAAGAAAGTACCAATGCCTAAAATATTTGTTATCTGATCTTTATAGGAAAAGCTTGCCAACCTCTGCTTTCTTCTTTGAAAAAATTACCCCCCCCCCCAAAAAATCCCCTCCCTCCCAACAGTCTATTACTTTTCATTGCAATCACTGTCTCCCTTCAGGATTTAGTTTTCATTTACCGTTCAGCCTGGCTAGAGGCTAAGAAAGCAGTCGACACAACTAATTGGAATTAAGTTCAAAGAAAGAGTCATCAGGTTCTGAGCAAAACTTCAAGGGGACAGATAGGGCAGGTGCTTAGTGCTCGGGCTTAGAGGTCCTGTCCTTTCTCATCTCCATTTCTGGATCATTCTAGCTATTCTATGAGATGAAGTCTTGCCACCACTGGCAGTTTCTCGAAATGGTTGCTTTTATTGTGCTGAGACTTCTGGGTTTGTGAATGAAGTCAGCTGAACCCGAGACCCACTCAGCTGGGTGTCCGTCCTGCTCAGCTGCTCCCTGGCTCCACAACCAACCAACCGGAGGCAGCAGCCCCTCCACGGCCCCAGGCCCATTGGGTCATCTGGGAAATGGGAAGGAGACTGAAGACCACTTAGGCTGTGCTGCAGGGGATAGCGCAGGCTTGAGCTCAACCCAGCCGGTTGTAAAACTGATGCACCAAAGCATAGAAAATGAGATGAGCCCCAGGCAGTCGTGGGAGGGACACTATGCTTTAAGGTTTACCTGAAGCCAGGTGAGGCAGCCCTGCCAGAGCACCGTGTGGGCTCAGCTTGGGATGGAGGGACTCTCATTCCCGTTAGGCTCTTCTTCCTGTCCGTAGCTCCCGGCTGGTGAGGGGAAGGAGTTCGGTGAGATGCGGGATTGCAGACATTTCTGTGTCCCTGGCCATAACAGCAGCAACCTCAGTTCCTATCAGTTTACCGATGAGCGCGCTATTTTGTGGGCATGGATGTGAGACCGTGTACTAGAGACAACTGCCCCCTCTGTGGCCTGTCAATTCCTTAAATGCAGGAACTGGTTTTTTTTGTTTTTTTTTTTAAACTTAGCTCTAGATCTCTGTTGAAGAGAACAGTGTCCAGCTTCAACAAATCTGTGTTGAATTGATTTGTAACCACCAAGGTTTTCTGGCAGCACATCTACGTTGACCTTGTGTCTAGATAGACCTCTGTAGTAGCCATACCTCTAAAGCTGGCTCCCTGTACAGTGCTCAGTGTTAGAACACAGCCTCCTCTTGGAGGAACTAGCCCCTCCTTTGGGAGATAGCATTAGAAGGCGGGCAACAGCTGCAGGGGTGACTGAGCCGGGCTTAGGTCTGGGTCGGAAGCCTTGTCCCGGCCTGCTCACCTCGGCTCACTGTAGCCTTCTGCCACTTCTGTCCTGTCGGGCCGCTGAGACTGACGTCCATTCCTTTCCTCCATCCCTTTGCCCCTCTGCTGTCAAGGGGTGATCAGGCTGTAGGAAATGGGGGGGAAAAAAAAAGACTAATATATGACTTAACTTGAAGGTTATCTAAGAAAGGGCTAAAAACGTGTGTTGCACATTTGAAAGTTGCTAATCGGGGTGCATGGGTGGCTAAGTCATTAGGCATCTGCCTAGGGTCATGATCCCCGCATCCTGGGATCAAGCCCCACATCGGGCTCCCTGTTAAGAGAAAAGCCTGCTTCTCCCTCTCCCACTTCCCTTGCTTGTGTTCTCTCTCTCACTGTGTCTCTCTCTCTTTCTCTGTCAAATAAATAAATAAATAAAATCTTAAAAAAAAAAAAAAGTTGCTAAGAGAGAGGTGCCTGGGTAGCTCAGTCAGTTGAGCATAGGACCCCATTGGGCTCAGGGCATGATCTCGTGGGTCTTGAGATTGAGTCCTGCATGGGACTCTGTGCTCAGTGGGGAGTCTACTTGGGGATTCTTTCCCTCTGCTCCCACCTCCATGGATAAATAAATCTTTTTTAAAGAAAAAGTTGCTAAAAGAGTAGATCTTAAAAATTCTCATCAGAAGAAAAAAATGTATAACTCTGTGATGATGGATTTTTTTTTTTAAGATTTTATTTATTTGATTGCTTCTTGGCCTTTTGGCTAAGATCAAGTGTAAAGATTTTATTTATTTGACACACAGAGAAAGAAATCACAGGTAGGCAGAGAGGCAGGCGGGGGGGGGGGGGGAAACAGGCTCTCTGCTGAGCAGAAAGCCTGATATGGGGCTCAATCCCAGGACCCTGAGATCATGACCTGAGCCGAAGGCAGAGGCTTAACCCACTGAACCACCCAGGTGCCCCATGTGTGATGATAGATGTTAACTAGACTTCTTGTGGTGATCATTTCACAATATATACAAATATCAAAAAATCATTTTGTTGTACACTGAAAGTAATATGTTAAAAACAATGTGAATTTATACTTCAATTTGAAAAAAAAAATTGGGAGCCAACCCATCCTTGGTCTGTATGTAACTACATAGGAGTTTCTGGGGCACCTGGCAGGCTCAGTTGGTAGAGCATGTGACTCTTGAGCTTAGAGTTGTGAATTCTAGCCCCACTTTGGGTGTAGAGCTTACTTAAAAAAAGATATATTGGAGTTTTTTTCTGTTACATATACTGTATTGGGAAATGAATAGGAAATACTTGATTCATTCATTAAAAAAAAATACTGGATCTCTGATTTGTGCCAAGCTAATGCTAGTTGTTGGTGTTACAGCAGTAACAAGGACAGGAGGCCTGGCCAGAAAGGAATTCATTTGTAATTAACAAGTAAGCAAGTGAAGCAGTTGCAAATTATGATAAGAAACAATGAGGGATACAAATGTTAGAGGCCAGCTCTGAGGAGGTGACCTTTGCAAAGAGTCTTAAAAATCCAGAAGGAGCGGGCGCCTGGGTGGCTCAGTGGGTTAAGCCTCTGCCTTCGGCTCAGGTCATGATTTCAGGGTCCTGGGATCGAGGGCCACATCGGGCTCTCTGCTCAGCGGGGAGCCTGCTTTCTCCTCTCTTTCTCTATGCCTGCCTCTCTGCCTACTTGTGATCTTTCTCTCTCTGTTTCAAATAAATAAAAATAAAATCTTTAAA
Organism: Enhydra lutris kenyoni; assembly: GCF_002288905.1. NCBI lineage: Eukaryota > Metazoa > Chordata > Mammalia > Carnivora > Mustelidae > Enhydra > Enhydra lutris. The sequence goes on from NW_019154104.1 coordinate 6,004,382, forward strand.
ATTTTATAAATTTAAATATAAATTAAATTTAAGTAAATATATTTAATAAATTAAATATAAAATTTAAATATAAATTTTTATAAATAAAAAAAAATCCAGAAGGAGCTTCATTATGCAGAGGAGGGAAGAAAGAGCTTCTAGGCTGTGGACACAGCATGTGCAAAGACCCTGAGGCTGATGGAGGGAGCCTTGGCTCCTCTGTGGGATCTGAACAGAATGTGTGGGAATGTGTGGCCTGGGTGGAGGTCCAGGAGGTGGTCAGGGGCAGGCTACTCTCGGAGGCAGCTGGGCTTACTGTCGCTGCCATGGTTTCACGCATTCAGGTTTCTGTTGAGAATGTCACTTTTGCTGTTGTGTGCTGTGCAGTCATCGACACCAGGCAATTGATGTCCCTGGACCAGAACAAGGTAAAGCTCTGAAGTAGAGAAGATGAAGAGAACTTTCTGGTGGGTTGGAATAGAAGTCAGGAGGTACAGGGAGGTGCTGGGATGCTGACATCTAGGAGGTGGCATTTATTTAGATGAGGGGAATTGAGGGGAGTAGAAAGACAGATCTGGGGGCAAAGTCTAAAGTTCTGCTTTGCAATCAGTGGTGTTGGTGGCACAAGACACGTTGTAGAGCTGGTAAATGGAATCAGTGTAACCTTTCTTATCCCTGCCACTCGTGAGTTGTTCTATGCTCTGATGAATGACTAGCCTTCTTCCTGCACATGACTCTGCCTCAGGGACCCCTCTGAACCCAGATTTATACCATATTGCACTATATTGCACAATCACTTGCTTGCAGTAGATGCCCAGGAAATCATTGATGCCCCAAGCACCCCCAGCTCTTTGAGAGAACCCATTTCCAAAGCAAGTAAAGGAAACTGGTTAAAGGGGAAGTGATGCCTGTGAAGAGGGGCTTTTGTGGTGTGTGTGATGAAATGGCTATTTTTCTAAGAAGGGACTTGAGACAAACATGATGTGGAAGAAATGAGGACCCACCCAGATGTCTGCCCCTTGCAGCACCTGACTTGGCTTTTGTACCTGTAGCCTTGGGTCAGCTGTGTTGGGAGCCAGATCTCACACGCACACCTGTCTTCTCTCTCCCTTCCAGTTCTCCTCCTTTCCTCCTCTTTGCTCTCCTGTTGCTCCCTTAGAGGAGGAAGAAGGCACAGTGACAAGGAGGAGGGGGAGGAAGGGGGAAGACAAAGCCACGGGCTTCACTCAGGTATCATGGGGCAGGGGATGTCATTTGGAATGCATAGCTGCTGTCACACACACACACACACACACACACACACACACACACACACACGGGTCACGAGTAGTTTCGTGTCCCAAAACCAGTACGGTGGACATTATTTTCCCTCCATGGTTTCAGTGTTCTGGAAGAGTGAAGCTAGTGATAGGGGTACCACTTATTAACTTAAAAGTGCATTTCTGTGATAGTTCCAATGTCCTGAACTAGTAATTTTTGACAATGCAAAATAATGAGGGCAGTGTCTTGCGATTTTAGAAGCTAAGCATTTGTTGCATTTTAAAAAAATTTATTTCTTCCCTGTAGGAAAGTAAAGAAATCCACGATAAAATAATAATTAAATGCTGACAGTGCTAAATTTCTACCCAGCATGAGCTGGCAGCAGTTTCATACCAAAACATTAGGTCATTTGAAGAAAAAATCTGATTAAATACCTCTGTAGGCTTCTCTGATTAGCCGTTCTTAAAAAGAGTCTGTGACGGTAATGAAAGGGTGCAATTTGGCCCCCATAATTTCCTCTTGAAAGAAAGGTAACACAGCACAGAGGGTACACGTGAGGTTTTTACGGGAATTTCTTGTTGGTCTTTACTAGCGGGTTTGTTTTACTAATCATTAGTTTCTCGCCGTTCTGGAGAGCCCGCCAAGCAGGAATTATGTGAGATGAAAAGTACGTTGTCTTCCGGGGGTGAAGCTTGGGGGACAATTTCAATGCCAGCCTTTCTTTCCTTTCTTCTCCACGCAGTGGGTTTCGCATTTCTGGGGTGAAATGACCTTGACACGGGCAGGTTTGGGAAATGAAGTGTAGGTTGCAGAGATCCTCCGTGCGTCCCATGTATTAATTTTCTGCGTCTGGCGGCTCCCAGCGTCTCTTTGTATTAACTCACTATGGCAGGAAGGCTGGAGGCCAGATTTGATGGAAGATGGAATGATTATGTGGCATATGGTAAATGCAGCCACCACCACTAATTATTCTTTCTTTTCATTTTCTCCTTGGCTTCCACGGGTGATCAGGGGTTTCTTGAATTTGGAAGTGTTTACCTTGTGTCAGCCCCATGATACCCTCTCACTCTCAGTGGATATTGGAGTAGCTGATTTTCTGGGCAATAAATGTAATAGGATTGGCATTTCAAACCTAAGAGCAGACCAACGGCTCATCCAGCCCCAATACTGCCTTTGAAAGATGAAGGTCTTTGAAGGGGAGGTTCGCCTGGGAGGCTTTTGCAGAATGGAGCCTAGAAGTCAAGTCTCCCAAGCCCCGGATACAACTGGTTTTCCCTTGGCTGTCCTACCTCTCAAGGACTGAAGAAGAACCAGTGTTTTAGTGTCCTACAGCTAGGTGGCTCAAAGCAACAGAAATGTATTCTCTTACATGTTCAGGAGGTTAGAAATCCCAAATCCAGGTGTTAGCAGGGCCATGCAGACTGAAGGCTCTGGGGCAGATGATTTTTTTAAAAAAATATTTTATTTTATTTGACAGAGACAGAGATCACAAGTAGGCAGAGAGGCAGGCAGAGAGAGAGGAGGAAGCAGGCTCCCCACTGAGCAGAGAGCCCGATGCGGGGCTTGATCCCAGGATGCTGGGATCATGACCTGAGCTGAAGGCAGAGGCTTTAAGCCGCTGAGCCACCCAGGCGCCCCATCTGGGGCAGATTCTGTTCTGTGCTTTTCTCCTCATTCTGGTGTGGCCAGCAGTCCTGGGCAGCCCTCTGCCATGCCAGCAGAGCCCCAGTGTCTGCCTCCAACACCATGTGCTTTCCCCCTGTGTGCGTCCCTATCTGCGTCTCTAGGTGCGTCTCTCGTCTTCTTATAAGGACCCCAGTCATACTGGATTTAGGACCCACCTTATCCCGGGATAACCTCATCTTAACTAATTGCTTCTGCGAGATCCTTCTTTTCTGAATCAGGTCACGTTGTGAGGGTCCAGGAGTTAGGACTTGGGGGGACACAGTTCAGTGCACAATAGGCGGGGTTGAGGAAGGTTTTCCAGGGAGGGATTTTGGGGACATTTAACTGCAATGAATCATTATCACCTTCAACTGTACTTCCAGAGCTTGTTCTGTCTTTATGCTTTTCCTGTCAAGTGCAGGAACCTGAGTCCTTTCCATTTATTATTAATGATGATGATATGTAGCTTTCACTTTTTAGCAAGGAGTGAGAGCATGTGAGTCAACCCAAGGATTAGCCATAAAAAAGGGATGAAGTTAAAAACGATCCAGAGACAAGATTTGAATTGTAGATATTTTTGTAGAGATCCTCTGGGTTCTTTTTCAGTCTGCATTAAAGCCCTTCAATTTGGAGAGTCGAGTCTATTTATTTTTATATTTGTCCTATATTTATTTGTAATTTAGAATAATTATAATTTAGAATATACAATAATTTGTTCTATAATACATGCAATCACAATCATCCTGCCTTTCTCCTTAATGGTTATTTTTTTCCACTGTCCCTCACTCTAAATTTACCTTCCGGAAAGACTGACCATTTTTAATTTCTTCAGTCCTGTCATACTGAATCCATGGTGGCACTCCGTTTCCTGCCATTGTTACCAACCTACAGTGGCCATCGTGCCAAGCAGGTCTGCGTCCTGATCTCCAAATCCTCCTCCCTCCCCACTCTCCATACTCTGCTCTGGCTCCTCTTGCCCTATGACATGGTGTTCTCCTTCCCCTGCCGCCTCTCAGAACACAGCCTGCCTACCCTCCCTGGCTTCCTGGATGCTACTCAGACAGGAAGTGATCCCCTCCTGAGTGAAGTCAGTAAAATTCCTTGTCAACTCCTCATTGGGTCCCACATGACTGCCCTTTAGTGTCTTCTCTTTATAAAAGTAGCAGATTAGTAGCCACAAAAGCCACCTTCTACTCATGCTGCCATTCCCACTTTCTGTGGCTGTGAGATGCTTAAGATACTGCCTGCCTCTCTGTGGTTCTGAAAATCCAATGAGATAGACCATTAAAATAATTTGAAACTCGTCTATGAGAAGTACTATTCATATATTTATCGCTTAATGTGCCTCAATATACTTACCTGTAAAATGGACCAATTAATAATAGTACCTGGGGAAGATTAATTTAGTAAGGCATGTAGGATGGTAAATGGTGTATAGTAATTCACCCGTGATAGCTGTCATCCTCCTCCTCATTGTCGGTGTCTTTGCAGATAAGATGTATGCCCCTGTAGGACGGAGGTTGTGCTTTGGAATCTCCTCCATGCATGGGATGGAACCTTACCCTGGATGATCAGTAAACACTTGCCAGCTATGTGCATTCTCCTATGTCTCCGTTTTCCTATGACATTAAAATTCTCCCGATCACTCTTAGCCTGGAAGTTTTTAAATGAATAGAAATCAGCTCTCTGACAGCAGTGTTGATTTTGGCTCTAAACCTAAATTAGTTTGATAGGTGAATCTCTGTGGTAATGCAGATGTCATCATTGAAAAGTGGTCCAAATTCATTTTCTTTTGATACCGCCTCGCCAGGATGTAACATGGGCATGTTTGAAATGGAACATCCTCTATTAGTTTAATTGAATGTGGTTTTGACAGCATCAAGGTTTGTGTAATGTCCTCATGGTAACCCTTTGAAGGCATATGTGAGGGCAGAAGTGTTCTATAAAATGGTAAGGCAGAAAATTTCTGGGACAGCATGGTGTTCCTTGTGTGTATAGGGTAGCTGGGTAAATGATAGTGGGTCAGTGAGAAGAGACAGAAAAACCTTGCAGACGACTACTTGGAGGTAAACTTTCGTATGTTGCCTAAAAATACATGGCATGCTTTGCTTGCACCCTTACAAAATTTGCCAGTTATATACTTTTTGGTGTTAGTGTACTTTCTGAATTCCCCTTGACCCTCCTCCTTTGGGGTAAATCTTACCAAAACACTTTTGCACCATGTCCAAGTCTGTCCATGCCTATTTTCTGTATGGATCCAAGAATAGACGTGCCTTTGGGGGCAAATATGAGCAAATCTGTTTTCTTTCCGTGTACCAACAGGATGCCCTGAACGGTGCTGATGCTCAAAGTCTGTTGATAACTGACTCTTTCTAGGAATATGACTTGGGTAATTTTATCAAGAATTGATGGCGTGGCAGCAAGATTAGTGATCTTTATTTAGGAGGAGTTTTCCTGAAATAGCTGATTGGGAAAATGTTCAATTCCTACTCATAGATACAGGTGAAGGAAGGCAAGTGGAGTTTCTACAGAGAGGGGTCCAGGAGACAAAAGAAATCTTGTCCTTTAGATGTGATTGTGAATGAATATCACAATCACACGGGAACTTCTACACACACTTACACACACACACACACACACGCACACGTTCCTCCCTTCCAAGCCTTGTGACAGGATCACACCAAACCAACCAGAGCCATAGTAATAGTAATCGCCAGCCTTTCTTGCAAATGCCACTGTCCACAATCTCAGACAGCTCTCCTGCAAGTATTTTGGGACGATCCCCTCCTCTGCTGTTTGCTTCTCAATTCATGTTCTGGAAAGCCTGACCAATTTAATTTCCTCCATCTGTAACGGTATCCCATTTTCTGCCCTTGCTGCCCCTTGTACTTGCCCCTCTGAGCCTCCCGGCCACCGGATGGCTCCACTTCCTGATCTCGGAATGTATCTCATACCTGCACACCGCCATACTCTGCTCTGGCCCCTCTTGCCCTCTGACGTGGTGTTCTTCTTCCCCTGCTGACCGTCTGAACACAGCTTACCCTCAGGGGTTTGCATCCACCACCCCTACTTCCTGGATGCTCCCCCAAACAGGAATTGATCTCATCTCCTCCAGAGGGAAGTCCGTTGGAATTCCTTGTCAGTACCTCATGTTGGTCTCACAGGACTGCCTCAGGGCCTCATGCATCCCCGAGAGCTGTGAAAGTCGCCATGACCCCTGAAGGAGCTCCAAAGCTGTCAAGGTTACTTGAGGCCTCTAGGAAACGTCACCCCCTTATTGTGGAAGCCTGTTCTCAGTGACGCCTACCAGCCACGACATCTCACCTTCCTTCTTCTCCCAAGCCTCCACAGATCCCCACCTTCTGCTTGAGCCACTCTGCATTTCCAGACATCTCCGCTGGGGCCCTACCTACCTCCTGTCCTGCTGGCTGGTCCACCAAGTGCTGGTTTTCGGTCAGAAAACTAGATCCCTTCTCTGTCATTCACCTCCAGCATCATCTTTGTTTGGTCTGGGCATTGGGCATGGTGGCTGTTACAGGTTTTACGTGACCTGGAGCACCTCTTTTGGAAATTTCTGAACTGCGGCTCTGTGTGGAGGCCACAGAGCTGGGAGGGCGAGACCTGTTTTCAGAGGGTGGCCTGTCTACTGATGGCTGTGTGATCTTGAGAAGGTTGGTGGTGTCCTCTCAGAGCCAAGCCGGTGTGTGTGAAGCATTTGTCTCAGTCACTGGCTCCCAGCACACATTTAGTGAGTGACATAGCTAGTTTTATTTTTCTTTTGAATATCCTCAGAGATAGCAAAAAGTAAATCACTTGAAAGCAGGTAATACTTGCTGGGTAATGTAATTTTGGGTCCATAGCTATGGGTCATTCTAAAGCAATGAGACTCAGACTTGTAAACTGGCTCTGGTGTCACTTTTAAACCTAGGGACAGCCTATGCCACCATTCACAAAGCAAGTAACCCAGGGCTGGATTTCTGCTGTCCTGAAAGTCTGTACCAGGATTGAGTTGTATAGGTAACTTGGGGCTCGCCTTCTTGCCTCTAGTCAAGACTGGCTATGGGAGGGGGTCCCCATTTCCCTTCCCCAGTGGTCCAGGGGCTGTGTGAGGCCACCACCTCCCAGCTCCAGGCCTACACTTATTATTGGTTAGTGCGAGGAGGACCAGCCTGGCAGACCCTCCCTGTTTTTGGAAGACTCCCTCCTTCCCCAAAGTACATGTTTGAGCCCATACAACTTCCTCTGTGTCCCGAGCTATTGCCGCCCCATCCCAGAGCTAAAGAGAGTAACTTTTCCCAGTCCTGGCACCCTCCCCTCGGCGTTCAGAGGGCCTTTGTGCCCAGATGCCATGTTCACAGACCTTCTGATACATTGCATCACAAAACACAGTCCTGTGAGCTTGTAGTTGCATTTTTCTTACTCCTTTTGGTAGCACTGTGCCTTCCAGAGAAGGCAAGAGAGAATATGAAGCAGTAAATAGGGAGAAGCTCTTGTTGCGAGAGGCTTCAGTCTGCTCCAGTGGGGATAGGAGGTACCAGATGCATTAAGCATCTCAGGCAGGTCATGAAATCAGGCAGCGGCCCGTCTTGCCCCCTTGTCACCCCAACTTCCCATCATAAGGGTGCCACCTCTCCTGCTTCTTCCCTCACCCCTGACCTGTCTGGCTCTGCTGTAGCCCTGGGCTCCAGAGGTAACCATCCCTCCTCACTGCACCCCCTCGGGCCAGCTCATCCTTCCCCGAGGGATGGGGCTTGCCGCAGGACCTGGGATGAATCTTGACCAGAAGCAGTGTTTGAGGAGCTCGAGCCCCGAATCCTTATTGCCTTGTCTGACTTGGACCTTGACTCCTGTTTTTGTGTGTGTGTGTGTGTGTGTGTGTGTGTGTGTGTGTGTGTGTGTGTGTGTGTTAAATTGATTCTCCACATTGGTCCCCAGATCCCTACCCTGCATCTGAGCCCAAGCCTCCTGCCTTATTTGCCTGGCTGAGAATCCAGGAACTGGGGCTTGTGCTGACCCTTGACCTGTCTGCAGAGCAGAGCCCGACTGTCCCCAGCCACCCAGCAGATGGGCTCTGCCCGTCCCTGCAGCCGATCCGCCTGTCAGCTTTGAATGAGCACTGCTCTTGTCCTGCGTCCCTTGCTGGGTCAGGGCATCCTGTTTGCGGATGTCACACTACATTTTTCCTGCAAAATCACTCGTTGTTTGCTTGTCCTGCCCTTGGTATACAGTGGAGAGACTTCATGCAGCTTTTAACCATATGCTCCTGGCCTAGATGGGTTGTCGTTAGATATTACCTGGAAAAGCAGAAGCAAGTCTTCATGTCCCTCTTCACTGTCCCATCAGTAACTATGTGCTGTGAATTTTTGCATCCACGAGGTTACTCTATTTTAAAGCAGTTCTTAATTTTTATTTTTATTATTTTTTTTTTAAAGATTTTATTTATTTATTTGTCAGAGAGAGAGAGGGAGAGAGAGCAAGCACAGGCAGACAGAATGGCAGGCAGAGGCAGAGGGAGAAGCAGGCTCCCTGATGAGCTAGGAGCCCGATGTGGGACTCGATCCCAGGATGCTGGGATCATGACCTGAGCCGAAGGCAGCTGCTTAACCAACTGAGCCACCCAGGCGTCCCACAATTTTTAAAGCAATTTTGTCTACACTTGTGTTTTGCCTTGTTTTGGCTTTAGTGCCCGACTCCTGCACAACGTGGGGCCATATTTTGCGTGATGTCAGAGACATTCTTCTGGGGCTTGTTGGGGGGATCTCTGCCTTCTGCACCTGCCCCACCCCAGTGTGGGGAGCCCTGTCTCAGCGAAGCAGGCAAAGTGGGGCTGTTGCCCAGCAGAGGAGCTGGTAGAAGCCAGTAGCTGTGCCCCCCAAAGCTAGGGTAGAGTCCTTTGGAATGGGCCACCTTTCGGGTGTCTTGCTGAGTCACACCATCACTCCCTTATGTCTGGGGCAGGAGCTCCATGAGACTGCCGTGGAATTTCCAGACCACCTTCACATACGTTACTCTCTCAGGAGCTTTCAACGGGATGAATACTAGCCCTCCAGGAGGAATAGGAATGGAGAGACGAGTTTTTTCATCTTCTTTTGGAAAGGACTACTCTTGAAGGAAACGAACAGGTTGAGGTAACGAAATTACAAGATGAAATCGATGCCTTTTGCGCCTGGCGTAAGCTCAGAATTATGAACACCACTCATCCTCTGCTCTGGCCCTTTGGACAGTCAAGACCTTCGGTGACAGTGGCAAGGTTCTGGATCTAAGCCCCACCCGGTTCCCCTTGGCCGACGATTGCCAGACTACAGCTTCAATGACTGAACCCTTGTCCACCGAGCCCTTTTCCTGCCCTCCAGGTTCTGGTGGCTGCTTGCCAGGCCCTCAGAGGCAGCTCTAATTGGGTTGGCATTTTTCTCCTTTTGCCCCATCGCTCACAGCTCTGGATCCCCTGCCTGGTTGCTCCCCAACATAGCCCAGAATGCAGGTCTTCCGGTTTTCTAGCTCCTTTCTGTCTCTTTTTCCAAATCAATGGATACTTTCCACCCCACACCCCTTTCTGGTAAACTAGAGACCACATCCCCAGGATGGACCAGAAACCACTTGCAAATCAAAATCCTAGGTTGAACCCAGAAGCATTACTTGTCAATAGCTGAAAATTGACCTACCCTTATGGTTGCAACTCTCTTCTTCTCTTCCTCCCCAACTCCCAGGGGGGCTCCTCCCCTACCCCGTCCTGGGAGTTGGTGCATTCATTCTCCCTCTGCATGTTTCAGTAGGGAGGCCTGTGCAGGGGCGCCAGGCTTCCTGGGGAAGGGAGCCATGTCCATCCTCCTCTAACCCCCTCCACCCAAACGTCCTGCCCACCCGAATATCCATGCCAGGCTCATACACGGGTGATGTCCGCAGAGAGCCAAAGCTTCTCTAGGCTTTGCCCCAAACAGCAGAGGAGAATAATACAGTTGCAGCATTCCTTATTTGCTTGTTATACAGTGAAAACCAGCCAGGTCAAGAGAAAATGAAAAATTCATCACTAGGGCGCCTGGGTGGCTCAGTGGGTTAAGCTGCTGCCTTCGGCTCAGGTCATGATCTCAGGGTCCTGGGATCGAGTCCCGCATCGGGCTCTCTGCTCAGCAGGGAGCCTGCTTCCCTCTCTCTCTCTGCCTGCCTCTCTGTCTACTTGTGATCTCTCTCTGTCAAATAAATAAATAAAATCTTAAAAAAAAAAATTCATCACTAAAAAAAGAGGATATTTCTAGTCTTTTCTACAATCTAAGAAGGCATTTTGATGCAGTAAACATGTGCACATGGAAATTGTTAGACTAGAATTATTAAATTAGGCAAAATTCTATGAAGAGGCTTAAGGCACTATAAAATACTAAGAGACCAGTCTGGCTATTATTTACTAGGGAGATTGCCTTTAATAAAGATAAAGAAAGTGGTAGAATATCACCCAAGAGAGGAAAGGTGCAGTTGACAGAAAAGGAAATGAATGGCTCTTAAACATATTGAAAGATGCTTATATCCTCAGGGCTAGTAAGAGAAATATAAACTAAAACTTGTTTTTTTTAAATTTTATTTTATTTATTTGACAGACAGAGATCACAGGTAAGCAGAGAGGCAGGCAGAGAGAGGAAGGGAAGCAGGCTCCCTGCTGAGCAGAAAGCCCATGTGGGGCTCAATCCCAAGACCCTGGGATCACCACCTGAGTGAAAGGCAGAGGCTTTAACCCACTGAGCCACCCGGCGCCCCTAAACTAAAACTTTTAAAGATCATTTTTAACTGTTGGATTGGTGACGTTCAAAATATAGTTGGCCCCTGACAAACGTGGGTTTGAACAGTGTGGGTCGATGTACGTGTGGGTTTTTCTCGATGAATATAGTACTGAAAATGTATTTTCTCTTATGATTTGGTTCATACAATTTTCTTTTCTCTAGCTTCCTTTGTTGTAAGAGTATAGTCTAAGGTACGTAGAACATACAAAGTTTGTGTTAACTGACTTACCACTAAGGCTTCTGGTCAACAGTAGGCGAGTAGTAGTTAAGGTTTAGGGAGTCCAAAGTTCTGTGCGGATTTTCAGCGGTGTGGGGTGAGGCGTGTCATGTCTGCACCCCTAGCCCCCTCCTTTTTCAAGTGCCAGCTGTGGTCGATGGTCCTCTGTTCGCCGGGGTGAGGAGAAGCAGAGCTACATTGCCAGTAGGAGTATAAATTGATACAGCCTCTAGGAAAAGCACACTGGTCATATTAATTGAAGCAGAAAATGCATATATTAGCGGTCAAGCAAATCCATTTCTTGAAATTTATCCTACAGATGTACTTTCACTTGTACAGATTAAGGCAGCTCTGAATGTACCACCGATAGGGAATGTCAATAGGGAAAGGAAGTAGGTTGAGTGAAAAATGCCAAGTGGGGAGTTTACAAAAAACATTTGATTATCTCCCCCCTCCCCCGCTTTGGTAGTATTTGCTGTTTTTCATTTGTTCTGTTTTTGTTTTCATTTTGCTGCTGAGGGGTGGAATTGGGTGGCTGGTGACAGGGGTGATAAGATTACGTTTTGATGTTTTTTGAACATTTTGAATTTTATACTGTATGCAGAAATGACCCAAGTTTTTTTTGTTTTAAGGATTTTTTTAAAAAAAGATTTTATTTATTTATTTGACAGAGAGAGATCACAAGTAGGCAGAGAGGCAGGCAGAGAGAGAGGGGAAACCGGACTCCCTGTTGAGCAGAGAGCCCGATGTAGGGCTGGATCCCAGGACCCTGAGATCATGACCTGAGCCAAAGGCAGAGAGGCCCAACCCACTGAGCCACCCAGGCGCCCCTGACCCAAGTTTGTTGTTTTTTTGTTTTTTTTTTTTAAGTCAAAATAAGATAAAAGTAAACAAAGAAATTGAACAACAACAACAAAAATATGGACAAAGCCCCAACTTTTTTTTTTTTTTTAAACTTTCCTCTTGCTACATTAAAATTTTAAATTAAAGGAAAGGAAGAAAGTCACTTAAGGGGAATTACTGGGATTTTTTTGGTTTGTATTTTGTTTGTCTTTATTATGCTTGACTTTCATATGCCTTTTTGTTGGTTAAAGTGAAGAGTATTTTCCTTTTACTTTTTGGGCGCTGGAAAACTGACTTGAGTTGATTCCTTACAACTGCAAAAAGTGACTTTATTTGCATGATTCTAATGAACCAAACCGTCATGTCTGTGCTTTTCCCTTGATCTGCCAATCTTTATTTCTGAGATTTGAGTGACCCTTGAAAAGTTGTGAGCAGCAAACCTAACCTAGACAGCCATTTTCCTTGACTTCCCAGTGAGTGGTGGAGCTTGCTAGAAAGGAGCCTTGGGGCCTGCTGCCCAGAGAATTAATCCCCTGGGCAATCAGAGAGAGCTGTTCAGGGCAGTGGATCCTAATTGGGTATTGAACATTTTGTTAAATGACTCAAGTTCGGCCTTCCTGCTTTATTAGAAATTACAAGTTGTGTATTTGGGGATTACACTTCCAGAGTTTTGATTTCTTTCTTTATTCTTTTCTCACTTGCAAATTGTTTAGGCAAAGGGCTCCTTTCATTGGTCTGGTCTTTTAACTCGATTAACCCACAAGGACTACTTCACAGTTCTTCCTTAGCAAATTGTCCCCTCTGTGTAAAATGGGGAACTGTGTGGCCTCTTTGCTGTGAGGGCCACATGGAACCCCCCAGACCAGGCGCGGTCTTTTGGAAATTTTCAGATGAAGAGGCCGTCTGTGAATGCGTGCCAAGTGGGGTGTTTGAGAGAGCCCCTTCATGTTGACTTACTGTCTGTCGCCTTCAGTTAGGAGAATTCACCACAGCCCACGTTGAGACGCCCTCCAGGCTCCCATAAAGAGCTTGTTTTATTGTGTACATAGACAACTTGGCATTAAAGGCTAACTTCCACCAGGACTGTGTTTACTTTCCTATTGTGAACTAAAGTCACTTGTTTGTGTGAATGGCATTCAGCTTGTCTATCCCTTATACATACCTGTGAGTCAGACACGATCTGCGTGGTTGTGACCTATGTGTGAACTGTGTGCTTGTATTTGGTGGTAGGGACTGGTGTTTGGCTAATATTTTTCCAGAACGTTTCCAGCAGTCCTTACAGCCTACTTAAGCAAACAAATAGTGATATCCGTCACGGAACAACTAGACACACAGTTCTGAGTGCTTTTTCAGATGCTCTTTACAATGATTGGCCCAAGGCCTATCCTAACATCGTGTTCTATAGAAGCAACTCTCAGTTCTTTGAAGAAGAACGATAAATCTCAGGGCAACAGATTTCCTTCTGTTTTCCTTCAAGTGTTTGGCTCTAATTCAGTAATTAGTTATACAGAGATCATCAAATCATGAAAATGATGGCATTTAGGAGTATTACCTTTTCTTAAGTGGGGATTACGAGACTCTCTGAATCTCTGGGCTCCCGGCTTTTTGGGGTCTTGTGTAAGAACTTTTGCCATAGTATGAGATTAAAACAAAAACAAATAAACCAAACAGCTCCAGCAAGAGAAGGTTTTGATGTCTGAGACTGAGTCACAGGTGAGGCCCTAAAAATAGCATATACCTCAAGACAGGCAGCTGTCTTGCAGAAAGGAAAGAAAGAATGCTGGGGGTGGCAGTAGGCAGATTCTTGTTTTATGAGCACGTCACAAGAGTTTACTATATGCTCAATGCCGTGCTGGCTGGGAACACAGGCTTTAGGGATTAAAGTGGTTGAACAGATAGACGTGACCCACCATAACAAATAAACTTGAGTCTAGGTGCACTGGAGAGCTGTGTGGGGGAAGTAGTGGATACAAGGGTCCCCCTCATGCCTCTGTGGAAGCTGATAGTACACTTTGGATTCCCACTTGAATGGGACATTGGTGACATTGGAGAGAGCTGGGGGCACCCATTTTTGTCAGGGGTGAGAAGGGTTGCAGAGACACAGTGGTGTCGGTAGGAAGGGCAGGTCGGACCCGGGATGGGTTCAAGGGAGGGAAGAAGCATCAGATCCTATTTCTGCTTCTATGACTTTAACTGGAATCCCACAAAACTGATCTGAATAGCACAGAAAACTAAAAATAGAGGGGATGAACCCCTGAAAGTTAGACTTACAGCCCTTGGAGCCCTTAGCACAGCAGGGTGCCTCATGGAAAGGATGTTTTCCCCTACCTCACCATCCTGTCATTTGCTGTTTTAAAAATATGGGCTGTTTTGCCTTGTGCTTTGGTAAAAATATTGCTTTAATTCTTGGTAAGTAAATGGAGTCTTAAAGCTTAAACCTCTGCCCTGGGCAAGGAACCAGAGGATGTCATTGTGCATAACTTCAAAGGCTGATAAGATGTTTAAGGTCGCCACTCTCTGAAAGAGTTCCTTTCTGTTAAGGCCAGCCAGAAACATCTGTGTGCTCCAGGTCCCACCGTGATTCTGACAAGAAGTAGAAGACCGTTTTCTTCACTGCGTGTCTGTTGAGATTCTCACTTGCATTCCTCTACCCCACAGAATATATTTTCTTTCTCTGTGCTCTGCAACGATCGCAGTGTGCTTGGGATGATGGATGTCCAGTAAGCATGATATTAAAAGCAGCACCTTTTCCATCTGGAGGAGTCAAAGGAGCAGTGGTAGGCGTTGTACCATTTCCATGTTTCCGTGTTGGTATGAAGCAGTCACCCAAGGACTTGGGGGCTCTTGATGTTTGAGGGATTAGGACCGGTGTAATATATAAGCTGGTGAAAAATTAAGCAAGCCATTTTCTCACTGTCTCTAGTCATCCGCCATTTAAAGCCAGTTGCTGACAGGATAGATGGGTTTAGCTCAGTGTCTACTGTTTGTCAAGGACATTTCCCTCTCTTTTTTCTCATTTTATCCCTGGGCCAGGCAGAATATGCTGATTTCTCTCTCTCAGCAGCAGACGTTTGGCACAGCAGATGCCCACAACCTGTGAAAGCAGGGGTGGAAGATTTTCAGTAAATTGTCCAGGAAATAAGGAAATACTGGCTCTGCTGCTGGAAACGTTTGCTGTTCACTGCGCATTCTCTCGCGCAGAATATCTTGCAGCCATAATACGTTTTTTTCCCCTACAGTTTGACTTTGCAAACGGAGGCCTGCACGGTCAAGTTTAGGAGGATAAGGCCTCGGAATAGAAGGGATGGAGTCCTGGAAATAATCCATTCATTTCATTTCATCATTCATTTCATCCACCCCCCCGGGGGCTGGATGGCGGAAATTGGATGCCTTGATGGCCAAAGGTGGTGGCCATTCTTCTGCGTCCCTGTAGCACAGCCCTTGGAGCTCCTCGGTGCTTCTCAGTGCCTGTGGGTTGCTTCATGCAGGTGTGATTTAGGTTTCTGGTGGCTGCTTGTAGTTCCCTCGTCCTTCATATGATTTCTTGGCTCTGAGGGTAGAGACAGAATTCTCTAGTCCTGCCTGGTGAAGCCCTTGTGCGTTTCTTGGTGGAGGGGCATCACGCTGTTGTCGCCTTCCATAGAAGGAGCCTCAGCCAGCCTGCCAGAAAAAAATGTGACGTAAAGGAAGACTTGGGAACCTCACAGTTTGAAGCTCCCATTTTCGCATTCCAGACTGATGCCCTCAGGCAGACTGGAGATAGCTTAATACAAGCATATTTGTAACACTCCCGTTCCAACCAGATCAAAGGGCAGAGAGCCCGCCTGGCTTGCAGCCTCCAAGATGAAAACTGGACTCTGGAACGGAGTGTGTGTGACTTGGCCATGCCTTGAATCCGGGAAGAAATACCAATTCTGTTATGGATATTTGAGCCATCAGATGGAGACTTTGAAGTCTCTTTGCCTATGATAAATTGGATTCGATGGCTTCCTCGCCCTGCCCTCACCTGGGACTCGTTGAAGATTGGGGGTTTCTTCTAAAGTGGTGCTTCTCTTTGGGGCTGTTGGGGAAAAAGATGAGGTGAGCGCACATGAGCCTGGGTAGGTGCTGGAAGTGCTGGTAGCCGGGGCAGGCTCCGCTTGGGGGCCAGATCTCCAGGGATGTTCCAGATGCTGCCGTGACTGGGGTGATGCGAGGAACTGAAGGTAGCGTTCGCTCCTCACACAGAATATGGAAATGTCGTCAGCTTTTTTCAGACTCTTAGATTCCATGAACTAGTAACATTTCAAAAGAAAATTTCTATTTTTTTTTTTTAAAGAAAGACTTTAAAAATTACCATTCTTTATCACTATAATTTCATCAAACAACCGACCTTTGAACCAACCCCCCCCCCCAAAAAAAAGAATCAGTGAGAATTTGATTTGGGGACAGAATCTTTCTTTAAATACTATGCATTTAGCATGACTTAAAAAAAAAATCCTAATACATTGTTACGATTTTCTTCATTTTGCCTCTGGCCAGTGAAAACTTTCTCACTAACCACTACTGGTCTGTGAACAGATATTTGGAAACTGAGTTAGGTATTTGAAAATTGTGTCAGGTTACGTAGATTACTTAATATATAGATAAATATACATACGTACTTATGTAGATATAACCTAAAAGAAAAATCATAATTATTACGGTAATAACATGTTTACATTATTAGGCTTTGAATTATAGAGTATTTTTACATATATTATCCCATATGATCAGTTAGTTTATGCCCTTAAAACATAAATTAGTCTTAATAGCCTGAGCTAAATAGAATTAATACTAGAAGGGAAATCTAGTGTTTAAATTGTTAGTGTCCTAGAGTCAAATATGAATAATTTTAAAAATTATCTACTGCTTTGATTTTTCTGTATCTCTTTTAGCCTGCTATGTTAGCAAGAATAAATAAGCAGCTAATACTATGATGGTGTGAGCACATCTTTATAACCGTATGTTTAGCCCACCCGGTACAGGTATGTATTTGTGATACTCGTTTGTTTGTTTGTTTGTTTTAAAGACTTTATTTATTTATTTGTCAGAGAGAGAGTGAGAGAGCACAAGCAGGGCAGAGAGGCAGAAGGAAAAGGGAGAAGCAGGCTCCCTACTGAGAGGGAGCCCAACATGGGGCTTAACCCCAGGACCCTGGGATCACAACCTGAGCCAAATGCTTAACTGACTGAGCCACCTTTATGATTTCTTTTTTTCTCTTCTTTTTTTTTTTTTTTAAGATTCTTTTATTTATTTACTTCACAGAGAGAGACACGGCGAGAGAGGGAACACAAGCAGGGGGAGTGGGAGAGGGAGAAGCAGGCTCCCTGCCTAGCAGGGACCCCTTTGTAGGGCTCTATCCCAGGACCCTGGAATCATAACCCCAGCCGAAGGCAGACGATTAACCACTGAGCCACCCAGGTGCCCCTATGATGTTTTCTTCTAATAAAAAATCAGAACATATATTCTGAGAAACAGAAATATACATGTGGGGAATAATAAAATTGTCAAAAATACAGTATGAGAAAATCTGAGGGATGCATGGGGGAGGCATTAAGGGGGAAGTGAGAGGAGGAGGAGGGAGGAAGAGAAGGTGGGCGAGTGAAAGAGAATTTTTATTCAGAGTAGGGGTGTTTCTAGTCTCAAACGTGTGTTTATTCTTTATTTTTTAAAAAGATTTTAAGAGACAGTGTGTGCACATGGGGGTGGGGTGACGTGCCCAAGCAGGACTCGATCGCAGGACTCTGGGATCATGACCTGAGCTGAAACCAAGAGTCAGATGCTTAGACCGAGCCCCCCAGGTGCCCCTCAAACTTGTATTTAATAACAAATATGTATTTTGACTTCTATTCAGGTGTCTCTGTCTTGAACATCTGAATATAGGTGTTTCTGATTTTGAATGTTCCCTTTGAACAAGATAACACAGCATTTTCCCTTTGCCAGCTTCTCCTTCTTGCTCTCCTAGGATTACAGGCTCCCTCGGGTTCCCTAAAGGAGGATGCTAGCTTTAGCGTTCTGCTTTGCAGGTGTTTCTCTGAAGCAAAACCTAGTGCAAGTCCTGTAGCCTAGTTGTTAAGCCGGCAGTCTTTCTTTTGAAGACCTTCTACCAAGCTAGCACTTCAATTAGGCATTAATTAATCAGTCAGCCAAAGGCTTCAGACAAGAGATCCTTCCACAAACAACTACTGGGCGCTTTCTCCATGTCAGCCTTGGTGTCAGGCAGGGGAGACACTAACAGAGCTCAAGATAAAATAGCATCTGCCTTTGGAGAGCTCATAGTCTACTGGGGAGAAAGACTAGGATACAACAAATAATTAGTTACAAATAGTGATTAATTCTGAATAGGAAACAAATGGGATGCTATTATTGATAAACTCGAGAGAAGCAATGTTGCAAACTAATCAGATCAAGAGAAAATTCCAACAACAACTGACAGTATTGTGTGTGTGTGTATATATGTATATACATGAAAAAGACAAAGATTTTGTGGTATATGGATATGATGTATTTATAACACAAAACATTATTTTAAGAAAGGAAACCATTGGGGGAAAAATCGTTAACTCTTAATCTTCTCATGGCGTCTATTTATTGAGTAATTCCTATGCAAAGCTGCAATTTGCTAGAGACTTACAGGGAGCAAAAGTCGCTCCAGTTGGAAGGGTAGATCCAGCTGGTCAACTTAACCAATCCCGTGGACGCTGCTGCATGACATAGCACGAGTGCTTTGACCAAATATCCCAGCATATCCATAAACTAAAAAAATTTTTTTTAAATCTTTTGGGGTTATAGTTACATGTCATTTTGCTCTCTCAGTAAAAAACAAAGTGGGTTAAAGCTTCTGCCTTTGGCTCAGGTTATGATCCCAGGATGCTGGGATTGAGCCCTGACTCGGGCTTTCTGCTTGGGGGGGGGAGGGACACCTACTCCCCCACCCCCCGCCACCGCACTCTGCCTGCCTCTCTGCCTACTTGTGATCGCTGTCTGTCATATAAATAAAAATCTTAAAAACAAAACAAACAAACAAAAACAAAAAAACAAACAAAAAAAACCCACCCCAAATCATCTAACATTTTATGAACTTCTATTCTGAATCAGTCCCCGAGCTTGCACTCAGAGAACATACACCCGATGGGAGAGCGGATAATTATACGCAAAGGTTGAATATAAAGTAGGAAGGGTTTGGTACAGGGGCAAAGCTGCAGGCAACAGAGGGAGAGCTTGGTTGGGGAGGGGGAGCCTGGCAAAAGATTTCTGGGATGGCATTTCCCACCACACCTTAGAGAGTGGGCAAGCATTAGACTTGTAGAGAGTGGCCGTGCCATGCACCTGTTCAGCCACCTTTATAAGCTCATGGGAATACCCATTAAGCCTCCTTTTCATATTAAAACTAACAACTCTTTGTTTCCGGAGGGCATGTGTCTTGTTAGGGAGCAATAATAATATATCAGTTTCCATCAAGTTGCGTTTTATCATCATAATGGTTACGGAGGAGGCTGCTTTTAGCTCCTGCAGTGCATTTTAATGTGTTGCAAGAAACATGGAAACTGACTAAAGGCATAATGGATCCATAATGGATGGGGAGCTGACGAGGCCACAAATGGGACACGCCATGGCTGGAACATGAAAGTGCTTCACTTGAAGTCAGAGGCAGCTTCTGCATTAGAAGGAGCTGATGAGCGCCGTCTGGTTTCACCCAACACTCCTAGGTGACGTGTGGGCAGACTCGCTGGTCTGCGTCTTCTGGTTGCTTTTGCCCTCAGAGTCTGTGATGGCGGCCCCAGCCTGCGAACCAGCAGAGGCTGGGAATGTGGGAGAAGAGGAAGCCCTGGGTCAGTGTGCGTGCGTGCAGCTTTCTGAAGAGCCTGTTAGCAGCGGAGGTGATCCGTTATGAGTGCTGTAAAGGGTACTTTCCTAAGAAAGAAAGAAAAGTTTGGGATTAAGGGTGAGCGTATTTTGGGAGCCAGGCAGGAAGGCCTGCTTTGCACCCGACCCTGGGAGAGGACAGGCATGGCCTTTGAGCTGTCAGCCCTGACCATTTCTGGAGCCTAGTCAGCTAAGTTGGTGTATCTTGGAGGTGGTTTTCGTAACTGAAACCAATAAATGCCAAACTAACCTTTTGCAGAACTTCTTTGGTGAGAAGAACCCATTTTTACTTTATGTCCTCACAGTGAACGTGTTCTAAATAAGGCCTGGCCCAATGTCTTATATTTTTTGGTCACCCCTGCAGCCCTGGGGGATGGGGGGCCCTCAGAGCCCTTAGTGAGTCCTTGTTGATCATGGACTAATGTGCTCAGGTATTTGCCAGAGAAAGTATTGCTAGAGAACTGCAGGCAGAAAGAGGCACTTGAATCCTTGAATCCAGAACTCCTCATTATATCAAGGCTCTGTCTTTAGAACACTAGTATTTCCCCCAAATACTGTTCAGTGCTATTTTTTTCCCATTGCATTTGGAAATGGTTGCCTTAAAACAAAATCATCTGTCTACTAGAACTGATCACCCAGTAGAATGAACTTTAGCCAATCCTGGTGTTTCTGATAAATTAGTCTTTCGTTGGGTGTTGGGATTTTTTTGGGGGGGGGGTCTTTCCCCGATTCTTGAGTTTGGGAGCGAGTGAGTTACAGTACATTTTGATTCGTTTTTAATCCATCAAAATCAAGTTAGTTATAAGTGATGGAAGAGCTCACTTTGTGGAGTCCAGGCTGCCTGGAGACATCAGCCACATGCCAAAAGCTTGTTTGTTGCCCAGCAACCTTGCCGTAGGAATAGATTTTCTGCCACCGGCTCCCTTTTTAGTCGAGGTGCAATCTATTAGCATGACTGTTCGAGTCCAGAGAACTGGAGCTGGAGTTTAACTGGAAAGAATGGTCAGAGTTTTTTTGTTTTTGTTTTCGAATAACCAGACATTGTGTTTCTGGCTTCTAAGCACCACTGCTAATTTCACTGACTTCTAAATAAAGACTTAGAGTTTATTAATATCACTGAATGTGGCTGAAGCTGAAGAGGTCAGCCTGCTCGGCCCATGAGGATGCTCAGTGCTTCATTTCGGTAGAAACTGTTGCGCAGGGAATGGGTGGGCACCCTGAGCACCCAAGTGGAATGTGGACCAGATAAGACGACTGGGTTGGCCCCCAAACTTTTTTCTCATGAGGTCGTCTGGCAGCTCCCGCTTTCTGAAACTTACTGTCCGCCTGCAGAAGCTGTATTTTCTTCAGGTATTTGCCATCTTGCTCTGATTGAAAAGTGGCTGTGTATTCCTTCCTTTTATCCTTCAATCAAAGAGTGTCTTTTCTCCTTTTGTAGCTAAATACTTCACCCGCAGGATTGACGGTTTCCATCTACCAGGGGAGTGTGCCTTACTGTCAGCTCTATTGTTTTGCTTACCCTCTTAATGTAATAGCTTTGGGTTGTAGCAAGGGAAGATGATGGCTAAGCCCAGCGTCTGGTGGCTGGAGTTATTTGCCTCTGCTGAAATGCAATTTTAATAATGGATTGTATCAGCTCAATGTGTTTTCTTGCCCCTTTGTAAAAGAAAGGAAGCTCTCAGAGCATTAACCCATTGGAGGCTGGAAAAATCAAAGTCGCCAGGAACCACTTAATTAAATGACACTTGCATCTCAAATAAGAAAGCTTGCAAACAGGCTGCAGAAATTCTCTGGACAGGAGAGGAGGGTGTTGTTCCTTTTTCAGGGAGTGGGCATTAGCCACCTTATCGATCCCACTCTTTTTAAGGGCCAAATGTAGGAAAGTACAGTTTGTGATTTGCCAGAGAAATGAGAGAACCTGATAAAACCATGACTAACTCAATAAAACAGTCTCGGAATGCATTGCTTTATTTGTTCCAGTCATTCTAAACTTTATTCATTATGATAACTCAGGTATTTGGGTTTATATTTTCCAAGTAATCTTAGAATATACCTGACATAAGGGACCTTCGAACCTTAGAAAGCATAAATTGAGTGCCCAGTTTTACAAAGGGAACCAGTGAGTCTCTTTCCTGGAACTGCCTGTGGAGGTGGCAGCCATCTCTTACTCGGCATCACGACGGTCTTCAGACCTCTAGTGAAGTCCAAGATCGGTAAGAAGAGGACCAAGAAGTTCATCCGGGACCAGTCAGAGTGGTATGTCAAAATTAAGCACAACTGTCAGAAACCCAGAGGCACTGACAATAGGGTGCGCAGAAGATTCAAGGACCAGATCTTGATGCCCAGCGTTAGTTTCGGGAGCAACAAGGAAATAAAGCACATGCTTCCCAGTGGCTTCTGGAAGTTCCTTGACCACAGTGTCAAGGAGCTTGAGGTGTGGCCGATGTGCAACAAATCTCACCATGCAGAGATTGCTCACGGCGTCTCCTCCAAGAACCCCATAGACGTTGTGGAGAGCTCAGCCCAGCTGGCCATTGGAGTCACCAATCCCAATGCTGGTTTGTGCGGTGAGGAAGATGAATAGACAGCTTATGTGCAGGTTGTATGTGTTAATAAAACCTTAAAACTATGAGAAGAAAAAACCCACCCAGAACAAAACAAAGGAAACCAGCGAGGTATAGAAGTTTACTCTGGGATGCATAGCTTTGTTGAGAATGAAAAACAGGGACCAAAACCCTGACCATTGGACTCCTAACAGCAACACCACCCAAACGATGTATTTGTAATGATATGCAGGAGAAGCACCTACTTCTCTAGTTTGCATTTCATTACTATATCCAACAAATATCAAGGCACACTGACTGTGTGTGTGCATGCATTAGGCTAGGTGCTGGGGAAAGACAAGATCTTTACCTTCTTGCAGTTACACGTAGAGGTGGAGGAACCCCCTCGTTGACACTGAAATAGGTAAGGAAAGTACAGGTTGAGGTAAGTACCTAGCTGAGACCCAAGGGGAACACAGGAATGCTGGTGACAGTTAGATAACAAAGTCTCGAGTACTTGACTTTTAACTGTATCTGTTACAGTACTTAACTCTTTGGGAACCCCTGTATTCTTACCACTAACAAACTAGGTTGGATAAAACTTGAAACCTCTGGAAGTGTTCATTGTCATCATTAACATTGTATCGTAATGGAGAGATCTGTCTGGCTTAGGTGGTGAGCTTCCCACGACACAATGGGCGTACAAAATCTACACTGAGGGGCGCTTGGGTGGCTCAGTGGGTTAAAGCCTCTGCCTTTGGCTCAGGTCATGATCCCAGGGTCCTGGGATCGAGCCCCGAGTTGGGCTCTCTGTTCAGTGGGAAGCTTGCTTCCTCTCTCTCTGCCTGCCTCTCTGCCTACTTGTGATCTCTGTCTGTCAAATAAATAAAATCTTAAAAAAAAAAAAAAAAAACTACACTGATAGCCATCTTAGAGCTCTTCCATTCGTAGATACTGTGACTCTGCCGCGTCAACCATCCATCCATCCAGTTCCTTCATGTTGCTAAATACTTGTTAGACATTTCCAAACTAACTGTTGAAAATTTATGCCCAGCAAAAATATTTTCAAGACCCAGGTGGACATACTTCTCTAGAGAACTATGCCATACAAATTTCTGTTAGCAGCTGTCTTGGGACATTTTATCCTAACAAATTTGATTTTTAAAGTCCTAAAGCTCATTCTTTTTCTTTCTAACTGGTTGCATTAGTGTCCCAGGCAACTTTATGTGCAAGATTTTTGTTTGTTTGTTTTTGCATTCAGTACTATGAAAGTCCAGTGTGAGGCTTTGCCTTGGGTTTGGGTCTGTATTAAGCGGGTCTCTTAGAGGGCAGTGGTAAAAACTAATTGACTTGGCCAAGGGTGGCATCTGTGTTTAGGGTCTTGATCTTACCACATACCCCACGGTTATTTGTTGCTGGCTTTGCCACTCTCTCTCTCTCTCTGTTTCCTTAGAAATATCCCAGATCCCGAAATCTGCTATAAATTTACTGTGGATGGATTTTGCATTTCCCTCCACTCCCATGCTGCACACACCACTTGGAAGAAATGAAGTGAGAACACAACTAAAAGTGTTTATCCTGCTGTTCTTTGCATTTTCTTTGTTCTCCAGATACATTGTGATATCTGGAGATCAGATTTCATAGACAAGTAGAAACAGCTGGGGGCACTTGTTTTTGTAATTTCATGTTAAATTCATTTCCTTAAAAATCTGTCTTGAGAGGAGTTTTCTTTAGACTTTCCTCCCATTTTGGTGTGTTTCTCTTTTTTTTCCCCATAGGGTTTATTTTGTTTTTAGTCTAAGAAGACACAGCCATGGTGGACTGTCCCTAATGTGCCTCTCTCTGTCACCCCTTGAGTGTCCCCTGGGATGCTTTCTGAACATAGAAGGTTTGCTCTGTGCTAAGCACTCTGGGGATGATTTAACTCAGTAAATACCTTCACTCAGTCCCAGGGGCAAGTAATGCCATTATTCCCATTTGGCTGGAAACAGGCTCAGAAAGTTTAATCCATTTTTAAAAAAGATTTTATTTATTCATTTGAGGGAGAGAGAGAGAGAGAGAGAGAGAGCGCACTTACGAGTAGAGGAAGGGGCCGAGGGGGAGGGAGAGGGAGAGAATCTTAAGTAGACACCTGCCCACTGTGGAGCCCAAGACAGGGCTTGGTCTCATGACCCTGAGATCATGACCTGAGCTGAAACCAAGAGTTGGATGCTTAACTGACTGAGCCACCTAGGCACCTCAAAAGTTTAATCAGTGTTTAAGCCAAAGTCACACAATGTAGGTGGAGAGCAAGACCGAAGCTGTATTTATATAATTCAAAAATCTTTCTCTTGCTGTTGTTCCTAGCTGTAATTCCCCCTTTATTTCTCCATTCTAGGAACCCCCCCTTTTTCTTTTAATCTGTGACAGAGTTCTTAAAATAAAAAGGGGGAAGTGATTTGCATATTATTTTCATTAGACCAAGTATTTTCTATGTGCGTTTTGCAGAATACTAGCCTGCAAGATGTTTAAGAAGAGTCTTGCATCAAATTAATTTGGTCAAAACTGCACATTACATCCCCTTCTGGGAAATTCTGAATTCAGCTTTGCATATTAAGAAGTCTGAAATGTACTTCAGCAAAAAAGTATTTTTATTTTAAAATTTTATTGTTATTTAATTTTCCTAAATTTCCAGTTGCACCCTCTTCTTCTTTTTTATTTTTCTCCTAATGCCTTTAAAAGCACAGTTTGGAAAAGTCTTCAGCGAAAGACAAATAATGAACTTGGTGCATTCCACTATGCAACTGAAGTTTTTGAAAAAGAAGTGGAAGAAAACAGAATGCTCTCAGGCCCTGTAAAGATCACAACCTTGTGCTTCACCCTGTTCCAATTTAAAACTGTTTTATTTTTACCCAGATTCCTCCAAGGCAAGAAATGTGAGTTTCCTGCTCTTTATCTCCTACCCTGAGACTTGGGGTTTTTTTTTTGTTTGTTTTTTGGGGTTTTTTTTGCCCGAGACATGACTAAGGTTTTTTTTTGCCATCTGTCCCCCTCTGCACCCACCAATGTGTGGTAAGCTCTTTGAGGAGAGGAGCTGGGCTGTGGCATCTTTATGGTCTGACAGTGGCTTAGTAATTACACAGAAAGTAGAGAAATGACCTGCATTTGGAATGCAGTCTGTAGATCTGTTTTTCTGAGTTGACTCTAGCGAAGTGAATAACCCCCTCTTTGAGTGACAGAGTGAAATTTGAGAAGCTGCAGTAACTCATTTATATCACTAGGGTTCCATTTGGAAAATGATACCTCCTGTTGTCTAATTTAATTAGTAATTGTGTTTTCAGTTCCAATTGAAAGCCTCAGAAGAAAGGATGGTAATAAACTGTTTTTGGTATTATTATTATTATCTAATTATATTTACTATTGTGACGGTTTTAGATTAAGACACTTTTCAAGAAGGTACTTGTCAGTGTTATCTAATTGGTTTTTCTCTTGTTCTTTCCCCACCTCCTGGGTGTTCTGATGTCCGGTATTAAGAATGAGCCCTCTTTCACAGATCTGTAAATTGATGCACAGTTTTGTTGTTATTGATTGTTTGTTTTTGAACACAATGGCCTGAGGTTTTATGGCAAGTCCATTCTGAATACAGAGTTTGAGCCTCAAGTCTTCTCTGAGATGTCACCTGCGCATTGACAAAGGCAATGTGGACCCGGGGATGATGGCCCAACAGGAAGTTGGAAGATGGGGGCGATCTGCTTTGGCTCTGCCATTACTGGTTGGGTGGCTTTGGACAGTTCACTCATTTAAGCATTTTACGGACTGCCTACTAGGTGTCGGTGCTCGGCTAAGTGCTAGGACAACATAGATGAGTAGGACAGTGCCTTGTTCTTAACGAACTTCCTGTTTGGCCTGCAGACTCAGACCTAGAAAGCAACGAGCTCAGGAAAATGCTGTGGTGTTTTGTGGGAAGTCTGTGCGGGGAAAGCGGGAGCCCAGAGCAGGGAGGGACAACATGGTCTTTGATGCCACTGGAAGGCTTCATGGCAGGAGTGATTTGAGGTTGAGTTTTGGGGAAAAAAAAGTAATATTATCGAGGGATTATGGCATGATAAAGAGTTTGGACTTTATGCCCCTATTAATTTTCTGGTCATGGGAGCCAGTGAAGGGTTTTAAATAGGATATAACACAGTCATTTTTGCATTTGAGATAAGTGTGGAGGTTGAGTTGACTTTATCTCTGGGAGCCTCACTCTTCTCATCTGTAAGATGGACCCACTTCTCTTGCCTCATAAGTTCGTTTGGGTCACATTTCTGTCTTTGAAATACGTTGAGAATAGATGATATGCAGTCATGGCTTTCTGAGCCCTTACTCCTCAGAGCAGCCCTGTGATGGTCGGTATTGCTATTACATGCATTTTAGAGGGGACTGGCCCAGGGACACAGCTAGCACTCGTGGTGCAGTCAGAATTGGAACTCAAGTCTGCCAGATTCTGGAACCCCGATACCCTGAGCTACCCCCCCAGTGCTGGCGAGTCTTTCGTCCTTTTCTCCTGCCCGAAACTTCTTATCTGGTGGCTGTATGTTGCCTCCAGTGACCTTAGCAAAGCACTGATGTAGCGGAAAGATTCAAGATCCAGCACCAAACAAATGTGCCATTATTTACAGCTGTTTAATCTTTGTCTCTGATAATGTGGTCTTTTATCATTAAATAGATCCAAATTTATGGAGTGGGATATGTGACTTTAATTCTTCTGTACTAACTGGGTGTTATAAACAGTATATGTTTCTGTGGGCACAGACATAAATCTTCCTTCCAGTGGTAACAGAAAATCAGTCATGACTCCGACCCCATCCTTTTGGGGAGTTCTTTAGAAGATCCACATTATGAATAGGTAAAAATAAAATTGAAGAGGATATAATGAGACAGTTTAGAGCAAGGGAAAGACCTTGGACAGGGTAGGCTTGTCAAGAGGAGTTGCCAAAGAACGGAAGAGACAAAGGTAAGGAAGTAGGCTTGGCGAAGTCAGCAAGCTCTGCTTCTTGAAAAGACAGTCTGGAAAATATCCTACAAGTTCACACACAGGCAGTCGCAATCCAAGGACACGTGAACAGCACCCATTAGGTAAAAAGTTGATTCACTGTATTTTCTCTGTAGTAGGTCACTGCAGGGTGGAAAAAGGCCACATTATCTGCTGACTGTGAATGAATGCCTTCAGGTGTTGCCGCTTGAAGATTCAGGAGGTTCAAGAAGAATAATTAAAATAAAACGCCGTTCCATGTTTCAACCTGTGTTCAGTGTGCCAGAAAATAGCCCTGAAAAATGCCAGGGTTACACATTTTGTGGTCTGGGAGGAATGTTGTGATCAGCCTTCAGCTGCTCATAAAAAATAAATACTGCTCTGTTCTAATTTGAACCATTTCTTGAAGATCTCTTAGAATAGATTTGTAGCTGAAATTTCACCTCATCTTGAAGAAGAAGAAGAAGAAAAGGAAGGAAGGAAAGAAAGAAAGAAAAAGCCTGTGCCTTACTTAAAACATGAGGCATGTCATGCCAGAGTAAAATAATGGAATCAGAAGGAGAAAATATTCCATTGAGATAAAACAGCTGTCTTTTATACTCACCACTTAAGTATAATTCACCTGCTGTTTGTAGGTTATGCTTTAATGGGAAGGAATATTAAGGGAATGAGAAAGAATTTCTTATTAAATGAAAGCTCATTGCAAAAAATATATATACCCCCAGTTGAAGCAGCTGTTTGAGAAGAGCAGGTTCTGGAATGTGAGTGAAAGCATATCCCCCAAGATCCTGCCACCTGGCGTGTGGGAAGAATGGAGTAAATACAAGATGTGCTGAGCCATCAACGGAACAGGCCTCGGGCCTTCCGTGTGCAGTTTTGTGGGTGTCACCGCCCAGCTCACTGGTTCTCAAACGTGGATGGATCTTGGAATCACCTGGGGAGTTTGGCGCGGGGTAGGGGGGGCATAGGAAAAGTGGGCTGCCGGGTTCCACAACCAAAGATTCTGATTTAATTGCTCTGGGCTGTGCCCTGGGCATGGGGATTTTTAAAAGGTCCCCCAAAGTCTCATGTGAGCAAAATTTGAGGACCACTGGCCTAAATGATGACTAATTTCTTTCTCTCCTTGTGTTCTTTGCAGCTAGGGTCATTTACTACAGGAACTTGTTTAGAAGCCTCGGTCCTTCAAAGCCAGACTCATAGAGCATGTAACTAGGTCTTTAGGTTAATAAATTCTTCTCTTTAAGGGCTAAAGAGTAACATTCCAATGTTCTTTTGAAAAATGAGCCTCGTTGAAAAATGAGATTTTTTTTTTTTTCCATCACAGAGAAAGTATTAAGTATCTTCTCTCTGAACTTCATAGTAGGAAAAAAGCAAAAAGAAAATGAGTGCACCCAGATGCAGACAGAGTTCCCAGTTCTGTAGGTGGGGAGATGGGTGAGCTTTTGTTGACCGAGTTGTTTTGGGGGATTGAGCCTTGACCCTAATTTCATGCTGTTAAGAAAAGAAGAAAGGAAGGAAGAAAAAGAAAAGAAATAGAGCCTCATTCTTTTTTTTTTTTTTTTTTAAAGATTTTTATTTATTTATTTGACAGAGAGAGATCACAAGCAGGCAGAGAGGCAGGCAGAGAGAGAGAGGAAGGGGGAAGCAGGCTCCCTGCTGAGCAGAGAGCCCGATGCGGGACTCGATCCCAGGACCCTGAGATCA
The DNA here is from genome assembly GCF_002288905.1 of Enhydra lutris kenyoni. NCBI lineage: Eukaryota > Metazoa > Chordata > Mammalia > Carnivora > Mustelidae > Enhydra > Enhydra lutris. The sequence goes on from NW_019154104.1 coordinate 6,033,242, forward strand.
TGACCTGAGCCGAAGGCAGCGGCTTAACCCACTGAGCCACCCAGGCGCCCCTAGAGCTACATTCTTGATTAGGTCAGGCAATCAGAACCACATATCCCAACTCAAGTGGGAGCTTTTCTTTCCATTTTGGGATTTCCAGGGAAAGCCAGACAGTATGGTACAACATAAATAAGAAATGTGGTTTTCAAAGTTAGTACTTTGCTGATGATAAGTTTGGACCTTCAATAATTCACTTAACTTTTATGAGATGGATTTTCTAAAGTATGAGTAATACTATCCCTCTGTCTTCTACTCCAAAATAAGATACACTTTGTTGAAGGACATTTAATTAACCCTAGAAGCTCTTCCCTCCCAAACGAGTACATTCTCATGGAGTGATTGAGAACGGGAGTCTTGACTTCGACACCAGCCAGAGAGGAAGTTGGCAAGTCACGGGAGTGGGGAGCGGTGTCCAGGTGGAACCGAGGCAAAAAGTAGGCTTGGTACTCCTCAGACGGAATGTGCCCACAAATCTAGAGATGCTGTGAGAATACAGATTCTGATTCAACAGGTCGAGGGAGGGGCCCGAGAGAGTCTGTGTTTCCCACAAATACCTTTCCAGGGGTGCCAACGACGCTGATCCCTGGGTCATGCTTTGAGAGGCCTGGCGGTGCAGAGCAGCTCTGTGCTCGGGGGAGTGTTTTTCTTAGGGCAGCTGGAAGAGAGTTCACCACGGCCCATGAAGACGGTGTTGTATTGCTGTTGTGTAAGCAGCGGATGAATGAAGCACAGACATGAGGATCATCTTGTGTCTTTGAGTTCATGTGGCTCCCAGCCCCTTGCTGTGACCAATGCCTATTTATGTTCTGGACTACCCTTTTTATAGATACTAATTTTTATATACTTCCCATTTTCTGTATGACCTTCAGGAGAGCCCGAGTATAAAAATTTTAGTTTTTTTCCATTAAATTTTCCCCCATTTTTATTGAGTTGGTGTGTCGGCCTCTCATCTTTCTCTGTGGTTCATCCTAACATATCTCTTGAATTTTTGTTACCGACATATATATCAAGGTCTCTTTTATCTGGTGCCTGTGACAGTGATTTTTTAAAAAATTCAGTAGATAAGTGCTAGAATTATTCAAAATAATCATCTAGTTGACTGCATCCTCATTGGGTTATCAGTGGAAGTGGTGGGATAAAAAATCAGCCAGCCATCATTATTATAAATAAGATGCTCTAATTATATATTTTTTTGCCCAACTGATAGACCTTTGTTTTGCTGCTGTAAATCAGTGGCTTTGTTGTGTTTCCCTGATCGCTTCATAATGTTCTTACACATTATTTAGGTTTGTAAAGTTTAAGAATAGATGTAATCTCATGTGTTCTGATTTGAACATGGAGTTTGGAAAGGGAAGAGGGTTTTAAAAAAATATGACTGTGACATGTTTTTTATAAACATGTGACAATGGAACCAGTAATTATGCTGGTGGTGTGTATATATTGTACCTTGTCAACAGAGAGCTTTTATGTTTGGGTATTTCCGTGGTATTTTCTTTCTTTAAAAAAATTAGAACTAATGACGTCTCTGGAAAGACTTTAAACACATTCTGGTTTAAAATAGACCACTATAGGGGCACCTGCATGGCTCAGTTGGTTAAGCATCTGGCTTCGGCTCAGGTCATGATCCCAGCGTCCTGGGATCGAGTCCTGCATTGGGCTCCCTGCTCAGCGGGGAGCCCGCTTCTCCCTCTGCCTCTCCCCCACCTCCCCCTGCCGTGCGCGCCCTTTCTCGAATAGATAGATAACATCTTAAACAGGCATAAAGTAAAATAGTCTTCTATAACTAGGCTTCTTCTTGAGGTTTCTATGGTTTTCTCTCAGAACTGCAGACCTTTTGAAGTATCAGCTGATTTTCACCCGCCACAGTCCATTGCTTCTTCATTCTCTGAGCCAGTGATTCCTGAACATCAGAGTCGCCTGAAAGTCGAATGACTACAGGACGGCTGGGCTCCATTGCCAGGGTTTCTGATTCAGGAGGTGTGTGGTGATGCCCGAGATCCTGGATTTCTCCTGTATGGCCAGGTGATACTCAAACTGCTGGTCCGCCCACCCCACTTGGAGAACCCTGCAGGTGAATTGCGAAGTGTGGTCTGGAACCAGCAGTGTGCATCATTGTTCCTGGGGTCTTGTCAGAAATGCAGGAGCTTAGGCTCCAGCCCGGACTGACTGACTGAATCAGAGTCTGTGTTCTTACCAAGGTCCTATGTGATTTGCACGCACATTGGAGTTTGAGAAGCCCTGCACTGAGTTACTGAGTTACGCCGTAAACACTCTGATGATAGCATTAAGATTTTACGGGCACAGAGGCAACAGGAAAGAGAAAGTCCTAAAGAAATTGGAACTCTTTGGTACTTAGTAAATCTCTCTCACAGTATCTTCTCTGGCAAGCTGAGGTCAACCCGACCGCGGTTGAACTAACTGAGAGGAGTGCAATTCTATAGCATTCCGGAAGTAATTTCTAATTATTCCTTTAATTCTAAAGAAAAATGACGCGTACCTGGGCGCCTGGGTGGCTCCGTTGGTTGAGCGACTGCCTTTGGCTGGGGTCAGGATACTGGGGTCCCGGGATCAGGTCCTGCATCAGGCACCCTGCTCAGCGGGGGCTCTGCTTCTCCCTCTCACCTTCCCCCTCTCATGCTCGCTTGCTCTCATTCTCTCTTGCTCTCAAATAAATAAATGGAATCTTTAAAAAAAAAATAATAAAACCACTTACCTAAAAAGCATCATAGTATTTACAAATTGCTTCTCATAACAAAGCTTGCACAAATAATCAGATTCATTCATTGTGTGCTCTGCCAACAAATTTTGGAAATACTCTAGAGAGCTTAGTGGGCAGATGGGCCTAGAGATCTGGGAGTTGTTAGGGGCCAGACCACTGCAGGTTCTTATCCAACCATCTATCTCTCTTTCTTTCTTTCTTTTTTTTTTTTTAATTTTTAAATTTTTGAGTAATTTCTACACCCAACGTGGGGCTCAAACTTATAACCCTGAGATCAAGGGTTGCATGTTGTACCAACTCAGCCAGCCAGGCGCCTCTCTTCTCCACCTTTCTCCACAGCCACCAGACTATCTAGTAAAACCTAAATGTTTGTAATTATAATCCAGAGACATTGTCTAATCTAGCAGAAAGTAAACAATAACAAGAAAAGATTTTCTGGAATAGTCTGTTACTCAGAATCGAAAGAGCTCCCTTCCTGAACAAATGAAGAGTCTAATGTATTTTTTCTTTCAATTTGATTACATGACAAACCTTTGGAACTCTGAGGTGTTACTTCCTTAAAAGAGGAAAGTAGTATCTGACATTGGCAAATATATTTTTTTTTGCCCCAGGTTTCCAGGAGTTATAAGAGGAAAAAAGAGGAATAGAGGAAGAGAGAAGCAGTATGGAAAGACAACAAAAGGATGGAGATTTTGCAAAAATTTTTTGTATTCTTTAGTTGTAAACAATGCCCCAAAGAAAGCAGGCTATACCTTCCTGAGGTTATCTATTTAACATGAAGCCTTGTGGCAGGAATTGTTATATAATCTAACTAGTAATTAATATTAAACGTCATATTTATATTAAACACAGACCATTTATGAACTAGGAAGTAACAGGAGTACAAATTTTTAAGATACAATGTAAGAGGGGCGTCTGGGTGGCTTGGTCTGTTAAGGGTTGGACTCTTGGTTTGGGCTCAGGTCATGATCTCAAGGTAGTGAGATAGAGCCCCTTGTCAGGCTCTACGCTAGGCTTGGAGCCTGCTTAAGATTCTCTTTCTCCCTCTATCTTTGCTCATTCCTGCCTCCTTCTTCTTATTATTTTTTTTAAGATTTTATTTATTTATTTGTCAGAGAGAGAGAGAGAGAGCGCGAGAGTGAGCACAAGCAGATAGAGTGGCAGGCAGAGGCAGAGGGAGAAGCAGGCTCCCTGCTGAGCAAGGAGCCCGATGCGGGACTCGATCCTAGGACGCTGGGATCATCACCTGAGCCGAAGGCAGCGGCTTAACCCACTGAGCCACCCAGGCGTCCCCCTGCCTCCTTCTTAAAAAGGAAATTTGGTTTTGGTGACTGGCTGCTTTTGGGGGTTGTATCCTTAGACCCCTGGAGTTTTATTCATTTTCTCCTATACGGATTCATGGGTGGGAAACTTTAAGAAGCATATCTTAAGATACCAGGTCATCTTTTTAAAAAATGCCTTTATTGAGCTATACTTGGTTTGTAATACACTACACATATTTACAGTGTGCATTGGTAAGTTTTGACGTACACCTGTGAATCCATCCTAACAATCAAGATAATGAAGATACCTGTCACCTGCAAAAGCGTCTTCCTTCTCCTTTGTAATCTCCCCTTTCATCCCTCCCCACCCTGCATCAAGTAGGCAAGCGACCTCTAATCTGCCATCTGTCACTACAGATTACTTTGCACTGTCTGGAATTTTTATATAAGTGCAATCATACAGTATGTACTTTTGGAGGGAGCGTGTCTGGCTTCTTTCATTCAGTAAAATGATTTTAAAATTCATCCATGTATGCAAGACGTAGACATGCATAGAGTTGTATTAACCCTTCAGTCCCCTTTATTGCTGGGTGGTATTCTATTAAAGGGATATATTGCACTTTGTTTTCCCATTCACCTTTTGATGGACATTTGGTTTTGTTTCTCTTTTTAAAGATTTATTTATTTAAGACAGAGAGTGCACACAAGCAGGGGAAGGGGCAGAGGGAGAGGAAGAAGCAGATTCCCCGCTGAGCAAGGATCCCGATGTGGGGCTCAATCCCAGGACCCTGGGATCATGACCTGAGCTGAAGGCAGAGGCTTAACCTACTGAGCCACCCAGGTGCCCCTTGATAGACAATTGAGTTGTTTCCAGTCTATGGCTGTCAGAAACGAAGCTGCTTTGAACATTTGTGTACAAATGTATGTATGGTCCTATGCTTTCATTTCTCTTGGGTCAGTGCCTAAGATTGGAATGTTTAATTTTTAAGAAGCTGCCAAAATGTTTCCCAAATTATTCGTACTGTTTTATATTCTCACCAGCAACATGGGAGCTCCAGGGGCTTCACCTCTTTGCTAAAAGTTGGTATGATCTTCATAAATTTTAGCTACGCTACTAGGTGTGTACTGGCAGTATCTCTTCAGAGATTTCATGTCCCTACTGACTCATGTTGTTGAGCGTCTTCTTGTGTTCTTCTTCACCATTAATACGTCTTCTTTAGTGAAATGTCTGTTGAAGTCTTTGCCCAATTTATTGTTGGTTTGGTTATATACTCATTACTGAGTTTGGAGGGTTTCTAAAAAATATGTTTAAGATATAAGCTCATTGTCAAGTATGTGATATGCAAATATTTTATCACAGTCTCTGACTTGTATTTTCCATTTTTTGACCAGGTCTTTGGAAGACAGATATTTTTTCATTTTAGAATAAGCTTTATCCATTATTCCTTTTATGGATTGCACTCTTGGCGTTATATCTAAGAGGTACTGGCCTGATAAGATTGTCTCATTGGTTTTTCTCGAAAAGCTGTAGTTTTACATTTAGAGCTGTGGTGTCTTTTGAATTAATTTTTGTATATGAGGCAAGGTATGTATAGGGGTTCATTTTTTAAATATATGGATTTCAATTTATTCCAGAACCATTTATTTATTTATTCAATTTATTCCAGAACCATTTGTTGAAACAAACTTCTTTCTCTACCAAATTACTTTTATACCTTTATTTAAAATTAGTTGACCAAATATGTGTGAGTCTGTTTCTGGACTGTGTATTTTGTTGTATTGATCTGTCTTTTTAAAAAATATATTTATTTATTTAATTAATCTGTACACCCAACATGGGGCTTGAACTCATGACCCTGAGATCAAGAGTTGCATGCTCTTCTGACTGAGCCAGGCAGGCGCGTCCCTATTTGTCTGTCTTTATGCTAATACCCTCTGTATTGATTATTGTAGTTTTAGAATAAGTCCTAGGGTCATGTAGTGAAATTCCTCCAGATCTGTTCTGCCTATTGTTTTGTGCATTCTGGGTCCTTTGTGCTTACACAGGAATTGGTAATCAGCTTGGCAACTGCTACAGAAAAGCCTGATGTTGAATCTAGATCAGTTTAAAGAGAATTAACATCTTAATGGTACTGAGTCTTCAATCCATGAACATGGTCTATGTGTCCATTTATTTAGGTCTTTAATTTCTTTCAGCAATGTTTTGTAGTTCTTAGAATACAGGTTTTGCAATTTTTTTGTCAGATTTATCCCTCAGTATTTCAATGTGTTTATGATATTGTAAATTGTGTCTTTTAAATTTTAATTTCTGATTGTTTGCCAAGATAAAGAAATGCAACTGATATTTATTTATTCATGTTGTATCGTGCTATCTTGCTGAATTCACTTATTCTAGAGGATTTTTTTTTTTTTTTTGTAGATTGGCATTTTCTATGAAGATAGTCATATTGTGCAAATACAGTTTTACTTCTTCCTTTCCAATCTGATTACATTTTACTTCTTCTTGTCTTGCTTTCTGACTAGACCTCCAATACAATGTTAAATAGAAGTAGTGAGATGGGGCACCTGGGTGGCTCAGTTGGTTAAGTATCTGACTCTTGATTTCTGCTCAGGTCATGATCTCAGTGTTGAGATCGAGCTTCATGTTGGGCTCCGTGTCAGGTATAGAGCCTGCTTAAGATTCTCTCTTGCCCCCTCCCCACCCCGTTCTTAAAAAAAAAAAAAAAAGTAGTGAGAGAACAATCTTGCCTTGTTCCTGATCTTAGAAGAAAAGCATTCAGTCTTTTAGGTATGATAGTAACTATGGAGTTAGGGTTTATTTTTTCCTCTTTTTTATAGATATTCTTTATTAAGCTGAGGCGGTTCCTTTCTATTCCTAGTTTGCTGATAGATTTTACCAAGAAGCGATACTAGATTTTGTCAAATGCTTTTTCTGTGTTTACTGAGATGATCATATGACATTTTAGTTGTAACAAGTTACTATGGTAAATTATATTGATTTTGCTAATGTAAAATCAACCCTGCACTCCTAGAATAAACTCCACTTAGGCCTATCTTATCTTTTACATTTATTATTAGATTTGATTGGTTCAACTTTTTTTTGTTAAGAATTTTTGCATGTATAGTCCTGAAAGATACTGGTCTTTAGTTTTCTTTCCTAGTATATTTTTTTCTAGTTTCGATACTGGAGTGATCCTGGTCTCATAAAATAAATTGGAAAACATTCTCCCTTCTTCAATTTCCTAGAAGTTTTGTGTATAATATTATTTTTATTTTAAATGTTTGCTAAAATTCACCACTGAAATTATCTAGGCTTGGAGTCTTTGAAGGGTAATTTTTAGTTACAAGTTCAGGTTTACTAATAAATGTAAGATTATTCAGATTATTTTTTCTTTTTCATTGGCCTTTGTTAATTTGTGTCTTTCAGGGAATTTGCAACTAAATTATTGAATTTATTGGCATAAAATTATTCCTTCTGTCCATTTATTATACTTCTAATATTTACAGACTGTAGTAACATCACCTTTCTTATTCCTGATATTGGTAATATGTTTTCTTCCCTCCTTTTTTCCTGATAATGCTGATTAGAGATTTAGCAGTTCTGTTGACCTTCTGAAAGAACTAGCTTTTGGTTTAATTGAAATTTCCCTATTTTTTTTTCCTATTTAATTGATATTTTTCTTGATTATTTCCTTTCTTCTAATTGCTTTGGGTTTCATGTGCTGTTCTTTTTCTAGTTTCTTAAGGTGGAAGACACTGAAGTTATTAATTTGGGACCTTTCTTTTTGTTTAATATAAGCACTTAGTATTATAAGTATTCCTCTTCCTTAGCTTTAGCAGTGCCCTACAAATTGTAATATGTTATTTTCATTTTCATTCAGTTCAAAATACCTTCTCATTTTCCTTTTGATTTCTTCTTTGACTCATGGTTTATTTATAGGTGTTTTATTTATTTTTCAGTTATTTGGGAATTTCTCAAATATCATTCTGTTATTGATTTCTAATTTAATTCCATTATGGTCAGAGAACACATTTGTATAACTTGAATCCTTTTATATTTATTGATATGTTTTATGGCCCCGAATGCAATCTAGCTTGGTAAATGTTTCCTGTGCACTTGAATGGGTAGTGCTCTGTTGTTGGGTGTAGTGTTCTTGACATTATGTCAATTTTGTTGACAGTGTTGTTCAAGGGTCCTATCTTTACTAATTTTTTAAAGATTTTTTTTTTTTTTATTCATTTGAGAGAGATACAGAGACAAAGACAGAGAGATCACAAGCATGGGGAGAAGCAGAGGGAGAGGGAGAAGCAGACTCCCTGCTGAGCTGGGAGCCTGATGTGGGGCTCTATCCCAGGACCTGGAGATCACGACCTGAGGCGAAGGCAGATGCTTGACCATCTGAGCCACCCAGTCGCCCCTCTTTACTGATTTTTCTGTCTACTTATTCTATCAGTTATTGAGAGAAGGCTGCTAAGATCTCTAATTGTGGATTTGTCTATTTTTCCTTACAGTTCTATCACTTTTCTTCATGTATTTTTTTTTAGATTTATTTATTGATTGATTGATTGATTTGACAGAGAGTGGGAGAGAGAGAGAGAGAGATCACAAGTAGGCAGAGAGGCAGACAGAGGGAGAGGGGGAAGCAGGCTCCCTGCTGAGCAGAAAGCCCGATGCAGGGCTCGATCCCAGGATCCTAAGATCATGACCTGAGCTGAAGACAGAGGCTTAACCCACTGAGCCACCCAGGCGCCCCTTCTTCATGTATTTTAAAGTTCTTTTACTAGGTGTCTAAATAGGGTTGTTACATTCTCCGATTAATTAACCCCTTTATATGAAATTATTCCCTTTACCTTGGTAATATTCCGTAATTTAAAATCTACTTTGTTTGCTATTAATACAACCTTTAAATGTCTTTACATTAATGCTTGTATAGTATATTTCCTTATATTTGTGACTTCATAGTTAAAGTGGTTTCCTTATTAGAAACATGTGGTTTGATCTTATGTGTTTTCACATTTAGTAACCTCTTGTATTTGGGATATTTAGACTATTTACATATAATATAATTATTGATTTGGTTGCATTTAAACCAATCACTCAACTATTTGTTTTATGTTTCTCTAACCTGTTCTTCATTATTCTTTTCCTCTTTTCTGCCTCCCTTTGAGTGATCGTTCTTTTTTGATTCTGTTTTATCATTTTTATTTACTTGATAGCTATATCTCTTTGTATTTATTTTAGTAGTTACTTTAGCATTTGTAGTATACATCATTGTGGTGGTCAACCTTCATGTTATATTATACTATTTACTGTATTGTGTAAGAATCTTTAAACGAGTACGTTGCTATTTCTTTACTCCTGGCCTTTGTGCTATTGTTTCATATGCTTTGTTACTTCTATATTTGTTATAAGCCCCACCATTCATTGGCAGTGTTTTTATTTTAAACAATCAGTTGCCTTTTGAAGAGACTTAAATAATAAGAAAAAGGTCATATATATTCATCTGCAGAGTTATTGTATCTGGTGCTTTTTATTCTTTAGTGTATATCCAGAGTTTCATCTTGTTTCACTTTCCCCTGCCTGAATGGCTTCGTTTAACATTTCTTACAGTACTGGTCTGCTGGCAGTGAATTCTTTTAGCTTTTGTATGTCAGAAAAAGAATTTCACTTAGTTTATAAAAGTTATTTTCACTGGATATAAAATTCTAGTTTGACAGGTTTTTTTTTTTCCTTTTAGCACTTTGAAGGTGTGGCTCCACTGTCTTGCCACTTGTGTTGTTTCTGATGAGGAATCTACTGTCATCCTTATCTTTGGTCTTCTGTCCCTAATGGGATTTCCACCCCTTCTGGGTGCATCCACAGTGTTTTGTTTCTGTTTTTTTGTTTTGTTTTGTTTTTTAATTGCTTTTTCCCCCCAAAAGTTTGACTCTGATGTGCCCAGGCATGGCTTTCTTTTTATGCCCCTTGCTTGATGTTTAAAGATCTTCTTAAATATGACAATGTTTGTCTTTTTTAATTGAGTTTTTTATTTTAACTGCAGCATTGTTAACATACAGTGTTATGTTAGTTTCATGTGTACAATATAGTGATACAACAGTTCTGTACATTACTCAGTGCTCATTGTGATGAACATGCTCTTTAATCCCCTTCACCTTTTTCACCCATCCCCCCCCACCTAAAAATTTATGTCTGTAACCAAATTTGGGAAATTGTATCTTCAAATAATCTCTGTGCCTTCTTCTTTATCTCTCCTGTTCTCTCTTCTCCTTCTTAGACTTTAATTGCTAAGCATGGATAGACAGTCTCTTTCATAGGTCTCTATGGTTCTCATTTTTTTCCAGTCTTTATTTTTCTCTGTTTTATAGAATGAATAAGTCTATTTTGTCTTTGAGTTTATAGATTATCTTCTGTTCTTTTTGTTCTGCTCTTAAACCCATTCAGGAGATGTTTACATTTCAGATTTTAATTTTTCATTTGGTTCTTGTCATTAGGAGTGTATTTTGTCATGTGTATTGATTTTTGTGCTATCATGTGCATAGTTTTAATAGGCTTTTAAAATCCTTGTTGGTTAATTCTAATGTGTGTCATCTTGGGGTCAGTCTTTTTTATTGCTTTTGACTTTTCTCTTGAGTACTGGCTGTATTTTCTTGTTTCTCCACATGTGTAAACATTTTAGATTATTTCCCAGATGTTGTGAATGATATAGTGTAGAGACTCTGGACTGTTATTCTTTTTTAAAGATTTATTTATTTATTTGAGAGAGAACCACACACACACTTGCCTGAGTGGTAGAGAAGGGGAGAGAGAGAGAGAAAGAAAATCTCAAGCAGACTCCATGCTGAGTATGGAGCCTGATGCGGGGCTCTATCATGACCCTGAGATTGTGATCTGAGCCAAAACCTAGAGTCAAGCTCTTAACTGACTGAGCCACCCAGGAGCCCCTGGATTCTGTTATTCTTGAAAAATATTGATTTGTCTTGTTGTATGTCATCAGGCAGTTTTCTTGAGTTCACTGTAATTCCAGCCCTTGTCGTTTTTGTGGTGGGCAGTAACTAAATCTCTTTACACTTTGTTTAGCCTTAGCTTATCTTCTTGTAATATTCCCCACACACAGTTAGTTACAGATTGAGGCAGAGTTTTTACACAAAACTTGGGGCTTCCTTCTCCCAGACTCTCTCCTCCCTGGGATGTTACCCCTCACTTTATAGCTGCTCTGTTTGCCCTGGACTCCGCCTTCTGGTTCTTCAAGCCCATAATACCTTGGGTTTCTAGTTATGTTTTTAAGAATCCCACATAGCACTGATCAGTTTTTTTTTTTTTAAGATTTATTTATTTATTTGTTTGACAGACAGAGATCACAAGTAGGCAGAGAGGCAGGCAGAGAGAGAGGGGGAAGCAGGCTCCCCACTGAGCAGAGAGCCCGATGCGGGGCTCGATCCCAGGACCCTGGCATCATGACCTGAGCCGAAGGCAGAGGCTTTAACCCACTGCGCCACCCAGGCGCCCCAGTTGGTTTTTTTTTAAAGAAGGGAAAGTCCACTCATCACCTTCCCCTTCTTTCAAGTATAGACTCCCCTATAGTTTTTGCTTCTGACTGCCTTCAGGTAGCATTTTTGTTTGTTTCTTTGCTCATTTGTTTGGTTTATAAATGTAAGGTCAGTAGTTGTTATTTTCAAGAGGATTAGTCTGTTAGAAACTACTTTATTATTACAAAAAGCAAACCCCTCCTCTTTCCTGAATTTTTAAAGTTGTCTCCCTGGCTCTAGGTTCTTAAATCTCCCTTGGCTTCACCCCTTCAGTGAGGACATTGCTGCCTCGCTCCTACCCGGGCAGTACCAGTCTTGACTCCTGCTCTTCCTGGAGGGATTGTGTGCTCTAGCATCTCCATTCCTATTGGTCTCATCATCTCAGGGCAGCCTTCATCCCTTTACACCTTACTTTCTGGCTCCAGGCTCTCCCCTTCCAAACCGTCTTCAGCACCTTTAGCCAAAACTTCCTAAATATTACCTTCACAGTTTCCGCCTCGCTCAGCCCACTTTAGCCGATCTCCAATGCCCAAGATGGCGGTCTCTTCCCTCATAGATGGTGATAAGTCAGTACGTCGGGAAGCTGGTTGCCCTTGCATTCTTTTTCACACCCCTTTCTCCATAGTTTTCTAGCTTTCCTGAAGGCCAGGGATGCAGAGTGAGTTATATCACCTCAGCTGCACATCTAGGACTGCACTCTTAGCATTAGCACAAACACCTCTGAACTTGAGGGAACAGAAGAATTTGGTTTTCCTTCAGGTGTGTAGGCATCCTGTGGCTTGCACTTGAGCACCCGCAGGCATCCCCAGTTGGGCTCAGTCTGCCTGTCTGGCCTCGGTTACCTCCTCCCTCTTCGCCATCTCCTCTAACTTGGCCAAGCTTCCCTTTGAGCAGGCCGGCCATGCTTGCTCACATCTCTGTGGATGACTGCTTGTGATGAACTCCTTCCAATTCTTGTTTCTTTTTGTATGCAAGCTATTCCCCAATTGCCAGAGACTAAAAGTCATCTCTCCCCATGCTGAACCTTTACGTTTATGTTTTTAAATTATTTAACAAGGTTTTATTACAAGTAACAGAGACTCCTTCGAACAAACTTAGTTTTTCTTGGATTGGGGAAACATCTATTATAAGGAGACCTGTGTGTCCACCTTGTCATTTTCCATTTTCTGAATCCAATTGTCTCATTCTGAGAAGCTAATCTGATTGGCTGGGCTTGGGTCTGGTCTGTGCCCCTTCTCCAATCAGTCTGGGCCAGGGAGCAAGGGGACGTGGTTATAAACATGGCAGCCTGGTGTAGAGCCTTTGAGGCATCAGAGGGGTGATCAAGGGAAAAGGTACACCCACAAGGGGGCAGTAGTGTACACAAGCTTTGTTGGGCAATACTTGGGCAGGTTTGCCAGGGGTTATGGGGGGCGGGGCCGGGGGGGGGAATGCCCTTGAGAGCAAGAGTCTCTGTCCAGAGACTTTAGCAGGGGGATTGAGGAGGGGAGGGTCATTCCAGGGAGAGGATAATCGGAGAGTGTCTCACCTGTGTCATGGTGATGTTCACCAGCTTGTTGGGGAAGGTCTAGGTCAGGAAGCTCCGAAGGGCAGTAGTGGCCTAGGGGGCTTATAACTACAAGGTTCTATCTTATCAATGGCTAGCAGACACTGGGTGTGGCTTTGTAAGGAATGTGAAACACGTAAGCTTTAAATAGCTAAAAATCTGCTTGTCTGGGCTATTAAAAAATTAATTGGATGTGCAAAAATTTGACTTTGGCACCAGCAGCCTTTTGAGCTGACAGGTCTCAGAGTTCAGTGAAGAAATAGACAACCTAGGGGCCAGTGCATGGGGGTCGTCTTTGGCTCATTTGTATAACACCCAGACTTATCTCGTTTGATCCTGATATTTGAGAGGATAGAAAGGAGAAGGAAAAAAAAAAAAAAGGAGAAGGAGACAGTTTCCATAGAAAGTAGAGGCTCCTACAACGGTTCCAATTGTTCTTTCGGCATTTGTCACAGTTTTCTCTTCCTTATAGATGCTGGGGTACGTACCAGCTCCTGTAAGCTCCTTGATGTATTCCCAGATACTAGTTAAAATGCCTGCACCTTATTATACATGGTAAATGTGAAATTCTGTTTGTTGCATGAATGAATGAATGAATGATTTTCTTCTTTCTGAAATACCCCCAGTTTGGCTGAAATCTACCTGTATGAGGTCATATTCCTTGTGGCGCTTTCCCTGACTGGTCTTTGTTTTTTCTTTTTTTTCTCTTCTAGGCTCCTCTGTATCTATGACTTCTTTGAGACATGCCATCTTATGTGGTTGTGTTTGCACTCCTACTGAGATCATAAACGTCTCGAAGGCACGTCTTTAATCTTTCATCTTGTTAAAGTAGTGCCCTGCCCAGGGAGCACGGAACACTAACCCATTTGGTTGGGGTGTGTGCTAGGTAGAGGACCTAGTTCTCCTGTGAGTGGGAAGAGCAGAGTCTGGAACTATAGTCCTGTTTCAGGAAAGCCTTGGTGGTGACCAGACGTGACTCATCCTGGAGAACCAGACCAAACCGGAGGTCAAGTGATAAAATCATTGCTGGGGAGAGTGTAGAGAGTCGGCCAGGGTCTGTGGATGGGTGAGCAGTTCAGGGCGGAGACTAGGAACAGGAAATGCTGGCCAGAGTGCCTTTTCTGCAGAGTGTCTACATTGCAGAGCTACTGGAAACCTGATACTTGGTGCCTAGCGCAGAGCTTTGCATGCATGAGACCACTAAATATTGTCTTGCGTTCTGGAACCCTCAGTGGTGTTTTAATCACGGAAGTCAGAGCGTATGTCACAGCACAAAGACGAGTTATTGCACGTAGAATACTAAGCGTGTGTTCATCCTTGAAATTTCGTTTCCTTATTTACTTCTCCACCTTAGAAGAGTGGAAGCTTGCCTTTCCATCCCCCTGTAAGGATATAAAAGATGAAAGCAACAGAGAGAGCTGGGAGAGAAGAAACTGTAGCCAGATTCCATTTTCCTAAAGCTCGGAGTCCCTGAAGCGTTGATCTGCACAGATAGCCATCACTGTACGCACAGTATCTGCACACAAGTAAAATGCCCTCTGGGTGTGTAGGTGCTCCCCAGACAGTAATGCTGTGTACCCTGCTTCCCCCAAGATGCACAGTGTGCGGACAACAGAAACTATTAATCTGTAACAAGTGGTTGCTTCATTTGGACCATTTGGATGCTGTGTGTATGTTCACATCCAGTGGCATTTTGAGAACACTGCAGCCGTGCCAGTGGTGTAGGCTTGTGACCAGTGCCCCGGCAGAGATGAGCACACCTGCTCTTGGGTCCTGGAGGCATGGGGAATGGCCCCTTACGTGCTCCTCGGGTACCGCGGGCTACGGCCTGGTTTCTGGGGCGCTTGGGCACCCTTGGCATTCGTGACCGGGCCGTCTCAAAACCGAACCTTTAACCTGTCGCTACACGTGCTCTTGGAACAGTGAGGTATAGGTGGATCCGTTCTGACTGGTTGGTTTCAACCTAAATGGTCTGCAGTGTATTTGAAGCACTTCGGGAAAGTAAAACCTAATTCCTCTCTAAATGACAGCATGTGCTGCCATACGTTGACAATGGTGACCTTCTTCTTAGTGGCTGTACCTCCTGGAAGAACTCTTTTTCTGCCCTTGTCCAAAGTGGATTGTCAATCTGGAACTAGCCTTTTCAGAGTAACACGGAGTAATGCTCAGCTGGGAATGTCCTGGCATCTCCGTGCTGTCGGCGCAACAAACAGATGACGACTGATTCCACTCGTGGACCTCTCTTCTTTTACGGAGAGCGCAACAGATAGATACACAGGAAGCATGGAGTAAAGGGAAGCTACTAGAATGGCAAAATGCACAGATGGAGTGGGGACTATAAAATTCCTCGAAAGCGCAAGCTGAATGTGTGATGAACTAAAATTAAATGTAGTTGTTCTAGACAGTGTGAGTAGTGGAAAGAGGGCTGTCCTGACACTCAGCGCAAACTCTGTTCCTAGCAACTTACATGACCTTGACCAACCCCTTTGGGCGCCGGTTTCGTATCCGTAAAGTCAAGTCACGGCAGATGCCGTCCGTGTCCAAGGCTTAAGGGTCTTGCTCTAAGACTGTGGTAAGGAGCATTCTTTGGCTGTTTAATTGCACTTAACTGAGGTAACACTGCTATTGTCCCAGAATGTGATTTACACAGAGGTTCGCCCCAGGAAGGAGGTGAGGACAGCCATGAGCTTATACTGGCAGATGTTGAGGTCTCCAGTCTGATTGATGCTGAGGCCAAGGGCAAATCCATTTACAATAGCCAGCTCCCTTTGAGACCTGCGGCAGAAAAGCACAGCGAGGTGCAGAATGTTGCCGCATTGTTCCCCAAGCTGAGGCTCCAGCCCCGTCGGATGGGAGCACAGTGCTTGGTCACCCGGCTGGTAGGACAGCTTCTCTCCATTCGTCACTCTCTTCTTCCCTCCCTTGCCGCTTTTCTCTTTTTCACATCTTCTCCTCTGTTCTGGCTTGGCTTGTTATTGTCTTGTCTCCCATGGTCAGCGTCCTCACCTGGTTCTCCTGGCTGGAGGAAACAAGGACAAAGCCATGTCCCCTCCCTTCTGGTTCATCTGGAAATGCTAGCGACTTTTCTCTAAGTGGAGGGGAGGGTGTGTGTGTGAGTGTATGTGTCTGTGTGTGTGAGAGAGAGAGAGAGAGAAAGAGAGAGAGGGAGGATGGGAGGGAGGGAGGGAGAGAGAGGAGGGAATGAAAGAGTAGGAGATTGTTCTAGTTGTGATAATAGTGGATAGGGTTTTGAGATTAAAAAATCAAACTCAAAATGCCAGTATTGGAGCCCACATTAGACAGCATGGAAGCTGCATTTGGGAAGCAGGGTTTGGGGAAGCTGTTAGTTTCTTTCTTATACTTCACTTGTACTACTTTTGACATGTGAGGGTCTATCCTTATGCCACCCGACAGCCCTTGCTTCACAGCCCTGAAGGGGGTCCCCAAACCTGCCCCTTTGGCGTGTTGATTCTTCTGAGCTGAAGGCACGTGAGAAACAGCTGAGACAGGATGGGCTCTCCCCCCACCCCCTCGCTACCTAAAAGAAGGGCCTACATTTCCTGTGAGGCAGGTGGCCTCCCTGGACCAGGAAGAGGAGAACGCGGTACCGCTGGTGGCAGGAGCTGAAGCTCAGATGAGTCTGTACAAAGAAACCTCACTGCAATAGCACTTTTCTACCCCTTGACGTTTCCTAGTCCCTTCCCACAAATCCCTCATTCCTTTGCTTTGTCACATCTCCACAATGTAGCCCTCTTGGTTAAAATGGCATATATACCCCTGGGTCTAACCACCTGGGGTTTAGACTTCTTTCTGTGAAGCCCCCTGTGATACGTAAAAATGTTAGTATCACATAAAATTTGCTTGCTTCCCCCCTTTTAATCTATCTTTTGTCAGTTTAATGTACAGGTCCCAGACACAGAACCTAAGAGGGTAGAGGAAAAGTCTTCCCTCTCCTAGAGTTCTGAGCAGCTGATCCTACTACCCTCAGTGTGGTTTTCTGGCTTGCTCTGGAGGGAGACACATAATTTTTGGTTCTACGCTGTGGGCAGATGATTCTAGGCAAACAGGGGTGTGCTGTTCTGAGAAGGCAATAAACTTTCCCTTTTGCCTCTGGAGAGTCTGCACTGTTAGGACTGCAAAACCTCCTTGAGCCTAGGTTAGTTTAGGTCCAGCATCTTCAGGCGGTGACCTCTAGGCTTCTGGGCAAACCAGGCGGTGAGTGAATGTGAGTTATAATGTGAACTGTAAACCAAACGGGTCTTCTGAGAACCCCAACCCCTGGGACGATCTGAATGTGTCAAGTCAAGTGAGTCTGGACACTCAGGAATGCCCCCAGGCCTGCTCTGGCCAGGTGTGCACATCTGGAATGGAACAGGGGTGCATGTGGCCTTTGGGAAAAGACAAGTGCTGGTGAGCTTGGTCACTTGGTTCGATCTCTGACTTCAAAATCATAACCTCCGAGCTTCAACAACGTCTTGTGATTCTGAATATAACCATGAATGACCATGACCAGGGATCCTCTGGGCATTTAGGGGGAGCTGCCCACCCTAGCCCCAACACTGATTGGAGATATGTGCTGGTGAGGTGCACAGCCACTAGGGTCTGGGGCTTACACTGGACACACAGCCCTCTCTGTGTGGTTAGAGCCCTCGGGGGATCTGCAGGACGGGTCCCGGGGAGAAGCTGACTTTCACTGGTTCTCTGGATGTCACGAGACTTCTCCAGGACCCCTGTGCTGGGTCTGGGAACTAAAGCCATTCTCAGACCAGATCCCAGATTCTGTGTATAAAGAGGAGTGAAGGGCACAGAGTATTGGGGGATGAGGCGGCCTGGGTTCTCTCTCATCCCAGCTCCACCACCTAATGGCAGTGAGACCCTGCACAAGTCACTTACCTTCCTGAGCCTCGCCATTACCTTGTGTGCAAGGAGGAATCCCCACCCTGCTTTCTGGCTTTTCTCAAAGCCTCTGCGTGTGCGTGTCGGAGTGGGAGGCCCCTCTCGTGGGGAGGTCTGCTTGCCAATTTTGATCTGCCTCTTGTCTGTTTGGGTCCCATGAGGAAGAAGGAGGAGGAATCCAGGCTGAATGGTGAATGAGAGCTGGAAAACCTGGGGGATGCCTCTCTCCACAAAGCCCATACTTGTGTGACAAGATAAAAATATCTCCCACAGTCTAACAATGGATCTTTTTGAAATACTAAAGAAGTAGTTTTCCAGATTGGAAAAGAGCATATTAATGTAAGCAGGTGATCACTGAAGTCTGGGAGGGTGAGGGTTGGTACTTTTAATATTTTTACTAAAAAACTAAATTTTTTCTTCATTCTACAAATATTTAAGTGCCTGTTAAGTGTCATGCACTGGAATAGATATGGTACTGAACAAAGCAGACAAAATCCCTGCCTTCTTGGGGCCGATTGGCTAATGGAGAGATGGACAAGGGACAATATAAATGGGCCATGTGATCTGCACAGAGTACGACATGCAATGAGAAGGATGAAGCAGGGGTGGGGTTGGGACGCTAAGCCTGATGGCCGGAGCATGCTGCCCTCCCGGAAGGGGGTGAGGGATAAGGGCAGGTACATAGGGAGAGCACAGGACAAGTTCCTCAGGTGGAGGGCACAGCAACTGGGACACCCTGAAGGGGGCCTGGCTTGATCTAGGAATAGCGAGGAGGCCTGGGTGGGTGGAACAGAGCAAGGGGAGGGAAGGAGACGTAGTAGAGGAGCTCAGAGTCCATGTTGTTATTGGTGAGAGTGGATGTCCCATGACATAAAGACGAGTGGGAGGGTTTTCAGGGACGTGGTATGACCTATACTTTAGAAGGGCCACTTGAGGGCCACCTGGGAGGCTCTGTTGGTTAAGCGCCTGACTTGATTTTGGCTCAGGTCATGATCTCAAGGTCCTGGGATTGAGCCCAGTGTCAGGCTCCTTGCTCAGTGGGGAGTCTGCTTGTCTCTCTCCCTCTTCCTCTGCCCCCTGCTCCGCTTGTGCGTGTGCTCTCTCTCTCTGACAAATAAATAAATCTTAAAAAAAATAATAAAAGGGCCAGTTGAGGGGCACCTGGGTGGGTCAGTTGGTTGAGCGTCAGGCTCTTGGTTTCTCCTCAGGTCGTGGTTGAAGGTTGTGGGATACAATCACGTGTTGGGGCCTGCACTGGGCATGCAGTCCGCTTGTCCCCCTTCCTCTGTTCCTCCCCCTGCTCTCTCCCTTCTCTCTCTCGCTCTATTTCAAATAAATACATACATAAATAAATAAAATCTAAAAAAAAAGTAAGGGCCAGTTGATAGTGATTATTTGATTTATTATTATTTATTTTTTTTTGCCATGTGCAGATCCTATCATGTGGAGCGGGAGAAAGACCTAGAATCATAAGGTCCCAGAGTATGTGATGTTCTAGATCCTGCTACTCAGCGTGTGGTCCATAGGCGGGCAGCACGGGCGACCCCTGAGCACCGGTTAGACACGGAGGGTCTCAGGCCCCGTCCTCCTCCACATCCCCGGACTACCGCCCGCCCTCTTCCGCAGGCTGCTCTGCAGACCCAGTTGCCATCATCTTCTCCCACGTCTCTTCTGGGTCCAGTGGCTGCAAGTGCAGGCAGGCTGGTCACCCTAGAGGGTCCGTGAAGGTATGGCTTCTCACGGGGGGCAGCGGTTTGTCACTGCGCCAGCCGGTCGGTCTTCTGTGGCCTGGGTACCACGCCCGGAGTCTCAGCCGTCTCATTTTGGCTCTGCTATTATTAACTTCTGAGGAGCTTGGGGCGCACCGCTTCCCGTGCCTGGATATCAGGCTGCTTATTGATAAAATGGGGTTCTAATCATTTCTCTTCACAGGCAGGTTATTGAGGCTTCATTATATAAACGCTTTTGAGAGCTGTTCTTAAATGTGTGATTTCTGGGCTTCAGTCACTAGGTACACTAGCGTATTTTTTTTTATTTTAATGAGTGTGAAATCCTCTCCCTACTTCTATTCATTTAATGACTGCAGCATTGACGAGCAGATAGTGGCAAATGCCTATTAATGTTACTCACGGATTAGTGCGGGTTAAGAAACAAACCAGACATTGACCTTTCTTGGCTGTTTCTGAATTAGTCACACACTTCCCATTATTTGTGTATGTCAGCAGAATGACCTAAATAAAGTTAGGGTTGATCTCTCTGAGAATATGTTTTGGGTTTCTCCTTACAATAAAGTTAAAGGCAAGCTGATGTATGACTCGCGATCAAATAGAAAGACCTTTTCAACATAGCGCTTGCTCAACTGGGGAATTATTATTGAACGTTGGTTTCTGGATGTGGTCAAATTCTCAGGTTTCTCAAGTGTTTCCTGGCCCACTAAGGGCTGTCATAGAAAGCAGTCTGCATTTGTCCCTTCCATTTTCCATTGGTGGGGCAACTCGATCGCTTCAGTGGCCCTGTGTCTTACCTTACCACCTTAGAATTCCAGATGAACCCAGGGCTTACTGGGGTTGGGTGTTTTCAGATCTTCGCCATTGTGCTGTGAGATGGCCTTCTGGGCTCGCCTCACTGATGATTCAATCAGCTGCTGTCCATGCTGCATAAAGCAGGTGGGTTCAGGGGCACGGTTTCATGAGCTGTGTAATTTTAGGCAACCTACAGATTAAAGCAAGTGAGCGAACAACACAGCATTCACAGCAACCACCAAATTCCCTTGGTCACACTGGGTCTCTGATCAAGTTTAGGCTGCAGATAAAATCAGACCACCACAAATTAGCTGGCAGAACCCACAGAGGGAGCTAAGTCCTGGATCATGTTTTTTTTCCAGACCTTCACTCTTCCGCTGTAGATTCTGTTTCACTGCCCAGGATGGAGATCATCCTTGCCTTCTAGGATACATGAAGGCCTATTGAAGAAGAAAGTGCTTCATGACAAGTTCATGTCTGTTTGGAAGCTCCTGGGCTGAGTGGGGGGGGGATTGGATCTAAGAGCTCAGGGTGCCATGTCTCCAGATGGGCTCATTGGGATTGTGGAAATGGTAACTGTTGGTCCCATGGGCCATGATGGCTGCGTGAGGGAATTTGGGCTGGTAATATTGTAAAGTGTCATCTTACAAAAAGTTCATACCAAGAAGAGAATGTCTCTCAAGCATTATGAAGCCACTCCTCAGAGATTTCCCCCAGACCTGGGGTCTTGAATTGGGGTGGGGAGTGGGGAGCATGGGTGGAGTGGAGACATGGCAGCTGTCATGGACAAGTTGTCATGGACACTCCCAACACTGGCGTCACACTGAACTGTGGGTCTTTGCCCTGCTCTCTAATGTCCCTGAGAAGAGCACCAGTCTTCATCAACTGGGCCAGATCGAAGGACCAGTCCCTTGTGAATTATTGCCAGGACATATCTTGGCAATAACTGCTATTGTTTTGTTCTCCCAACTTCTCACCAAGTTGGTAAAAGATGGCTCACTTCTGTCCCAAGTCTTGCCATTTACTTCCCACCTTCAGGTGCACAGGAATCGTAGTGTTTGGTGTTTGGACCTCTCCGTGGCATTGTAGCCATCCTGCAGACACCTGGGATCAGTTCTTGACATGTGGCTTGGAAAGTAAGGGAGCATAATGCCATAGATTTTAGTCTCCTGGGGGTTCGTGTCTCCTAAATGCACGTGAGTGGATTAGCAATAAACACGACCACTTGGCTGGTGTACTCCCTGATGGAGTGACCCAGTTAGAGGCTTAGCCCGGGCACAGGAGGAGCAAGGCTAGTTGGGGACTGTCAGGGAAGCTTCCCAGCTGGGGCTGGGGGCTCCTGCTATTCTAGTCAAGGGTACAAACAACTCTCAGAGCCAGGGGGAAGGTCCCTGCTATGGCTTTAACCCCTGGGTCATTTCCTTTCTGGCTATGTAGATAAATGGAGTGGAGTAAGATGAAAATCCGATGGGCCCCGTATTAGAGCTTGTTCCCTCCATGGTGTTGCCCATGTCTTTGGGAAGCAGCCATTCTAAGTGGTCTTCCGGGTTTTCATCCAATTTTTCACCAAACTTGAGAAATGTCCAAACTCCGTAATGTGTTAATACACCCAGCATGACAGGACTCATTACAGCACCCTCAGCAATGACCACGCAGACTTTCAGAGTGGTCATGACCTAGTGAAAGTCACACGCTTGTAACTAGCCAGGCTGGGACAGACGCCCAGCCCCGACTCCGTCTGTCCCACTATTGTCTCTCAGATGGTGAAGTGGCTCCATCTATAAAACGTGTGGTTGCTATGAATTACTGTTGTTGGTAAGGAGAATTGGAAACATTCTCATTTCTAGATTACCTTTCAAATATTCAAATTCATGCACCAGTAGCATATGGCCAGAACTTTTATTTTTTCACTCAGATGTCTTCCAATGTGCTTCATTGAATTCCAAATCCACATCAGGTTTGAATTTTGAAAATGCCAACTGTATACTAACTGAATGTGAGAAATGAAGAAAACTTTCATAAATGTTTTTTTTTAAATAAATGGTGATTTATTTTTCTGCATTCAGATAAACCAGCTGTATGGATTTTTTTCCCATTTTGTTTCATTTGCATCTTGATAGTATGGAGGGAACAATATTGCTGATGTATTCTTAGCTAATTTTCTATAAGACCATTCCACAACGGCACGTATCAAACATCCCAGGAAAATGGACCATGGCGTTCTTTCCCTGTCACCTCCGCTGGCCGGGAATGTGGACTTAGCTTTCGGTGGATGGAGAAGGCTTGGTTGTCCTCAGACAGCTGTGTCTGCTGTGTCTTCTGGGTCTGTCCAAAATTTTGGTCCAGTAATTATCTGACTCTGTTTTCTTCCCATTTGGAGTTGAGTTTCATTCACAGGAGCTGTTCATGTTTGTGTCACTTACCAGATAAGAGATTCTCAAGCACTTTAGAACTAATAAAGGAAGGCTTTTATCTGCTATCTTTTCCTCAGTTGCAGAGAAAATTAGTCTGAATGTGTGTGTTTTGCATGACCTCAGTCAGAGGCCCCTCACTGGAGAGAACATTAGCGTGGAAGCCAGAAAACCGCCCGACAGAATCCAGGGATGGGGTCTGTCTTTCTTTCTTTCTTTCTTTCTTTCTTTCTTTTTTTTTTCTTTTAAAGATTTTATTTATTTATTTGAGGAGAGAGAGGGAATGACTGGAGGGGGGCACAGGGAGAGGGAGAAGCAGGTTCCCTACTGAACAGAGAGCCCAATGGGGGGGTCTTGATCCCAGGACCCCGGGATCATGACCTGAGCTGAAGGCAGACACTTAACTGACTGAGCCACCCGGGGGCTCCAGGGATGGGGTTCTGATAGTTTCATAAGATTTGAGATGCCCACTTGTGGAAACTTCCCCCAGCCCTACCATCAAACATAGGAAGATGTACCACAAAGTGTGATTTAGGCATTGTACGTCTTCAAATCTAAGTCAACATTTACTTTAAAGGAAAACCGTATTTCGCGTACCGCTAAGAAAGAATGCTGCCTAATATAATTAGATGTGCTCATTTCAGAGAGTTCAAATGTAGAAAAATGTGCATTTTAGAATTGGTGAAATGTAATTTAATTATGAGTTGAGCTGCAGTTGGGTTGTTGAGTAATGCTAAATTTTATAATTTTGTAGATGTAGATTTATTTCTAACATACAAAAAAATCTAAAACACCCATGTGTCCATTATCCAACTTTGGCAGATCTGAACATTTCATCACATTTGCTTTAAATATTAAAAAAATAAAGAAAGCATCGGGATGCCCGGGTAGCTCAGTGGATTAAGCCTCTGACTCTTGGTTTTGGCTCAGGTCACAATCTCAGGGTCATGAGATCAAGTCCTGCCTTGGGCTTTGTGACAAGGGTGGAGGAGAGTCTCTCCCTCCTGCCCCTCCTCCTGCTCATGCAAGCTCTCTTTCTCAAATAGATAAATAAAATCTTGGGGTGCTTGTGTTCTCTCTCTTTCAGATAAATAAAATCTTTTTAAAAATAAATAAAATCTCTTAAAAAATAAACAAATAAAACATTGACAGTACTGTCGCAGGCCCCTGTGTGCCTCATGCTCCAATCTCAGGACACCTCTCTGCCTTGTGACCCATATAATCCCCATCTTGATTTGGGGCTTATCATTCCCATGCATGTTTGTAAACATGTTTGTATCCACAAATACATTTAACATTTTAAAAACACAGTTTGGGATACCTGGGTGGCTCAGTCAGTTCAGCGTCTTTCTACCCTTGGCTCAGGTCATGATCCCAGGCTCCTGGGACCCAGCCCTGCATCAGGCTGCCTGCTCAGCGGGGAGTCTGCTTCTCCCTCTGCCCCTCCTACTGCTTGTGCTCTCTTTCTCTCTCCCTGTCTCTCAAATAAATAAATAAATCTTTTTTAAAAAAAGTTTTAAAAACTTCATTTTTCTTAAGTAGGGAGGATTAGGATAAAGCACATTGATGTAATTCATTGCATCCTTAGATTAAAAAAGGAAACCAATGTATTTTATAGCTTCCCCAGTGACTCCCTATGTATTAGTGGCCCATCCTGGCATGGGCATAACCCTGTTGAGGGCACGGAGTTAGGCTCTGTGATTATCTTCCATACAGAGATAGAGCAAGTTCGTGCACACTGAGGACGGCTAGCTGCTCTGTCCCCCACTGGAGAGGCCTCCCTGGTCAGTTTCTTCAGGAGCTGACCCCTGTAATTCCCCAGCACCTGCACGAGGAATACGACAGTCTGGCTGGCGTTCCTGCAGCTCCATGGCAGGGTTCCTTGCTGCTTGGAATGCTTGCTTTCTGCAGAGTGGTGAAGTGGCGTAGGGGATCCACCCGGAGAAGCAATGTCTGTTTCAGAGCCACAGATAGATATTAGGGGGGGCACAGGGACCATTCCTTCCCGTGCCACTTTGCAGCCCTGATTATGCCTGATGGGTGCACACCCACGAGCTTGTCCCTGATCTCTCAGGTCACTGTGAATTCCAGCCTTTAATGCAAGTCTCGTCTTTGGTTTCCTCCCCAAAGGCCCTTGCAACAGAGTACTGCAAAGCAGCCGCCCTCTCCTTTTGAATGGTGGTGATCCTATCATTGCCAGTCATACTGGATGCACCTTGACCCTGGGCCTTTTGAGCACTTGCATTAAGAACTGGGTTGTCAGGTGAGTGATTCTCAGACACCTGCAGTCCACGTGTGGATTTGATGCAAATATCACGGGTGTCCCTTATGCCCTTGTGCCGAATGCTTCCAAACATACGTCAGAGTCCCCCAGAGTGAGCGGAAAGGTGAGCCCTGCTCTGCGTGAGATTCAGGCCATAAGTTAAATTCATGGTGGTAAAAGCAAAGCTAAATGATATAATAAAATTCCTTCCTTCCACAAGAGGCTGGAAACTCGGCTGCGCGGAGCCCGGTGCAATAAGGAAAAAAGGCCAAGGTAGCCCGCAAAAGTCTGTTTATGCGTTCTGCCTGGTTGAACCACACATTTCCTCGGACGGGTTTTGCATTCTAAAAAAAAAAATAAAATTTAGAAGTAAAAATTCCCCTAAAACAAGTTCTCGTATCGATTTGCCTAATAATCGGTTCACCAGAAATTCAATTCCATTTTGGGTGTTTTTGTATTCATCGCTAGTATCTCAAAAAAAATTATTGAATTTAAAAATGAAAATTAAGCATAAACCAAAATTTAAAAACAAGCTGGGTGTGCCCCCCGAAAAGGCTCTATTTATAAACCTCATCATGCCAAAGAGACGGCCAAAGAAGGAAAGGACATTCCCATGTCAAAGCACTCAAAAAGGTTTCAAATTATAGGCAAATTGCTCATTAGGTGACTGGCTTTAGGCTAATTGACCTGGAGTCAATGGCATCCAAAAGTTGACACTTTTGTGCTCAGGGACACTCTCTCAGGCCTGTATTCATCTTATTTCAGACCAAATTCTAATCAGCTCTCTTATTTGGTTTCCCAGCCCCTGGCATATTAGATGTGAATCAAACAGGGAGAGAATGGCGAGAGCCAGGCCACTTCGCATGGTGAGAAGGCCAGCTGATTCCCTGACAGCCAGGAGCAGCGAGCAGAGGCCAAAGAGAATTAAAATGTAAATATAGGGATTAGCAAGTCACAGGAGTGTGGGGCCTTTTCCAGTGTGGGTGACGTCCTCCTCCCCCTCCCGCCCTGGCATCTCTGGCTTCTGTGAGTACCCCTGTATCATGTGTGTGATGCCGTCACGTCATGACAGATATTCATAACAGGCTAAACCACATGCTGTGTACTTTGCCCAATTCATTGTTTTGTTGTACAGTCCAATTTAGAAATGGTTTCATGCAAAGGAACCAAATCGTACCCTTGAATCGGAGCATCTGCTGGAAGGTACCTGGTTTCCACCTGCCCTCCACGAGAGGACTCCCCAGAAACTGCCCATAGGATGCTTTCTGCTTCAAGGATACCCCCTTCCTCCCTTACCTCCCACCTGCCTCACCCCCAGCCAAACTAGAACAATTCAGTGGTCTGGAAAAATTTCACTTCTAAGAAGTCCTCTTTCCCCAAAATATGTAGCATGACCGAATCCAGTTAATTCTTGATCGCTGGGGTAATGTGGGTTGGAGGTTGTGATAGCCCAAATCCTGATGAAATCCACCTTCAGTCACCACGTGCCTCTAAGTCTGGAACAGCTTATTTCCTTAGGGTGGTGTATTCATCTGGAGAAAGAGAACCAGTGGTTCGTTTCTGTCTGTCTGTCCGTCTGTCCTTCTGTTTATAAGTATTGTTACTCCAGTTACTTTAAGTCATTTCCAACCAACTGCATTCATGAGTACACCCAGAGGCAGTGTGGCATGTGGAGAAACCATTAGATCAAGTAATAGAAGATGGGATTCTGCCATTTTATGTGGGACCTTGGGCCAGT
Source organism: Enhydra lutris kenyoni (assembly GCF_002288905.1). NCBI lineage: Eukaryota > Metazoa > Chordata > Mammalia > Carnivora > Mustelidae > Enhydra > Enhydra lutris. The sequence goes on from NW_019154104.1 coordinate 6,060,165, forward strand.
CACTGACTTTGGGAACCTCTGTGCTCTCTAGTGAGAGGTGAGGTGGGTGACACTTGCCCCACTAATTCATTGTATAATCTCATCATAGTCAAATGGGGTGACCTATGTGAAAATGCTTGCCCATTCCCAACAAATGTAGATACAGAAGTCCGAAGTATATGTAAGGAACACCTGTTTTTTTGCTGTGGCTCTGCTCCTTAAGTTTGTAAGCACTGCTCATGGTAAGGTCCAAAGTAATCTCTTATCTACCCTGCTAATACTCAAAAGCTAGCTAGCCTTGACCCTGCCGTCATCTTGAGATGCCTTTTTTTTTTTTTTTAAAGATTTTATTTATTTGACAGATCGCAAGTAGGCAGAGAGAGAGGGGGAAGCAGGCTCCCTGCTGAGCAGAGAGCCTGATGTGGGGCTCTATCCCAGGACCCTGGGATCATGACCTGAGCTGAAGGCAGAGGCTTTAACCCGCTGAGCCACCCAGGCGCCCCTTGAAATGCTTTTAAGAAGTGACATCGCTGTCACTACTAAGGTGTATCTGTTTTCTGTTTTGCTTTGTCCTGGGGATGAGTTGATTATTATTATCATAGTATGTAGCCAAGAATGATTCAGTTTGGAAAAATGATAGGAAAATTTTGCTTATGTTTTGTAGGGTGATTTTGCCATAACCCCCACGAATAAAATAGTGGTTTCTTTAAAACATGCCAGTTCAGAGTCACGGATCTGCCCTTTTAAAGCCTACAATTGATTGTTTAGTGCGAAAATTGTATTCAAGTGAAGCGCGTCAGCATGCAAATCTAAAGTGTGGCCATTTTCATCTAGATTGAATATTATTAACTAGCCCAAGGGATGGGATGTAATTAAGATTTTGAACAGCTTACTTTTGTCTACTGCCATGAGTAACCTCAACATTTCGAGTGGTGTCCTGGATTGAATAATGGGAATGTGGCCCGATGTGCCAACATCTATACATTTTGCCTCTTAGGTATAATAAAAGAATATTTGACTTTTTGCCACGGGTCTAAACATTTGATGAAGGCAGCGATTTCAACTTGAAGCAAAGAAGAGAATGTTCAGATTCCAGGAAAATCGCATTTCTTTCTGAATGATGGCAGATTTCCATCTTGTTAGTCATTCCCTCATTCTAATACCTTCTTCCATGGGCTTAGGAACAAAGACCAAGTGGGGACAGATGAAGCCCTTGTTGAGGGTTTATGCTTTTGCCTAATTAACGCTGTTGGATTGACAACCTGCTAATGCAGCCTAGTTAGAAGGAAGGACAACTCTTAGCTTGGATCCACTTCAGAAACTTTGCAAGACCTCCCTCTGCCTTTCATGGGACTGCTAAGGCACATTTTTGGTAGCATCTTTATTCTGGTGCCATTCCGTGATAACTTCTTGGGTGAGATAAGATGTTCACCTTTTTTTTTTTTTTTTTTTTTTTTAATTGCCCTACCCACAGCATTTGTAAAGAAAGAAACAAAGTTGTCTATTTCTCCCAGGAGAAGTTAGTGAGAGGATCCATTGCATCCCTGTGCTACCTTAAGCAGCTACCCAGCAGGCTAGGTTGGCACACAGCTCGTTTCAGCCATCCGTATTTTCAGGTGTACCATATGTATTAGTACATCATTTGATAATGCTAAAAAATATTAAAGCAGTGTGAGACGAAAGGAGAAAGAAGATGAATGTTAGCATTCCCCTGGGGTTCATGGGTGAAGGAATTAACACAGCGTGGCACTCTACCCTAGCTGTGTTTGTTTCCATGGCAACAGCTACGTACATGTTTCAGACTATCTACAGTGACACAGTTGCAGAAATAGTAGCTTGCAGGTTTCTGATATCGCATCAGTGGACAGGCAGCACGCACTATATTAAGTAAGTGTAAAAGAATTTAAAATATAGCTCTGATTCAGATGTATATTAGCTCGGCTGAGCCATGTGTCGGGGTTTTTGACATTCCCCTGCCTCACGACAACAAAATCTGGGCAAAGTTGAAAGTTGCAAGATTCCAGTCAAACAATTGTCCTTGCTTGGGTAAATATCAAATGAAACAAATGTGAGTGAGTTACAAAGGTAAGAAAATGGCCTTGGCAGATGACATATTTAAGGTATTGTCAGTGAAGCTAATTTTTTGGAGGGGTGGGTAGTGGTGGGTAAGGAATGAAAGCTTTGGTTGAAAATAGCTGAGTCTTAAAGCAGATCTGATGTGCAACAGAATCTGTAACTGATGCTGAGTTTATGGTAACTGAGGTCTTTGAATGTATCATTGTAGAAATTGTTTTTATATAAAAATGATCAGGTGAGGAGCAGAGAGGTTGATTAGGTGTGCAGTTAAAGGGAATTTGGGGCTCCATTGTCTTTGCCGTATGCTTATGTAAATATCTCTCTTCTCGCAGGGATGACCCTGGTTTGTCTTTGACATTTGCTGCTACTTTTTGGTACCATTTGCCGGTCTCTGTGTTTATATCCTGCCGCCACCTTGTAGCCTGATAAGACTTGAGTGTTGGTTAGAGAGCAACCCAGTAAAGATGATAGACTTTGTAAGTGTGTGACTTTGCAATCGGATCGTACAGTAATTTAGGAGAAGTGTTCAAATATGTATTTATTTACGTGTTAGACCTCTGCTTTTGAATACAGCCTAAGTATTAGGTTAATGGATTTCAATGTGCACGTTATGATTGTGGGAGCTTTCAAGTATGTTGTAGTTCAATTTATACTGAGTTTTTAATGTCAAAATATTTTTATTTATGCCCATTTTCAGTTTAAGCCACATTTACCTTATAGTTTTATTATTCATGTATCAGTGAAGAGACTGTAAAATGGCATGGTAATTTAAGCTAATCTATTCATTTGAGGAGGATTCATTTTCTGACCATAGGTGGACTTTTACAAAGAGTGGCATGAGATATGCAACTCTTTTGGTGTGTACGAGACTGTGTTTTACGTGCACAGGAAACTACGGCGCCTACTGCATGTTGCTCTTCGCAGTAATTATTTGATTAGATGTTAAGAGAATACCTATCGGAGGGGGGAGGGGCTCGGGCACTCTGCAGCTTCCGGAACACCTGGGTGTGTGGAGGGCTGGGACAGATTCTGAATTATAAATCAGGGACTTGAACCCTGGAATATTCAGCAGCCTGATGGATAGATACTATTTGCCTTTCTAAATAGGGTAATCCAAAATGAAACTGATGTTGAAGCCTCCCATTTATTGCCTGTCTGTACTCTGAGCCACCCAGGGGTGGGAAGGGACGTTTGTGTTTTCTCTGGAGAATTAACGTTTTGGTGGCTCATGCCCAGGGCAGCTCCCTTCTCAGAGGATGAGCCCCTCTTCCTAATTTCTGTTTTCCTTGTGAGACACTGGCCTGTTTTAGGGGCCGAGGGGAGAGCAGGTATGCAGACCCCCTCCCCATGCCCCGTGAATCCTGGTGGGCAGCTTCTCGGGTGACAGCTGCAGAAAGCCACCTGCGCCTGTGCCCCTCCCCCCCTCCCCCAGGCTGGGGAACCAGATATAGTTGGTGTGAGGGTTTACATGATTTTCTGCTCTTACACTGGAGGGGCCCTGGAAACTTTGGGTTTGTTACCCTTGGGCTCTGAAACCAGAAATCAAAAAAGTGTCTATGCACTCCTCGGGACGACTAACTGAACTTTTGTCTCTTTGGGAGCACTAGAGCAAGGCCTTCCAGCAGTTGAGATGTTTGGGTTTTCTCCTTTTTTATCATCCAGAAATATTATCCAGTGTAAAGCAAAAAAAAAAAAAAAAAAAAAAAACCCCCCCCAAAAAAAAAAAAAAAAAACACACACACACACACGGCACACACAAAACAAAAAAATTAAGAAAAAAAAATATACAACAACAACAACAAACCCACCAGTCTATACCATGTTTTAACTTTTTTTTTTTTTTTTTAAGATTTTACTTATTTATTTGACAGACAGAGATCACAAGTAAGCAAAGAGGCAGGCCAGGGGTGGGGGAGCAGGCTCCCTGCTGAGCAGAGAGCCTGAAGTTGGGCTCAATCCCAGGACCCTGGGATCATGACCTGAGCCAAAGGCAGAGGCTTAACCCACCGAGCCACCCAGGTACCCCTGAACTCTTTTTTAAGACTCGAAGAACACATGAACCTAGATGTAGAGCTCTAGGTGGAACCAGTCATTTGAATGTAAAATCCTGGCAGGGCTTGTAGGAAACTCAATTCCTTCCATTTGAAGGGCCAGGAAATTGATTTGGAAAAAAGAAATGTGAGGGATTCCCAAATAGTGGCAGCACGGAACGAATAAGAGAAAGATGAAGGTACAGACCGATCTTATTACCAATCTTCAATGGTCACAGAATTGCCAGGATATACTTTCTGCAGCGTAGCCCATTTGGAGTGTCCGTGGCCCAGAACTTCTGAAGGTCCTTGGTGATCACGGGGTAAGAGCCAGTCCGTGGGCTGGTGTCCAGGGCTTTCCCCATCAGTCCCTCTTCAGCCGCCTCGCTGTCCAGATCTTCTCTTCCTGAAGCATCTTACGGTGCTGCCCTAGGGTGCTAAATACCATGTGTCCACCATGTCAGGACGTTTCTGGGCTTTTACTCTGGCCACTGCCTCTGCCCGGATGCCTTTACTCCCATTTTTCCAGGTTTGATTCCAGTTCTTCCATAAAACCTTAAAGAACTCTCCCTCTCGCCCTCAGTGGGATGATTTCTCAGTCCTTCACCTTCGCGTAACAGTTTCTTTGTCTGCAATTATAGCACTTATTCCACAATATTAAGATGAGTCGTGTCTGTCCTTAACTGAGCTGTAAGCGTTTTAACGACAAGACCGTGACTCGCAGACTTTTGTTGCTTTTACACAGTACTTCAGACTGCAGCATCTTGAAAATCTCATAAAGGTATATGTTGTTGAATCCTCTCCGGGGCTCGTATTCTCTGCTCAGAGACAGTCTGTGGGATACTGAGGCTCCTAGGGCTGTGTCTGTCACCGCACTAGGCATCCGGACCAGTGCAGCCTCTTTTGCATGCTTCCAAACTTCTGGCTATTTGGCATCATCTAAACACAGAAACCCACTGAATGGCTGATTTCTTTTTCTCTTCTTTTCTTTCTTTTTTTTTTTTTTTTCATATTTAGAGAATCATAAGATTTTATAGCAGAATGGAATCTTAGGGAGATGAACTCCTATTACCGAGGAGAGAATTGTGAATCTGAACTGTAAGGGACTTTTCCAAAGCCATATGGTTAGTTAGTGACCCAGGCATGTGGATCCAGCCGAATATCTCTCTACATAGTCCTGTCTACTGAACCTTTCTGGCTATGGCCTTGGGTTTCACTTAAGACATCACCCGGCAGCTCGTACTTTCTGCCCTGAGTTGGGATTGGCCGGCTTTCTCTATTTAAATACCATCATTGGACAACAATCCTGTTACCCAGCCTTTGCAAAAAGGCTGATATCATTGGGATAGAATTAAAAACAAAAGTGGACTCGAGTTTAGCTCTGGGGCCCTGGGAACAGGGCTAACAATTCATGAGCCATTGCCTTGCTGAGGACACAACAGCTGCTGAACTCCGTCAAGTTCAGACCCTTAAAAAGAGTGGAAAAAAGAAAGCACATACTTTCCAGTGTCTGGGCACCACAGAGCGGGGCCAGCTGGGCACAGCACCGTGGCAAAAAGATCTCTTCAGTTTCAGAAATACGAGCCCCCGAGCTTGCACACGGGACGTGGGGCGGGGCGGGGGGGGCAGGGAACGTGGCTGCAACTAGAGCTGATTGGCATGACACCCTGAGCTCCCTTCCGCCTGCGGTCCTGTCAGACCCCACCCCTCCGGGAAGCCCAGGAGCAGCTAGAGAAAGAGCCAGCCCTCCAAGTTGACAGAAGGAGCAAGCTCTGTGTGTGTGTGTGTGTGTGTGTGTGTGTGTGTGTGTGTGTGTGTTTAAAGACCTGTGACTGAGGTCGACAGGCTTTTTCAGAGGAACCCTAGGCTTTCTATGTAAACGTGTACTTTCTCTGGTCCAGAGTTAGCCTGTTAAGGGAGTAAAGTGCAATTCACGTTTCCAAGTTGGAAGCCTGATTAATCTCTCTGCCAGTTACATATGGAAATAAATTAGTAAATGGTCCATCTGGGACTAAAGTCCTGCAGAGATGATAAATTATCGCCATCGTATATGTCCGTGTTGCTGAAGACTGAGTTGTGCTTCCCAGGAGCTGCTGAAAGATAACAGGATGGTCTATCGTGGTCAGAGGAATAAAATTAAAAAAAAAAAAAAAATTACGAGTGAAAAATTTACCTTGAAGTGTTTCTGGGGAGAATGGTTTGGTGGATGCCAAGTTTGCTGCTCTGGATGATTGTATCTGCAGAGATTTAAAAGGTGAGCCTCAAGGGCATAGGAAACATTCTGCTTTTATACTTTCAAAGGCCGATACAATAATTATTAATTAGTACCCACATGTCTCGATGGGCAGGATAATTCTGTACCTTACAGTAACATTGCACTTTGTAATTGTCATAGCAACTTCTGGTCTTTTCTTTAAATTTCACTGAAGGTGGTGGGCAAGGCAGTGCCTCTAATTCTCCATCACAAAAGCACTGGGGTCTCGAGGGTTGAGTCTCTTCCCTGCAATGACTTCAATGGCGAAATGGCAGAGCTGGGTTGAGCAACTAGATACCGCGGATTCTGAACCCTCCTTCGTTACTGCCAGCGTCTCATATGACGTCAGAACATTTCAGTATCCTGGCGTTCACCCAGCAGCATCAGGAGCTAAAGCGTTGTATTTATGCCGGTTTTCTAGAGGCAAAAGCCATACCTTCTTGATCATGAAAAGTTTTTCTTTTCCTCTAATTAGAAATGTTGAGTGATGGTTTAACTTTTTTTTAATATGCCTTAATTTGTTTATTGAGGTGTCATTGACATGTATCATGATGCTGGTTTCAGATGTACAACAGAGTGTTTGTGTTCGGTGTTTGTGTACGTTTCACAGTGATCCCCACGATATGAGTCTACTTAGTATCTGTCGCCTTCCATAGTTAGAAAATTTTTTTTCTTCTGATGAGAACTTTTAAGGTCGGTTCTCTTAGCAACTTTCAAATAGGCAATAGGGTATTATAAACTATAATCACCGTGCTGCGTACTACCTCCCCATGACTTGTTTATTTTATAACTGGAAGTCTGTACCTTTTGACCCTTTCTTTACCCTTTTCTTTACACCTTTCTTCCCTCTCCCCACACCTGGCTTAACTTTTTCCCTGTGATTAGGACACATACCACTATCCACATGAATTATTTTATAAAACTTAAACCACAAACGTCTTCAGGGGTTTCTGAGGTACGGTAACATTTTGGCCCTTTGCAGAATGGCCTGAGGCTACTGTGACATCTAGATTCTCATGCCTGCTTTAAAATTTTCTTTTGTTTCCTCCTCCTGGGCAGAACTTGAGTAGTTAATTCTTGAAGCAGCAGAGGCGCACCCCTCTGGTAAAAAAAAAAAAAAGTGCAGTGAAGCAAACTGGCTTTAGAAATCTTTGAGTCACCTGGTTTATCAGACACCAATTTCTAAACGTAAGCGGCGGGTGCTGTGGGGTGGTCTTCACACGAGCAAGAGAAGCCACAGGCCCGTACTGTCTACCTGTCTGAACTTGGAAGTCACCTTGTCTCACCCAGACTGCCTTCACGTTTCTCACGTCTCAGCCAGACCTGGTTGCTCCACAGATCTGAACGGCCCCTCACGCTTCCTCGCCTCGGGGCCTTTCCTTCCGTTTTTGGCCCGTTTCCACCTGTCCAAATCCTGTCGGGATCTCGAGGCGCATTATTGCTGTGGTGGTCTTGATGCTTTCCCTTCCCTGCTCTCGCTGCCCCAGCCAGAAACAGATGTCTCCTCAGAAACCCTCTAGCTGTTGATTAAAGGAAATCACACTGTCTGTATTTGAGTTGCCTGCATATGTGTCTTGTCTCCCATAGTGGATGATATGCTTCTTTTTCTTTGTTTAAAAGGTTTGTTCATTTATTTATGTTAACATCTTAATTTTATTTTATTTTTCCAAGATTCATTGTTTATGCACTACCTAGTGCTCCATGCAATACGTGCCCTCCATAATACCCACCACCAGGCTCACCCATCCCCCGCCCCATTCCCTCCCAAACCCTCAGTTTGTTTCTCAGAGTCCACAGTCTCTTCATGCTTTGTCCCCTCCTCCGATTTCCCCCAACTTACTTTTCCTTTCCTTCTCCTAATGTCCTCCATGTTATTCCTTATGCTCCACAAGTAAGTGAAATCGTATGATAATTGCCTCTCTCTGCTTGACTTATTTCACTCAGCATAATCTCTTCCAGTCCCGTCCATGTTGCTATAAAAGTTGGGTATTCCTCCTTTCTGATGGAGGCATGATACTCCATAGTGTATATGGACCACATCTTCCTTATCCATTCGTCTTTTCAAGGGCATCTTGGCTCTTTCCATAGTTTGGCGATTGTGGCCATTGTTGCTATGAACATTGGGGTACAGATGGTCCTTCTTTTCACTACATCTGTATCTTTGGGGTAAATACCCAGTAGTGCAATTGCAGGGTCATAGGGAAGCTCTATTTTTGATTTCTTAAGGAATCTCCACACTGCTTTCCAAAGTGGCTACACCAATTTGCATTCCCACCAACAGTGTAAGAGGGTACCTGTTTCTCCACATCCTCTCCAACACTCGTTGTTTACTGTCTTGTTGATTTTGGCCAGTCTAACTGGTGTAAGGTGGTATCTCAATGTGGTTTTGATTTGAATCTCCCTGATGGCTAGTGATGATGAACATTTTTTCATGTGTCTATTAGCCATTCGTATGTCTTCTTTAAAGCTTTATTTATTTATTTGAGAGCGCATGCACACGCAGGCACAAGAGCGGGGGGGGGGCGAAGGGAGAGGGAGAAGCAGACCCCCTGCTGAGCGCAGAGCCCTGTGTGGGGTTCGATTTCATGACTCTGAGATCATGACCTGAGCCAATATCAAGAGTCTTAATCTACCAGACCACCCAGGTGTCCCAAGGACAATCCATTTCTTAAAGGCATGGATTTTTGTCATCCATTGTCTCTCTCTGACTCCTTCTCCCTCCCCAATCCTTAGTTGAATGCTTTGCCTGTATTTAAAGCTTAACACACAGTAGAGTAGGGTAGTTTTATTTGACAACGACAGAATAAATGTCTTTGAGTGGGTGGATAAATTAATAATCAAAGGCATATCAGAATTACTTGGAGGGCTTGTTAAAACAAATTGCGGGGCCCCACCTCCAAACATTCAGATTCAGTAGATCTTGGGTGGGAGCCAAGAATTTGTATTTCGAACAAACTCTCAGTACATGTCTGCTGCTGTTCCAGGGACCATAGTTGGAGAATCACCGATCTAAGGAATTTATTTCCTGATGTTCTCTACACTGAAGTTCATAAGATAACATCATTCTTTTCATGAGAAAGTCTATTAATTTGGCTTCCTTGAGGCGTAGGCTAAGAAAAAAATAATCTTCTATCAGAAATTATTATGCAATCTATCTCCTGTACCAACTTTTCTGTTTTGTAAGATTATTGGTTAACTGTGGGCTAGTAATCTGTAGCTTAAGCATTTAATGAGCTTGAGTTTGATGAGATCTTTCCCCTCAGGAACAGAGCCAGAGTAATTTTATTTGGTAGGAACAGAAGAGAGCATCATTGACTTTGGAGCCCATGAACCTGGTCAACCCAGCAGATCAAGCCTGGTCCACATGCTGGATCGCTGGCCTTGAAAGTGGCCGGTGCTCGATGGTTTTCCTTTGTGTAGACAAATGTTTCAGTGGCAGCTGGAGAGAAGTGAAAAGATCTCACCAGTGTCACAATGACCATTGTAGTAAAGTAAGCCAATCTCATGATATCTGTGGCATGTATTTTCAAATTTCTGGGTCCTTTTATGCCCTGTGAGGCAGTTTCAAGAACGCTCTATCCGGAAAGACCCAGTGGTTCAATAACTTCCCAAGAAATAAGAGATAACTGTTGCAATTGATTTTTTTTTTCCCCTGAAGTGTTGCATCTTTTAGAGTCAGGCCAGAGATGACATCCATTATATTTGAGAGGGTCCTTTCTCCTCCTCTGCTCTAATCCTGACCTCCTTCTGCTCCTCTCCACCAGTCTCTAGAAGGCATCATCTCCTAAGACCAGCGTTCATGTGGTGATGGAGGCCTGTCTGTCCTTTCTGTGACTGGAGCAATGCTGACCTCGGTTTCCTGGACCCATTCCGACTCAGGTAATCAGGCTCTGCCTTCCCCTGCTCACCTACACCTCAGGGAGATTGCACTGAATAAATGAAATACCAAAGCTATATTTAAATGCAAATGCCAAATTGATTGTTTCTTCATCAATTGGTATCCTCTCCCTCTTCCTCTCCCAATCTTCCTAATGATTAATTTATGCAGCTGATCAGACTGACAATGTGGTCAATCCAATTTAGGCATCAAGATAAAGAAAACATTCAATCACATCTTTATTTAAAATTTTGGTGTGCGTCCTAGACACACAAAGCAACAGGAACACTGCTGGGAATTTTCACCTAGAAACTGCCTTCTACCCGTAGTTCCTCTAAATCAGTTTCTTTCCCATAATAACATGTTTTACTTGAATTCTATTAATCTTTCTAATCTTTACTTTTTAGTGGAATTCGTAAGTATTACTGAGTATCTGTTATGTGTTCTTGGGGCAGATGGGAGTAAAAAGAATATAAGACGTGGCTCTGTCCTTATAGAGTCACGGCTTAGCCAAAGATCCATGACTCAAGGAAATGACAGATGGTGGTGTTCAGCGTAGGGCCAGGGCTGCCTACTAATTAATGGTAGCTCTCTGGTTCAGGGAATTGAGAGACTTTGAGGACTGGGATTGAAATAATTAGGGAAGAACTCATGGAAGGGGGGTCCAGGGGGCTTTTTTTTTTTTTTTTTTAACCTGTGGATCTTTTGGCCAGGCCAAGGGAAGAGGAGCAACATGGTGCCTGGATAGGTGGGTGGGAATGAGCCCACCATGAGCCTGGACAATCAGGGCCCTGGGTGGGTGGAGCAGACACGGGTCAGAGGACCCTGATCCTCTGTTCTGGCCAGAGCCAGCTTCCCCCTCAGAGCCGGGGTCCCTGAGGGTTCCCTTGGGGAGACTCTACCTGCCCTGTTACAGAGGACCTTGGCTAGAAGCTTCCTTCAGGGACAGTGGTCATCGTTGCCACGCCCCTGGCTTGGCTGCCACCGGACTGGCCTTTTCTGTTTCTTCGGTCCTGTCCACATCTGGCCTCTGCCTGTCTACCTGATTATTTACTCTTCTCTTACACACCTGCCCACTGCCTGCCACTCTCGGCCTGGCAGGTGTGGCTTGACAAGGCCTCAGGGATAAACCAGAGGCTGTGTGAGGTCAGTACCTCGGTGATTCACAAAGCACCATTCAGAGTCGGGAGGTTGAAGGGGAGGAAGCAGAAGCCAAAGACATGAGTCTGTGAGTCGATGCCGAGAGTTCTGAAAGCCAGATTCAGTGAGGGTCCCAAGGCTGAAATGGGCGCCACGGTCAGGGATGGGGAGCCAAGTGCCCTGCTTAATTCTGGGAGAGCCCCGCAAATCCTGCCCACACCTAGCTCTCTTCCAGTGCTGCTTTTGGATAAAGCGGTGGTGGCTTTCGCTGCCCTGGGTCTTAAAGGTGCTGCTGAGACTGGCCTGCCAAGACTCCTGCCCATCCTGTCAAGCCTGTCCTGACTCTGGTCCGCCTGCCTCAGCCTGCCCCGGTGCTAACCTTGCCAACCCAGGACCAAGGCCTCCTTGGAATTGGAGCCCTGGATGGCCAGCCACCAGGAAGCAGAACTAGAGTAAGTCTTTGTGTTCTCTTCCCCCTAAAGCAATTGCCTAAGTGATGGTGGGCGTTTGTCTTCAGAGCCTAGTGCAGGGACCGATCACTGCCCATTGGCTGGGTGGGGCCTGCTGCGTGTTCATGGGCAGCAGACTGGCTGCGAAGGGTTTCTACATTGTCCAACGGTTGGGCAAAATTCAAAGAAGGGTAATATTTTGTGTCGTGTGAAAATGAAATGGAATTCAGATTTCAGTGTCCCTAAATAAAGTTGTACTGGATCACGGCCCTGTCCATTTGCGGATTGTCTAGGGAGTCTTGGTACCCTGGCAGAGGCGAATAAGTGCAGCAGAAATAAAAAAATATTTACATTTCGACCCTCTGTAGCAAAAAAATGGTCATCCTAGCAGATTGCCTAGACAATTGTGTGGCATGAGTGTTTGCAAAATTTGAGGTGTGGAATATTTTGGCCCACAAAGAAAATGAGATTGAATGAAGGACAAGTAGGATTTGCATAGGAGAGGAGAGAATCCTGGAGAATCCTCAGGCAGACTCTCCTTTGGGCAGAGGAGCCCAAGAGGGCTCCATCTCAAGACCCATGAGATCCTGACCTGGGCTGAAACCGCAGAGTTGGATGCTTTGAACTAACTGAGCTGCCCAGGCACCCCTGAGCTATCTTATTTTAACCAAATAAATATTTTGTTTTAAATCAAGTAAGTATTGAAGACTTTGCACGAGTAAGTCATGCCATTTGACCTTGGCAGTATTTTCCTAATTTGGTGGGACTTTATGATATTGTTGAGGGGAAACTATGGTCAGAGTTGGAGATACGGGTTCCTACTCCTACCAGCTAGCTGAGCCGGGGCAGGCTGTGGTATGCCAGCATGAAGAGGACTCCCCAAATCTCAGGGTTAGTACAACGGAAGTTTATTTCTCACTCACCCAGAATTGGATTGTCAGTGTGGCTGTCCTGCAGCCGGTTTCCAGGTTCCAAGCCTTGTCCCTTCTGCGACACTTACGTCTCAACATGGGACTTCCTGGTTACCCTAAGATGTGTAAAGAAGAATTGAAAACACCCACCCTTTCTGAAGTGCCTTAGACCAGAAGTGACTCAGATCAATTTCACGTCTGTAGTCCATTGGCCAGAATTAGTCTCATGACCCTCTAGTTGCCAGGAGACTGGGAGGTAGGGAGGAGCATGAGGGATGCTTGGGGTATCCCCTGCTCTGACAACATTGGGTCATTGTGGGAAAGCCCATATTTTTTCTGTGCTGTTCTTCATTCATCATTAAAAGGTAATTAACCCAGCTGTACCTTTTTTCACATTGTTTATGAAAGGTCAGATACAATGTATGGAAGAGCCTTACCTGGTAGAATGAGTTGTAAAATAGGTAAGAGATGACCGGTACCTGATTTCTTTTTTTTCTTTTCTTCTTCTTTTTTTTTAACCTGATTTCTTTATAAGCTGTTGAATGGCGATGAACTGGGGTCAGGGTAGTCGCACATGCCCCACTATGCCTGGGACCGTCCTAGCATTTGCCAGTTGACCCAGCATAATGATCAGACAGTCCTCCCTTTCACACCCAGAAATATCCTAGTAGGGACAACAAATTATGATCACCCCAGCTTGACCCCCTCGGTCATCCTTCAGGATTAATGTTAGCTACTGCTTAAGAGCCTTTTCTGAGTCACACTGTTCTAAGATTTTGCCTGCATTGTTTCATTTAATCTTCAAAGCCAACTTGTGAAGTAGGTACACGTAATCTCATTTAAGCTAAGGTAGCAGAAGCAGAAAGGTTTGCCTTGAATCCAGGTCTATCCTGCTCTTAAGCACTCCATGGGACTGCCTCATTTATCCTTCTTGAGGATTGTCCCCTTGACTGCATGGGGCTCCACTCCCCTGACACTGGCTAGGGAATGGTGCCCAGACCACATGCTGGTAGAGGGCTAAAGCTCCAAGTGGTGAGACTCGCCCTTTAGGACCTCGATGAGAAGATGAGACATGGACTCTCTCTGTGATTCTCCAGAGCCAGCAAGTAGCAGAACCCGTGAGTCCCTTCCCCCCCCACTCCCCTGGCATCGACCAATGCAGCTTTTGTTAACACTGGGCGCTACATCTGACGCAGGGGGAAAGATTTTATTTTGAAATCTAGGGTGGAGGAGAACTCTAGCCAGTGAAGACTTGCCATGTGCAATGCAGTTGACTCCAGCAGGCTCCTTCCCAGCACAAATAGCTAGGAGGAACTGAGCTCTGTTTTCAGGGAGCTTATTTACAAATTTGTTTATTAAAAAAAAAAAAAAACTGAACCACAAGCAAGGACCAGTTTGCTTGCAGAATAATATCAAACAAAAACCCATTATTCACGAGATGGTATTAATTTCCCTGGTTTCTGGCCTTCCTAATCAGGGTTCAGAACTGAACCCGTGGAATCAAAGGGAAGAGTTTCTGAAAAATGAGCCAAATGTGCATTGCTTGCTTCAAGAAACCCCCCAGAAAATGACATGTGGTTTCAAAACGTACAAAGAAAACTAAAGGAATTCCATTATGAAAGAAAAATTAGATGGAAATTTCTAATCCTGTCTCATAAACAATATAGGAATAACTTTAAAATATTCTGCTTTAAGCATGCATTTAATTTGTGCTCTGGGAACCAAATAATGTTGCTAAGATAAAACATTCTAATAATGATTTATGTAAATTTATTTGTACAAAGTAATGGTGTACTTGCCTATAGCAAATTGCTTGGAATATGAAATGACATTTATGAGGTCTTTCTTTTCTCTGAATGAAGACAATGGAGAAAATGAGAGACTCCAGAAAGGGAGGAAGAAAGTCGAGTTCAAAATGGAGTCTGATGCCTTGGCCTCAGAGCTGTCCAGAGACAGCTGGATGGGTTGGAGGGTGTGTGACCAGTCAGCAGACACAGTTCAACATGTTTTCCTGTGATGCTCCCATTATTTAAGCCATTTTTAAAGTCACACCAAGAGTGCGTGTGCGTTAGATTCTTAGAAGGCTAGAACCCTTTATTTTGGTGATCGTACACTCTGCAGATACTGGAGCTCTTTCAGAATACACGATGATAGATCGCTTGTTTTGATGGTGCCCTCATAAGGCAGGGCCCTTACAACATGGGGTACAGAGAGGCCACATGTAATTAAAAATTGGGCAATTAATCTCCACTCCCAGTTACTTTAATACCAAGGAGAGTTATGCTTATGTCATCAGTGGGGCCCAAGTGTTAATAAACAAGACACAAACCCTCCCAAGGACTGATTCACAGACCTACCGGTAGTCTTCCCATTGGCTGCCCAGTTGGCAACTTTGATAATGGTTCTAGGTGTTTCCTGGAAAACTTTAATTAAATTCAAATCCCCATATATGTAACAGAGTGAGAGAGTTTCTGGAGCTATGGTTTGCCTTCTAAGTAACCAGTATAATTTGTCGTAACCTGTACGATTTGGAAAAGGTATGATATTAACACCTTTGGTTTTAGAAGGCATTTATTTTTTTTCCCCTCAAAGTGTTTTTACGATCTCCCTTGGTTATTGCAATCATTTTGGTGAGATAGGTAATTACAGTTTGTTATCTTTCCATAGGGAAGCTTAGAGCCACAGAAGTCACAAAGCAGGCGCGCCTGGGTGGCTCAGTGGGTTAAAGCCTCTGCCTTTGGCTCAGGTTATGATCTCAGGGTCCTGGGATTGAGCCCTGTGTCGGGCTCTCTGCTCGGTGGGGAGCCTGCTTTCCCCTCTCTCTGCCTGCCTCTCTGCCTACTTGTGATCTCTCTCTCTGTCAAATAAATAAAAAATTTTTTAAAAATCTTAAAAAAAAAAAAAAAAAAAGAAGTCCCAAAGCAAGGTCCCAAAGCAAGACACCATGGGTTGGGGGGTGGGGGCAGCTTCCTCACTAGCTTTGCTGGTCCTGTTGTCATCACAAACTAAAGCAATTGAAAGAGATTTGTGGAATCTGGAGAGCTTGATTTATTTAAAACCAGTTCTGAGCCTTGGTCCCTTATAGGCTGCTGTTGAATTGCACCAGCTGTCCTGAGAGAGCTGGGTTTGTCTGAATGGACAGACCGATTTTGCAATCCAGCCAATAGCTGTAGTGTGGCCCAGGCCTGGGGGTGCTGACGGTAGAGCTCCTGGGAGAGGAGGCATAAAGCCTACACAAGACTTTCAAACAGTAAAAATCACCTCTGGCTTCAGGAAAGAGGGGAAGGCCATGGTTTTTTAGTAGCACCAGTTCAAGTGCATGTACCAGAAAAGCTGTGGCTCATGGCAGGATTGGTGTTAGTTTTGTGGCCCAAGCTTCCCAGAGCTAGCCAGTGGATGTCAGGGCCACGGTTCCAGATTCCAGTCTTTCCTCTTTCTAGCTGAAGGACTTTGAGTGTGATTTGTGAGCTGTGGATTCCTGGGAAATCATGTACGGTACCTGAGCCTTCATTTCCCCATCCGTAAAATGGGAACATTGATCTCTACTTGGTAGAGAGGGCATGAGAATGAAGTAAAATCATTCTCATAAAATATGGGGCACAGTGCTCAGCAGCTAGCAAATACTCCTTTTATGGCAGCTCTTAAAATGATGATGAGGCGCCTGCGTGGCTCAGTGGGTTAAAGCCTCTGCCTTTGGCTCAGGTCATGATCCCAGGGTCCTGGGATCGGGCCCCACATCGGGCTCTCTGCTTGGCAGGGAGCTTGCTTCTCCCTCTCTCTCTGCCTGCCTCTCTGCCTACTTGTGATCTCTGTCAAATAAATAAATAAAATCTTTTAAAAAAAATGATGATAGTTGTTACTGCTTGAGAATGTATGCTCCTGACTGGTCCCTGGAAATGTGATTAAAATCCATCTTTTGGGGCATGTGGGTGGCGCAGTCGTTAAGTGTCTGCCTTCAGCTTGGGTCATGATTCCAGAATCCTGGGATCGAGCCCTGCACCGGGCTCCCTGCTCGGCGGGAAGCCTGCTTCTCCCTCTCCCATTCCCCCTGCTTGTATTCCCTCTCTTGCTGTCTCTCCCTCTCCCTCTCCCTCTCTCTCTCTGTCAAATAAATAAATAAATCTTTTTTAAAAAAGCCATAGTCTTTTAAAAAAATAAGTAAATAAAAAATAAAATCCATATTTTATTTAAATGAGAACTAATCTAAAAGATTTGGGGTGGCTCAGTGGGTTAAAGCCTCTGCCTTTGGCTCAGGTCATGATCCCAGGGTCCTGGGATCGAGCCCCACATCGGGCTCTCTGCTCAGCCGGGGAGCCTGTTTCCTCCTCTTTCTCTCTGCCTACTTATGATCTCTGTCAAATAAATAAATAAAATCTTTTAAAAAATATATAAATAAATGATTTCTAATGAGTTATTTCTGGGTACGGGAAGGTAACAAGGTAAATACAGGAGTCCATTGGTTTGCTCATTCAACAAATGGCTCTCGAAGTCAAAGGCCCTTTGCAAACTGTTTTCGAGGGATGGAGAGACCAGAGACAGAGACGGAGTTCTGGTCTCGAGGGATAAGGGAGATTTCTTTTTCTCTTTCTTTTTTTTTTTTAAACGTAGACACTGTGCAGGCCACGTTAGTATAGATGGTCTTTGTCTTCCAAGAATTCAGAAATTAAGCTGATCTAAGTCCTTAGCTGTTGCTCAAAGCCCTGGTTCTGGTCCAGACTCTGCAAGTTGGTTCTCTTCAGAGTGGTCATCCTGGCTGGCTGTGGAAGTAGGTTTGTGTCAAGATAAATGGATGGAAAGTCTTGGTCATCTGCTCCCCTGGCAGCTTCTGCCTGCAAAGGAAGCGATTCACATTCTTCGCACATGTGTTCTTGGCCATGGTAGGTCAGGCCCCTAGGCTGAAAGTGTGAATACACCCTTTTGTTAGAATTCATTTCCATTAGAAGCATATAGACTACTTTCTTATCGAGGGTTGAAATGAATCCAGTGTAAAATGTGTTGACTTTTTTTTTTCAGATGGCTACGTAGTTCTATCACCTTAGAAAAGGTATTTCACAGAAATTCTCTGAAGGAAGATAAGGAAATGTGAAACATTCTCAGGCGAAATGAGAAAAGAAATAATAATTCCCAGATTCTGGATCCAGTCTGGTCTGTTTCTGGGGCTCCTGGAGACTGGGGGGCCTCCCGCATGGAAGGCGGAGGGAGTACTGAGGTGCTCTGCTGGAACGCGTAGTCTAATGGGGGCCCGGCAGGGGGTTGTGCAGAGAGCAGACAAACATGCATAAATAAGCATTCAAAGATCAACCTTTCCCCGGTCCAAGGCAAAGAGAAAAATAAGCTCAACATAGTTCAGTATCCTTACTTGGCAAAATAAAAAGTTGGCAACCTACGCTCGTCCCCAAAACTATTTTTGAAATCTTATTGTGGTGCAAAATCACGATCTGGGAACCTCCCTGACTTGAGCTCTCTTGCTTCCCTTGCGTTGGTGCTATTCTCACCTCCCTCTGTACCTTCCTTGCTGGCTCCCATCGCTGTTTACTGGGAGGTCCCAGCCTGTGGCTTATCCTTCTTATTAGAAAGGAGATTAGCAAGTGTTAGAGACATACCAGCAATTAAGACTTTCTTCCTGGTTTAAGGAGGAGAAAAAAAGCATTTGCAAAGATGAGTAGGCATCTGCCCATAGCTAGATTAAGAATGCGCAGTCACACATGAATCTCTTGGTGGAGGTCTGGCCGATCCCATCTCAGCAAAGGCAGAGGGAGCGGTGACTCCCCGGGACACATGCTATATCGTGTTAGCTGTTTCCCTACACTGGGTATATATATGTGTCCACACTTATTTACTCTCACTCTGGTATGTGCATAGGAACTCCCGAAGTGGATATTTGGGTGCTAACGGGATTGAGTCGTTTGGGCCCAAACTTGTAACAATGCTTAAAGCTTGGAGCTCCATCAATGGTGCTAACCATGGAGCACAAGATGGAGAATTTAATAAGATAGAATGAGCCTCAAGGGAACAATCACAACTCAGAGCAGGGGCATCTCCCATGGAGTCAGAAGAGCTGTTTTGAAGTTGGTACCTCTTGAAAGAGGATGGCATCCAAATTGGCCTTGGTAATGTAACAGCTTAAAGGAAGGATGGGAGGACACTCTTGTAAATAGTCATTCCAGCCTAAGCAAATGGCCTCTGCAGAGGTAGACTTTTAACAGCTGACACTCCAAGCCTCAGAGAAGGCGTGCTGGTGGGTTGAACATACCTGACGGCAGGTGGGGAAGCCCGCTGTCCAGCATGACTGCATTCCTGCTGGAATTGGGGAGACGGCACTGCTACTAATACCAGAGGATAGCATTCCCTCACGTCTAATACGTATTCTCCAGGGGAACAAAAAGAAGCAGGGGCTCAGTCGTGGTACTTATTGGAAGGTCTCCATTACTCCCCACTTAGAGTTTCATAGACTTTAGCTGTGATTACTTTGATCTGGTCAGTGGACTCCCTCTCTCCTGAATCAGCCTTGGGTGCACTGGCAGACAGCTGGGTGATGCTAAGCTGTGTTCGAGGCCTTGATGATTTCTAGAATGTTCCATCAGGGGCCACTAAGGTAAATAAGGGAATGACCTGCTCTTTAACAGGTGTGTGACTGTGTGCTAGGTCGTCACGTGCTTGATAAATGCTTCGAAATAGTGATGGACCCATTTTTATCATGGCTTTTCACTTGATGCCTCTCGTGAATATAACTGAAATGTTAGCATTTCAAGAATCTATCGTTGTGCATATCGTGTATCCATGTACTGCATATGTACATGGAAATATATGTGTCTGTGTATGTGTGTGAATAAGTACATAAATTTTGTCATGGGACACTTTATAGGATTCATCGTTTTCTGAAGACATTGGAATATCTAAATTACCACCTGTTGTAACTGGTTTCACTTCTCTATCATTCAGTCTCTACTTCTTTCTTAGCTCTTCTATCTGGGACACGTAAGTAGCCTCTGGATATATGTGCGCTTAACTGAACAAAAATGTCAACAAGCTGCTATTTATTTTCTTAAACAGCTTGAGCAGAGATGTTTGGTTTGATTGCCGAAAATTGTTAGCTTATCACCGAGCTGTCCTGATGATTCTTATTATTCAATTTGCATTGCTTACAATAGTAATTATTACTACATAAGAGAGCATGATGCTTTTATTTGTATAGTTCTTTCATTAATAATTTAATTGACTATTACATCCAAGTGGTTCTGGGACACGTACATCAGTGTGCTTAGAGACTGGCCCTGGGCACCTGGGGAAATCAGGATTTAAGTGTTGTAAGGCTTGGGCTGGGGAGAGAGGTGGTAGGCAGGTCCTTTGGCCCTGACATCCAGTTGGTTGGCTGTAGGTTTCCCTCATATTTATTTCCAAGCATTTTACTGATTTACCAGCAGTGACTCTCATCTGATCATTTTAACAACCCAAGAAATAAGATCATGGTATAGTTATTTGGCTCTTGAAAATGACTGGATTGCTACTGATTTATGAGTGGAAAGATAATCGATGGCTAAAACACGGTATTGACCCAAATGATTGAATTGGTGGCTTCAGTTAAATAGAATCTAGAAATGGTAAGATTTTATGGTCACAGCTTAGCTGGAGTTTCTAGACTGTACTGCAGCTGTGTGAGACATATGTTTCGATATATCTTGCTATAGAAAAACTTAGTTTGTGGAATTTTTTAGTGTAGGAGAGTACTATAAATTTTGTCCAAATTCATATTTTATATAAAAATAATAATTTGAAATATGCCTTTGGAGGCATGAGAACCTGACTTGGGTGGGTGTCAACCTGTAGTGATGTTCAAGGAATCGCATTTTAAAACTCTGAATTCAACAGGGAAAAGAAGGTCAACAAAGGAATTCCCATTTGGCCAGCCTACCCTGACATCTGGGAAGATCATGGAGGAAATTTTTCATGTCAGAAACTGGAGTTTGTTAAAATGATTCTCAGGGTGCCTGGCTGGCCCAGTCGGTTGAGCATCCAGCTCTGGGTTTTGGCTCAGGTTGTGATCTCAGTGTCATGAGATCGAGCCCCACACTGGGCTCTGTGCTCAGTGGGGAGTCTGCTTGAGATACTCTCTCTGTCTTCCTCTGCTCCTACCCCTCCTCCCTGCACTCTCTCTTTCTCTAATAAATAAATAAATCTTTTTAAAAATAAAATAAAATGATTGTCTTCTCCTTCACCAGCCTTGAACAACATTCTTTACGTCCTTCAGAAGAATGGACTAGTCCCCGGAAGTAGGATTGGCTTCTTTCTTCAGTATGGTCCTTTCCAGGGACTGAACGAAGGGGTGGCTTGGGGCTCTAGTCCCCCCACACTCTGTCTCACACAGATACAAGCCACTCAGACAGACCTTCACCGTGTTCATTGTAATACAGGTGCAGCACCCCAAGAAGCTCCCCAGCCGTCCCCTCGAGGCCATGCTACCTCGAAGCCTCTCCTACACAGACATTCCAGAATGGCCACAATTCCTTAGTTTTCCCTTCTTGGCTCTTCCTTGTGGGCTGTCCTGGTGTTGACACCACCCTATAGATTTCATTTTCCTCGGTGGGCGTCTGAAGGTTTCTTCTTGCAAAGACAGAGCCCAGTGGGTGGGGGCCCCCGTCTGTCTGTTCGGCTGTCCAGAGGAAAGTTGTTCCTCACTCACCTGGCCCGGGGGCTCTGTTGTCCGTGCCTCCGTGCTCTCTGCGTTTCTTGTTAGTCTCCACCAGGCTGCCGCAGGGCCCTTGCTGAAAGCCTCCCAGCCTGGGACAGAGCGCTGGGGTCTGGGCTTGTGTTGTCGACGTAATGAGTTCCTTCACGGCCTTGGTGATATTGCCAAGGCCCCACAAGGAATTTACATGCACTCAAGAGAGACTCCTTTAGCCATCAGAATTCAGCTCTCTGGAATATAACCAGGAGTTAGGAAGAACTAAGAAAAGTCTCAGAGGATAAAATAGCTCTCTCCAAAGCCAAGCATTAAACTTTAAGTAGATCTTTGCTAGGTTTGTGTTTTGAGTGTGACCACACTCCCAATTAACTTGTCTTTATGATTCTCTTTGCTTTTATAGATGAGAAAAACTGAAGCCCAAAGAGGCTAAATAATTTACCTAAACTCTCCAAGCTATGAGTGGTAGTACAGGTTCTTACGATTCTAGACTTAGGAGGGTAATCAGGTGTTCTGGATGGTGGCAGCAAGATAAGGAAAAGGGTTGAACTATCTTTAACTCTTTTATTTAGAAAGTAGTAGAAAGATACAGAGTAATTGCAGGATGGTTTCCTTCAGAATGGCCACTCTTATTTTTTAATTCTAGTGTGTGACAAGTATCAGTTGGCTGAGAAATCCCAGCTCGTGGAACTGTGCTTCCTGATTCTGCCAAACGAATGTGAAGTTACTAGAGTTCCCTTTGTTGAACAGCTAGTTCATAGACGCTTATAAACTATTTTTTGTATCATCAAGAGGACGGAAGCCTCGGCTTGTTCTGCGTCATGGTGATCAGCCTGGCTCTGGCGTGCACGGGCAGGAGATGGACAGCTTCTGGAATGTCCCAGTGTCGGGATAGACCCTTCCCCCATGACTGAGGATGGCTGCTTCCTGCAAGGAAGTCCCTGCACGGAAGTGAATGGCCACCAGCTCGTTGACATTCACTGGCATCCTTTGTTGTGTCAAGCTTCACCGTTTTCAAAGTACTGTCCTGCACGTGATCTCCTTGGCTTACAACAGTCCTGTGTGTTAGGCAAAGCAGGCAGTGGTATCCTTCCCTTCGTCCAGGTGAGGACAGCCAGGCTTGGAGGGAGGTGCACGTGGCCGCGCTGCTGGGGAGAAGCAGGAGCCGAGCCCTTGTCTAGATCACAGATTCAGATCCTCCCGCCACTCGGAGCACCGGTGCCGTTCGTGCCCGGCTGGGGAGGGCACCAGACAGTAATGGAAGGAGATTCTTGCCCTCCTCCAAGGAGTTTGCTTTCCTGGTTGGAAAAGGCCCGTTTCACAGAGGAGAAAAAGGAATGCAAACGTCCCGTCACGGCATAAACCACTTTGCTCTGAGATGGAAGAAACACTTGGGATGACATAAACTAGAGAAAAAATACCCCGGAAGCTCGGGCTGTTTGTGAACAAGGCTTTCTTTATCTGCTAGCCTCAGTCAGCAATGGTGCAGCTGGAAGGGCCCCACAGCCCTGCTTCATGGGCTGTGGACCAGGCTGGGACGTCCCTGTCTGGCCGGGGAAACACATGCCTTGGGATTGCTGCTCCCTAGGGGGGCTCTGACCCTAATCCTGGCCGCAGAGAGCCCGACTGGCCTGCCCCACCTAGCTGCGCCCTGGACCGGGAAGAGGAAGGAGGGTGGCTGTAGGTCATTAGATGTTCTTCTGATGGGTGGGTGGGGGGGGGGTCAGGGCAGCCTCAGGTGGACTGTCCTGAGATTGGGTCCAGCTTGTCTCTGCAACTAACTCAAGTTTGACTTTAAGCCAGTTAGTGGACCACTAGGTCTCTGCTCTTCTCATCTGTAAATTAAAGAGTTCTTAACTTCACTCATTATTCAAAGAGGCTCAAATCAAAACAACAAAGAGACACCATTGGTCATTTGTCTGATGGGCAAATACTTAAACATTTCAGAATATCCAGTTCTGGGGAGGGGTCGGGAAGCAGGCATGCTCCCTCAGTTTTCACGGCAGGGAACCTAGGGGGTGCATTTGGCAACATCTGTCAAAAGTTATACGCACACACCCTGCAGGTTCGTCCTTACGAATGGATCCTGTGAATTTCCTCGTGGAAATACCAAAAACTGGTGAATGAGGGGGATTGTAATGTTGTTCATACTAGCAATAGCCCCAAATCAGATAAACCCTCAGTACCCATCCCCAGAGGATTGGAAGAGCTCAGTTCCTTGGCACAATGGTCAGCATCCCACTTATGAAATAAGTAGGTCATGGGGTTGTAATGTACAACATCGGGAAGATAGTCAGTACTGCTACAGTAACTTCATGTGGCGACAGGTGGAAACTGGACCTAACTGCGGGAATTTACTTAATAATGTAGAAATATTTCGAATCATTATGATGTGTACCTGAACGCAGTAGGACTCTGTATATCAATTAGACTGAGATAAGAAAACAGGATGAGTTGGCGAGGGCACAGAGATATAATGGGAAAAAGTAAATAGTGATACCAGTACACAGTTCTTGAGTGTCATCCACATTCTAAGAAGTTTACACGTATTGACTCACCCTTTCCCCATGTTCCAGGTGGCAAAGCTAAGGCACAGTGGGGTTAAAGAAACTCAAGATTATAATCTCGTTAGAAAGTAGTATGGAGGGGCGCCTGGGTGGCTCAGTGGGTTAAAGCCTCTGCCTTCGGCTCAGGTCATGATCCCAGGGTCCTGGGATCCAGCCTCGCATCGCATCGGGCTCTCTGCTCAGTGGGGAGCCTGCTTCCACCTCTCTCTCTCTGCCTACCTCTCAGCCTACTTGTGATCTCTGTCTGTCAAATAAATAAATAAAATCTTTAAAAAAAAAAAGGAAAAAAAAGAAAGCATGGAGGTAAGAGCACAAGGCAAGCATCCTGGGGTCAAAACTGTGTTCCTTGCCTTCTTTCTCAATGTGTTGGGCAGAACACAGTTCAACATGGTGTCCTGGCATGCTCCCATTATTGAAGCAGAAATACCAGAGCCTGGAAGGCCGATAAACAACAGAAGCTTCTTTCCCACAGTTCTGGAAGGTAGAGGTCTGGAATCAGGATCCAGCCTGGTCTGTGAAGGCTTGGACTTGGACTTCTCACTGTGCCCTCATGGTAGAAGGGGGCAGGGAGCTCTGTTCCGTCTCTTTTTTATTCATGAGGATGGAGCCCTCCCCAAAGGCCCTGCCTTCTAACACTGTCACACTGGGGATTAGGATTTCAACAAAGGAATTCTGTTGGGGGCGGGGGAGTCACAAACATTCAGACCACAGCACCTTCTTAAGCGAAGAAGAGCAAGTTGCAGGAAAGCGGGGTTCTATTTATGGCAAAAAAATCAAGTCATATATATGTGTGTATATATGTGCATGTATATATATACTCATTTTTTTAATTATTTTTTAAGGATTTTATCTATCTGTTTGATAGAGAGAGAGAGAGAGAGTGAACACGGGTAGGCAGAGTAGAAGGCAGAGCCAGAGGGAGAAGCAGACTTCCTGCTGAGCATGGAGCCCTAGGTGGGATTCTATCCCAGGACCCTGGGATCATGACCTGAGCCGCAGACAGATGCTTGACAGTCCTAGCCACCTAAGTTCCCCAAAAGCAGGATACACAGGAAACAAGAGGGAAATTGAGGATTCAGGTAGAAGAGAAGGCAACTTTTTATACATTCCTCTACTATTTTGTCTTAAAAAAAAGGTATATTTGTGATTTTTACTTTTTTTCAAATTTTAAATTTTTTAAATTAACATATAATGTATTATTAGCCCCAGGGGTACAGGTCTGTGAAGCGCCAGATTCACACTTCACAGCACTCACCATAGCACACACCCCCCCAACATCCACAACCCAACCACCCTCTCCCTCCTTCCTACCCCTGGCAACCCTCAGCCTGTTCTCTGTGTGATTTTTGCTTTTTAATGTTTACATAAGGTTAATCAGTTCAGGTGGTAGGACTAGGGGTTACTTACATTTTCTTTAAATTTTTCTATATTTAAAAATTATAAATAATTGTTGTTGTTCTTTTTAAGAATTTATTTATTTGACAGAGGGAGAGAGAGTACAAGCAGGGGGAGCAGCTGTGGGATGGGGAGAAGCAGGCTCCCCGCTGAGCAGAGAGCCTGATGTGGGGCTTAATCCCAGGACCCTGGGATCACGACCCAAGTGGAAGGCAGACGCCCAACCAACTGAGCCACCAAGTGCCCCAGTACTTGTACTTTTAAATGAAAAGATTGGACATAACCTCTAAGAGTCCCTTCCAGATTAGAAATTTCCTGATTGTATTCATTGAGCATGAACCCAGCCCCGTTTCTTGTGTAGCGTGTAATGAAACCGTGTTCCCTCCCCACAGGTCCAAGCTGAATCAGTAATGGGGGACAGGGATAAACACACCTGGGACCCATAAACCACCAGGAGCCCACCATTCTCTGCTGGGGACTGGTTGGTCTTGCTGGGCCGACACTCATTTTCTTCCTCAGCAAAGAGTTGTGTTTGATTCCAGGTTGAGGAGAGCTAGTGAGAGGTAGGGACCAGTGAAAGGTAGCTGTCTGTGCTTAGGGGCTCTGGCAGGTTCCAGAAGGACTGGATCCTTCTGACTTCATGACTCTACCACCACGGACAACAAACGCTGACTAACACTCATTTTGTGCAGGCACTGTGATGGTCTCATTATACACAAGCACTAGAGTTACCATTATTCTCTCCATTCTGTCCATGAAGACACAGATGTGCCCCCTGGCCGCTGCCTTAGTTTTTTGAGTAGTGGAAGGGGTGTACCTGCCCCCCACTCCACGATCTGTGTGCCCCAGGGGATCAGCGCAGTGACTAGAACAAGAATGAAACTGAGAAAACTCCCAAGGGCAAGGAAGAGCTCAAAGAGGGTGGTCAGATTCTTGTGCAGTTGTCCCAAGCCCCCCATCATTTTCCATCTCATGGTAAAGAGTCTGCTTTAATTGGGAGCGGGGGACACTTTTGTCTCTTCATACCTGTTCATATCTGCCTTACAGCACTTACCATAGTGTGTAGTAACTGCTGGTGTGGGTTGTGCCCCTCCCTACGATGTGGGTTCCTGGGGGACAAGGTCCTGATTCATCTCGCTGATCCACATGCCTAGAACTGAGCCTTACTTAGGACTCCAGGAATGTTTCCAGTGGGGTTAAAGGTTGTGTGTTTGGGCAAAACAGTTGTCTGAGCTGTCAAGGGGCATAGAAACCAGGTGGCACAAAAACATATCCCCTACAGTTGCTTTCATTTGGAAGAGAGATAAGAAAGAGAAGAAATATGTGGAGTGCCCTTAGTTTGTCCAAGTTGTACTTGGTAGCAAAATGGCTGCTCCCGGGGGCACTGAATGCATTGGTTGCTCCCATGTCCATTTGCTTTCAGCAGAGGCACTTGTATGCCTCAGTGAGCCGAGTCGTGATTTAGGAGGGACAGGCACGGAAGGAAAAGAGATGAAAAGGAGGGGAAAAAAATGAATGGAAGCGATGGGAGCAGAGACACAGGTTGCTGGTGGAGGTTGGAGCACCAGGGAGTCTCCTTGGGGGATGGGCCCTGCCTTTGCTTGCTGACTCTGCCCTGCCCACACCCTCGGTGGTGCTCAACGCTGTACTCATTTGGAGGCAGCTGGTAGAAACTTTCTTGTATGTGTGTGCGTAATTTACAGAAATGAACGAAGCTAATGAGATGCAGACTACCCCGATATTCTACCTCAAGAATCAGTCTGTAAAAAACAAACCAAAAAAAACCCAGTGTTCATCAAAACCTAAAAATGGGAGTGAGCATTGCAAATTAATTTTTTTTAAATTTTTATTTATTTATTTGACAGAGATCACAAGTAGGCAGAGAGGCAGGCAGAAAGAGAGGAAGGGAAGCAGGCTCCCAGCTGAGCAGAGAGCCCGATGCGGGGCTCGATTCCAGGACCCTGAGATCATGACCTGAGCCGAAGGCAGAGGCTTTAACCCACTGAGCCACCCAGGCGCCCCGCAAATTAATTTTAAGATACAATCCGGAATGACGTCCCAAGCCTACCACATGTAGACAGCTCTAGAGTTGAGATTTAAATGGAGAATTCCAAGAATGTCTTCTACTTCTGTCAATGGCGCCAAAAAATCTTCATCTACTGGAGAGAATGGAACATGACCTCTTGGGACCTAGAATGATAAACAGCTTAGGTTGGAAGTGTCTGATTGCTGTTTCCCTTCTTTCCAATATTTAAATCTGTGAGTTTCAGGGAGACCCTTCTGCATGCGGCCAATGGCACAATGTTGTGTGGCCACCTTGAAAAGTTCCTGCCGGGTATTACTGAAGAGTTAAGCAGGCACGTGGATCCCACTTCGTGAGCTCAGTCAAGAAGGATTCTCAGCCAAGGTGTCTGGGAAGGGGAAATCACGCAGAAGTTTTCCAGGTGTTGCTGGAATGCTGGAATGGTGGTAGATGCCATGGCCATGGGTATGTGACACCAGGATTGCTTTGTAGTGTGCAGGAAGTTTCTCAGGAAGGATGAGGGCTCTTGGCTGTGATCCGGGGGAGGGCTGTGTGCAAGAAGATCCGGGACCCGAGCTGCCTCTAAACTCCCAACTTGGCATAGGCTCTCCCCTGCTCTGGGAAAGGGGGCAGGCCTGGGAAACAGGAGTAAGCTCGAGAGGCATCTCCCAGCTTCTCCCGTACGCGATACTTCCTTGTTCTTTGGTGACCCATACCCATCAGCTGATGCGATCTAGAGAAGACAGGCGTCTGTTCCGTCTGCATTACACAAAGCGAGGGACCATGGACTGATAGACCTCCCCAGGGGCATTGGTCCACAGTCAGGCTATCAGGATCTCAGCTTCTTAGGGCCCCGGAGCTGGGCTGCCACCTAGGCCCCAGTGGCTGAGGCTGGAATGAAGGGACCCTAGCAGCCAGATGCCTTAACATCCTAGCCCAATGCCTTTGACCTTGAATGATTTATTTTCAATATCAGGGGTTTCCCTAAGTTAGAAGAGTTAGGATCTTGATTTCTGTCTCATGATTGGGAGAGCTCACCAGAGTTGCCCTTGGATTCCTGCTTCTCCCTGCTCAATTTCAAATAGCCTTCTGGCCTTTTCTCCAGCCAGCAAGAACTCAGGATACTGACATAGAGCCTCCGTGCTCCCTGCTGTACTATCAGGAAATAGTCATTAATGAAAAAAATCCAGTGTTTCTAAATCTTATTTTATTAGATCGAAAGCTGATTACCTAGAGTGGATGATGCTCCCGGGGGTAGGGCCTGTCTCTCTTATTCACTGCCATGACCCCAGCCCTGTTCCTGGCAGGTCACCAGCTTCCAGGGAGGACAGATGTGGGCCCGGATGCCACTAAGGTTTTCTTTGCATGCTGGCCTCCAGGTTCTAAACACCCTTTTCTTCCCCTGTCCTAGCCTGACCTCTCTTTAAATCCTGTCCATCTTCCCATGTCTGTGCAGATAGTTGTCCACTGAACACCTTCCTTTTCTTATCACCCCAGTTCTACCAGCATCTGCTTCTTTCTGGCTCCCGCCCCACACATCGCATTGTGTGTTTCAAGGAATTTCCTGCAATCCTAGTTTAAGTGCTGTATGTGTCAAGGACTTGCTTTTTATTATTGTCTTTTTAGATTAGAAATCCTTAAAGGCTAATAACATCCCTCTCAGCTTCGGTTCCTGAGATAGACTTTCTTCATTAATTCATCAACGTATTCATTATTCATTCAAGCAAATATTCCTTATGAGTTGTGGGCCAGGATCTGCCCTGGTTCAGGGGAAACAGTGAGAAATACACTGCTGAGACCCCTGTTCCTGGGGCACCTACCTTCTGGGGAAGGAAGACAGACACCAAACAGACAAGAGATTGCTGATCACGGTCTGTGCTCTGAAGGAAGTCAAATGAAGTGTGAGAAGGTGCCATGGTGCTGCTGGCTTGGGAAGACTTCTCGGAAGGGAGGACTTTCCAGCGGAGGCCCAAGGAGAAGGGAGGGGGAAAGCGAGGGTGGGGAATCACTCCTGTCCTGGGAGCTGTCGGTGTGTGATCATGGAAAGCCTCTTGCTGTGCCTGCTTTCTTGGTGCCCGGAACATCCTGCCTTTTTTGGTTTGGTATGTTTTTTGCATTGTTATTTAAAAATAATTATAGACTTAGAAGTTGCATAAAAAAAGAAAAAAGTATAGAGAGGACCCGTGTATCCTTTCTCCAGCTTCCCTCATGATAATATCTTCCAAAACTGTACTGTCTCATTAAAACCAGGAAATTGATGTTCGTACCTTACCCTTAGGTGGACCACAGACCTTATTTGGAGGACTTCACCAGTTTTTATATGTATTTGTTGCTTACATAGGACTTGCCTCTGTGCGTGCGTGCGTGTGTGTGTGTGTGTGTGTGCATGTGTGTTATGTTTTAAAAGTCTACATTTTTGGGAGCGCTTGGGTGGCTCAGTCATTAAGCGTCTGCCTTTGGCTCAGGTCATGATCCCAGGGTCCTGGGATGGAGCCCTGCATCAGGCTCTCTGCTTGGTGGGAAGCCTGCTTCTCCCTCTCCTGCTCCCCCTGCTTGTGTTCGCTCTCTTGCTGTGTCTCTCTCTGTCAGAGAAATAAATACATAAGTCTTAAAAAGAAAAAGTAAAGTCCACATTTCTTCATCTCTCTTTTTTTAAAGATTTATTTCTTTATTTGAGAGAGGGAGAGAGAGAGAGACCGAGCACGAGCTGGGGGAAGAGGGAACCCCAGGCAAGCTCAACACTGAGCATGGAGCCAGACTCCTGACGTGAGGCTCGATCTCACGACCCTGAGGTCATGGCCTGAGCAGAAACCACGAGTTGGATGCTCAACTGACTGAGCCACCCAGGCACCCCCTCTTCATCTCTTTTAAACCTACTTTGCTAAGTTTGTTTCAGGAATGTCTGACGTCTTTATCCAATAAGCATTACTCGAACACCTACTACACGTCAGTCCTGTGTTGGGTATTGGAGATACGGGGATGATGCTGCCGTGACAAGCAGGGGTATGGAGGCAGCAGCTCGGTGATGGTCAAGGAAAGCTGTCCAGAAAAAGGGCTGGAGTTAGCTCTAAGAGAAGGTCTGGATGTGAGAAAGGATGGCCCATCCTGGAAATGCCAGAAGCAAGAAGGGAGTGAGGTCCGCCCGGATCGAGCAGCAGGTTTAGTGTATGAGGAGCCCAGAGTGCCAGGCTGGGGGTTTGGGGGCTTGGAGCCTCTTTGAGGATTGCCCGGTGGCTCACCAGGGAGGGGCTCAGAGAATGATTGGGATTGACTGACAACCCAACATAGGTGACTTTCTCTCTGCTCCATCCTTTTGAGCAATAAAGACTGTGTCTACTCTGTGCAGAACTGACCTGGGAGCCGCTCCCGGCCACATCCCCAGGCAGAGCCCAGAGCAACGAGGCATCCCCTTCTCCAGCCACTCTGACCGGGCAGCCTTTGCCTGGGAAGCGCACGTGTTTGCATATCATTGACATTTGTTGCACACGAAGAAACTAGGTGTTGGATGCTCTTTAGCTGTTTCCTGTAAGTTTTCTGAAGAGGGAGATGCCTGTTGACTACTGGGTCCACGCTGATTAAACAGCACCCATCCGCCGAAGAAGGGATGTTTGCATCTAATCAGGGCACTTAGTATTTGGCTCTGACCTTTCGAACATGTCCTTTCGGAGCAGCAGCCTGCACAGCTCCGCCGGAACACTCTAGAAAGGTGTAACTAGGATGTCCTTGTCGTTTAGAACAAAATGCAAGAAAAAGAAGCCCGCCCCCATCTCCCTGTCAAGGAGGAGTTTGGCTCTCTAGAAGACGGAAAGAAGGAAAGTGAACGGAGGATTCCAGATAACCGTGCTGTGGGATCCCAGGAGAATTCCAACCCTGGCTGGGCTGCTAGGGTCTCCTCCGTGTTCCTCAGCAGCTGCCTGGGAGGGTTTTTGGTACCCCTGCCTCCTGCTGCAGGGCTGATGGTCCTGAGCCTGAGGTCTGGCTGTGCAGATGGGCGCCTTGCTCGCTTGCTCAGCACTTTGAGCTGCTGCTCTGGCCTCAGGTACGGGGCAGGGAATGTGACCCTCAGTGGGGACTCCTGATACTGTCCAGGCAGTTATCCTCCTAGCAGAGATTCTGGGTTTTGTAAGGTGTGTGATGAACCTGTCCTCTAAATCTAGTGGGCTCTTGCCCAGACAGGAGAAGCAGGCAAAGCTCTGGTGGGAGAGACGGGGCACGCATCTCTCTGCCTGCAGCCGTCTCATGTAGGGGCCTTCCTTAGCCCTGCGAGGGTACAGGAGCCAGAAGTGGGACTTACTCTGGGTAGCTGCCTGGACAGCACTGTGTGACCCACTGAGTGTGTAGCCCGTGCCAGAGGCATATGGAGGGAGAGCGCAACCAGGCAGCAGGAGTCCCCTCTCGGGGCTCCCCCAGCCCTGTGATTCCTGGAGCAAGTCTCTGCATCTCCCTGGACCTCGTTTTCCTGCCTGTAAAGTAACAGGTGTAAACTCAATGATCCAAAGTTTTCTCCCGAAACCAACATATTGTCATTGTACGCTAAAGGCTAATGGTTCGGGTGCCGGCTGAAACTCACTCAGAGGACGAGGGCATTTTGGGGGGGGGGGCAGCTCCTCAGTGGGTTGTCAGGGAATGGTATTACCTTTTAGGAATTCCCAAGCTTTTACTGGTCTACGGGAGCAACAGTGTCATGGTCACCTTGTCACTGTAAAGTTATTCAAAACGGCCCTGTTGCTTTTTTGGAGGATGTGTCCTGCATGCACGACTCTTTCCTGAACCCCCTATTCAGAGGCCCAATTGATGGTTTGTGATTCAGAAACCAAGATGTTGAGATTTCCTCAAAGTCCGACCAGATTAGCTTTGCCTTCACACGCCAGGAGCCGGTTGGGGCGAGTGGTGGAGAATTATCTTTTCTGGCCTCTTTGGAGTGCTTGCAAATGAAATTTGTTTCCTTTTGTCCTTTTCCACTCAGCAAATACAGACTTTGACTCTTGGCTGTGAGTGGGGCTGGAATGAGTGTGGCTAATCTCTGTTTAAGGGCTTTATCTTCTCTGGGCCAGATCAGCCAAAATTCTGTGCTGCCGTCCTTCACTGGGACCAGAGGTGCCTTGATGGTTCTGTTCGCTGAGGCTCACAGCGAGCCGAGAGCTCCACACCCCAGACACAGTAGCTGGCAGATTGGGAGGGCAGCTGGATAACTTTTTGGTAATTATTTGTTTTCAGGCGTGCCAAGGCTGCACTTGAAATTCAAATTATTCACAAGCATAATAGCCAAGCTCCCAGTTCACGTTCTATCTCCCTGCTGAGTACAGAAGGAACGGGGCAATTTTCTGAGAAGTGCCTTATAAAACACTTGTTAAAAGTGCATCAAAGAGGAAATTGGTGTCCACGGTGGACCCACATGCTGAGTTTGGGGAGAGAACAATGTGCTCATCCCGGGAGGGAAGGAAGCCCCTCACTAGAGAGAGAGCCTGAGGGGCTGCCTCCACAAAGGGATTTTGTACATTTCTAACATGGGGACAAGCAGAGCGGAGCTTTCGAGGCCCAGAGAGCCAGCCCAGAGGAAGGCAAAGAGAAGAGCTGCAGACGGCAGGAGATGGAGGAAAACAATGGATAGTTCTAGAAAGGGAAAGCCTTGAGAGCCTGAGGTGTGGAAGCAGTGGGGGCTATAGTTGTCTGATCTGGTGTTTCACAGCTCCCCACCCTTCCTCCAGATGTCCCGGTCACTCTGACTTGGAGAGTAGTGCCCGTGCAGGCAAGACAGATGTCCTGACTGAGCCTCCCATCCCCGTGTAAACTCACCCACATCCGTTCCTCGTTTTTCCCAGATCTCCCTCGCCCCTGTTTCTCTGTATCTGCATCTCCCACCTCTGCTAACGGCTGTTTGGAGAAGTTGCCAAGGCTATAGAACAGGGCTTAGCTCTGGCTGAGACTCTCAGTAATTGTCTGCCCCTTTTGATCATTCTTTCTATGTTTTCCTTCGTTGGTCTGTTCAGGTCATCTTTTTGCCCCGTGTGCATTTATTGAGCAGTTACTGTCTGCTTAGGTCCTCCAGATCTGGCAGTGGACATGACAGATGAGGGCTAGCCTCTGGGGGAGCTCATATGGACTTGTTCATTTTTATGGCACAAATTCTTATGCCTGAGGGGCCATCACGGTGTGGGTGCTGGCTGGATAAACGTCTCAGACCTTCTCTGGTTCACCTGTCCACAGTTAAATGCCCATATTCTTCAGTTGGGGCATGTCCCCCTTGAAAACAAACGAAAAAAAAGGTAACCATAACAGAGATTTCGGTTACTACAGATTCCAGGCTTCGGTTCCAAAAATGCCAAGATAGTCACTCACCTTAGTCTGTACGTAGTTTTTTGGGTCAAACAGGTGCAATGGACTGTCAGTCTTTCAACTTCTAAACCAGCCATTTGGTTAGTTGTTCCACACGTATTTATTGAAGACCTACTGTGTGTCACGTGCTCTGCTTATGTTCTGCATCACCAGCAAATCCTTTCCTCTGTGCCTTAGCGAGAATTCAAGCTGATTGTATGCGTAATAAAAAGGAATGAATATGGGACACGTAGTCTCTTTGCGAAGGACGTTTCCTCATAGGGTTTCTGCTAATGGGCTGGTTGATTTCCATGATTTTCCACAAAGCCAATAGAAGTACAGTCTTCGGCTTCCCCCTTCCTTTCCCCAGTAATAGGTACTATTATTTGTCCCCATTTTCCAGATGAGAACACTGAGGTTTCAAGTGGTTAAGTAACTTCCCCAAGGTCATATAGTTAAGGGTGTGGAAGCAGGATTCGAACCTCAGCCTCCGGCTCCAGGTTCCATCCTTGCACCCGCTGTGCGGTGTTGGACATGCCTCTCTGAGCAGGCTCAGGTGTCTGGAGGCGAACTCAGAATCAAATGTTGACTCTCGGGGCTAGGGCTGAACCGGAATTGCCCTCAGACTTACTTGCTGGCTGTCTGGGGCTGGTCTTCCTGTTTTTCCAGAGCACATATCTTTACAGGGATTTTGTGGGTGTCTGGAAACAGTGGGCTAGCTGATAATGTGCTGAGTAGCGTTGCTTTGAAGGAGAAAGAGGAAACATTGTGTTTAAAGAAGAAGCTATTGCTGATGTCCGTTATTAACTAGTGGCTCCTGAAAGGCCAAGATGAACTGAATTGTGTAACTTTCCTGATAATTATGATTGTAACAGATGCATGGGTTGTGGTGTGAGTTGGAGTTATTAATAATGGTGATACAATTCATTCTCATTTTCTGAGAACCTACTGGGAACCAGACATGCTGGATGTCTGCCATACATTATTCCCATCTTCCCCAAAGCCCTGGGAGGTGGTGGTTGCTATTCTGCCTTGCAGAAGAAGAACCAAAGGCTCACAAAGGTTAAGTGACTTGCCCAGGACCACACAGCTTATAAATCACTAACCCAGCCCTCACTGCCTCCTAAAACTGAGGCTTTCCACTACCTCATTTATTCAATTATTCATTTAATTTATTTTTATTTTTATTTTTATTTTTTTTTGCTGAGCACTTACTATGTGCCAGCCACTGTTCTTGGGGCTGGGGATGCCATGGGAAATATGGTAGATGAGGTTTTGTTTCTTGGAGCTTAAACCACACAGTGGTGGCCTTCTAGAGCCTGGGACCCTGCTTAAACTAGGCAAGGGGGAGAATGGGATCCAAGTCATAATATGAAGGCCTTGGACCTACGAGGCCCAAAGCCTCTTTGTGGGCGGGATTTAATCAGGGAAAGAGAAAAGTACAATTTAAAGGGAAAGTACAATTATAGTAGAAGATCCAGAGTGGGCACTTTGGGGTTGGCAAACTTGTAGTTTTTAGACTCAGGCAACTTGAGAATAACCTGCAGAGGGTGGGCCATCTGTCTGCCATCTTGGTAGTCTTGCCACCTTGCTTTCCTGTCCCCCCCGCCCCCAACCCAGCCCCTAGCACTGGCCCCAGGCCTTTGGACAGATGAGGAAGCTGGTGGTTACTCATCCAGCAGGCACCCCTCAGCGTTACTCCATGGGCTGCGTAGCTGGAGCTGGTTTGGTGCTGTCCTGGTTCTTGCGGCAGGTTTAGCATCTCTGGCCCATCCGTTAAATGCTGGAAGCACCTACCTTCTCCCCATTGCTGTGACAAACCATCCCTACGAATTTCCAAATATTCAGTTCTCCAGTTGAGAACTTCAAAAATGTGCTTGTTTTTCCCACTACACCGAAACCCTTTTGCTTTCTTCTGTTGGTTGACTCTACACTAACTCCAAATGGTGCCAGTAGGACTTTTCTCAATTTTTCCTTTTCCCACGGTGTCCTCATTTCAGGCTCTGTCTCTGTCCGGTATTTCAACAAATGCCCATTGAGTACTCCTTTCACGGAGGCTTTGGTCAGGGAGGGGTCAAGGTCTTTATATGAGAGAATATCAGAGAGGATTCCCTTCAAGCCCTTAATCTCATTGATGACAAAATTGGAACATGGGAAAAAATTTGTGCAAGTTGACACTCCCAACTCACAGTCCCACATTCAGTCCATCACACTGACCACTTCTCAAGCACAAAGAAGCTTTGGAAGAGTTGGAATTTTGAACTATTTATTCTGGAATTGCAGAGATGAAATACCATAGCCCATAGCCACTATTCTCTAGAACCTATAAGAAACACAGTCCTTAGTCCCACTCTAGTACAAGATGAGGGACAAAGACAGTGTCGTAGATCATTAAATAATGTGAAG
This sequence comes from Enhydra lutris kenyoni, assembly GCF_002288905.1. Taxonomy (NCBI): domain Eukaryota; kingdom Metazoa; phylum Chordata; class Mammalia; order Carnivora; family Mustelidae; genus Enhydra; species Enhydra lutris. The sequence continues at coordinate 6,096,267 of NW_019154104.1, forward strand.
ATGGAGGTATTCACTGTTAAAATTCTGATTACATGTTATTGTTTAATGTTAAAAAAATAAAAACATTAAAATCCTAGCAAATTTAGACATGCTTGTCGTGGGAAGTTTAAAGTCCCTAATGATCAAAGATTTTCTTGGTGCATATATTAACATATCGAATACTATCATACAAAAAATAGTCTGGCTTTTCAGTTTGCAGTGTGCTGTTCTCTCTGAGCATCTGTTCCCATAAACACCTCAGTTTACCTGTTTCTTTTACAAGCTGCAAGTGTCTGTTCTATGAATGAGCCAGGATTTATACTCACTGATCCGCTTTTGATGGGCATGGAGTTCTTTCCAGTTTTCCTCTATTGCAGACGATGCTGAAATAACTCTTGCACGTGCATATTTTTGCAGGATTGTGCATTTCTGGACCACACATCCTTATAAGGAGAACTGCTAAGTCAAAGCCAACGTGCATTTTAATTTTAATAAATATTGCTAAACAACCCTCCCCAAATGACAGGACTTAACTGATGTTCCCATCAACATTGAACAGGCGTTCCTCTTTCTTTACATCATCATTCATACTGGGTTTTCATGTAGTTTTTAAATTTTGGACCTACGATTTTTAAAGAGACAGTGTTCTCATTTGGTACACCTTAAATTCATTTTTCATGTTTGTTATTTCTTTCATCTGGGTACAAAGAGTTGAAAGGTATGGTGGTTAGTTACATTTTAAATAGGCATTTCTTCAAAGGGTTTCATTTTTGCTTTATACCTTTAGGTTTTTGGACACCTGAAGCCAAAATTTAGTTTCTTCCCAATCTTTTCCCCTGTTTCCTGCTGGAGCTGGCTTGTTCATTGGCCTCTGGCCCAGAGGCTGTTGAATGTGGAGGCACTGGTCTTCTCAGGACTATGCATAAGGGGAAATAGCCCATTTCCAAGTCCCCACTCCTTGATGGGGGCCAAGGCTGAAGAGACTTCGTGAAGCTGGCTGATTTTTTAAGCTAAGCTCCCCCTCAAAACGGGCTTCCCCCAGCAGGCTTTAGAGCACACATTTCCTAACCCAGATGGCCTCGCCAGCCTGGACACCTGGCTGGGGAGAATGAGCTGGCACCTCCTGTGTCCATATTAGTGCTGCTTCCGTGATGGCGCTGATGGTGTCAGCTGTGCTCGTTCCGCCCTCCCCCAGGAATGCTGGGGAGATGGAGATGGGCTTGGCCAAGGAGCCTTTCCATAGTGGCTCTGCTCAAGCACCAGTTAAACCAATAGATAAATTGCCCTTCCTTGGAAGGTCACTGTTACGGGGTGTCCTTCTTTTTAAAGTCCAATTAAGAAGAAACAAGATCGTGGTGCCTGTGTGGCTCAGTGGGTTAAGCCTCTGCCTTCTGCTCAGGTCATGATGTCAGGGTCTTGGGATTGAGCCCCATGTTGGGCTCTCAGCTCAGTGGGGAGCCTGCTTCCCTCTTCTCTGCCTGCCTCTCTGCCTATTTGTGATCTCTGTCTGTCAAATAAATAAAATCTTTAAAAAAAAAAGAGAGAGACAAGATCATCTCTAGAAAAAATAGTGCAGTGGCCCTCTTGTTCTGGGTATTCTCAGTCTGTTCTTTCTGCCTTTCTCCCTCCCTTAGGACACACCCTGATAACACACCTATATACCTATTTGGGGGGCACACAGATCCCTGCTTCTCTCCAGCCTGTTCTAGGGAGTGACTCTGGTATCAGTCATTTACATGCTAGTATGAATGTAGGGCACCTGATTTTTAGATGTGAGGCAACAACAGGTAAGGAATGAGCTCAGGTAGGGGCTTTTAAGGTGTGGCTCCTTACTCTCTGAAATCACTCCATCAAAACAATCCTCTCTTTTTTATCAAGTGGATTTAGAGTGCTGAGATTAAAGTTAGACAAGGCCAGAGGTGGAGTCATAGTGTCCTGGAATCCAAATGATTCTGGAAACCCTGCAGTTCCCAAGCACCCATACCTGAGTGACGACTTCTGAAAATGTATTTTCTGCTTCTTAAAAGGTATTTTATTTTTTTTATTTGTTTTTAAAGATTTTATTGATTTACTTTGACAGACAGAGATCACAAGTAGGCAGAGAAGCAGAGAGAGAGAGAGAGAGAGAGAGAGAGAGGAGGAAGCAGGCTCCCTGCTGAGCAGAGAGCCCCATGCGGGGCTTGATCCCAGGATCCCGGAATCATGACCTGAGCCGAAGGCAGAGGCCTCAACCCACTGAGCCACCCAGGCGCCCCTTAAAAGGTTTTTTAATTTAAAATGTGTAGAGTATACACACACAAGCCTTTATGATTTTTCAGATGCGTAGTGAAAATAAAATAAAGTGAATCTGAAGTGTTGAGGCAGGCAGGGTTGATAAAGGCTTTACTTGTGGGACTGTCACTCTCATGCTACAGTAATTCTCCAGGATGAACAAAAGACAGGCAGCACCCCATACATCCTGGCCTGTTCTCAGGCTGACATCTGCATGGTGACACATTACTGACGCGTAACACAATGAACTGAAAACATATCAATCCAAAGGCCAGCTCAAGGAAAGCCTGGTTAAATTATAACGTGGTCCAGAAGCTCCATTTCCAGAATTGTCTGCCGAAGGACAGGACGCAGGTGGCCAGTGGTCATTTTTAGGGTTAGGGTCCTGATTCGAGGAGCTACATTTCCTGACAACAGACGGGATATTCAGAACATCACATTACCAGATGTGGTCTGGTCACCATAGGATACCTCCTGGGATTGGGTTGATGGGAGAGAACTGGCTGACTCACCCTGCACTTCTGTGGATGACTTCAACATCCTGGCATTGGCGGCCACGTGAGAGCCACCCATTGTGAAGTTTGTATCTGTTTTGGGATATTCAGTCAACAGTGGTTTTTCTTTCCTGCTGTCTTGGCCTTTGCTGGTCAGCCTGAGCTTTCTACTTGCAAAAGCATGGCCTTTTTATTCTGAATGAGACCTTAGGACTCATCCAGTCTACCGGATTGCAAATTGGAAAACTGAGACATCCCTCCTTAAATCAGTGTTGCCTCCAGGCCATGCAACGTCCCATAGATACGAAGGAAGGAAAGGCTAGCCCTGAGGGACTTTTCTGGCATGCTGCATGTTTCAAATTCCTTTAACAGGCAAGCCTGGGAAGTTATTTCTGTCAAAGACATAGGGCACAAAGTTTTAAGCAGATAAAATATAGAATATTCATTTTTTTTTTTTAGCTGGAAAGAACTTTGAAGAAGAGCTCTTCCTGCCCCTCACTGTCAAAAAAAAAAAACAAAAAAAGATACTGAATCAAGAGTTGTTCCAAGGTTTATCCAAGGGATTGGGATTTTAAGGTAGAGTTACGGTGGGTTGCACTGGGCTCCAGGGTATTGATGAAGTTTCAGCCCCGAGTGTTAATCAAGGAGAAGGAGGAGGAAAGAGGATGAGAGAAGGGAATCCTGCCAGTGGGAACATGGACTCAAGGCTCCCAGGAGAGAAGGTGTAAATGGCAGCTGCGGGTCACAGGAGACCTTTACAGATCTGCATCTCAGTGGGTAGATGCTAAAGGCATCATTACTCATAATGCTTTCAGCCTGGCCTGTTCTTCCATGAAGCTGTGATATCAGGAGCTCAGTAAGATAATGCTTCCCACAGAATGCATTTCATTAAGTCCTGGTCTAAAACATTTCTGTGGAGCTTGGGGGACTGTAAGGATGCCATGAAATGGGCTAGAGCTGGGTCTATCCAGGAGTTCTCAGATGTGGGAGTGGTCACTCCTCTCCTGCCAGCCCCTGGCTCAGTAATTCACCAGTGGGAGAGTGTCAGGAGCTGCAGAAAGGCTCTTCTGCTCAGCTTGAGTCCAGAGCAATTGTCTCTACGGGGCAGAAAATGGAGCAGACCCAGCCTGTGGATCTGCCGCCAGGCAACAAGCAGATCCTGCCGTCAAGGTGGCACTATCAGTGGGCTGAAAAACAAGGGACATGGCCACTGTGCCTCTAGTGGCAAGGGCACCCCTATTTTAGTCCTCTGCTCTGTCCTCTTGCTGGACTGCCCACCCCTAGCCCCTTCCCCCAGAATGTGTCCCCCTTAACGCAAGAAATCTGACTTTGAGGCCAACTGGATTTCTTCAGAGGGCTGGCTTTCTGTCTCTCCCTATGATCCCATCTCCCCAAGAGGCCTCCTGATGGCAGATTCCCTTATAGTTGCTGAAGAAGGCAGAAGTCCATGGACAAAGCTATCAGATCCCCATGGTGAATTGGCTGAACCTCGTATGCATATGGGGTTGTAGATCTGGCAAAGCCACAGCTCCAAAAGAGAATGCAAAAGGTCCTATAAGTTGGCCTCCTGCCCCCACAAACATGGTAATTCCAAATGTCACCTTGGCATTTTCTTCTCAAATAAATTCTGTCTTGTTCATATCACAAGGAAACTGGAAACATGGACTTGAGAACTTCTGTGTTTATTTCTCAGTCCCTCTGATTGACTTGCTGTGTGACATGTTGAACTATTACATTTCTTTCATGGATAAATGTGAACGTGAGCTTTGAGATTTTAATCCGTTGAGTACTGGAGGCATGTGGTTTATTCTGAGTCAAGGAAAACTATTTGGACTTCTGTATTTTGTGTGTGTGTGTTTGTGTATGTTTATAAAAAAGGGTACAAGGCAAAGAGTAGCTTAATATTAATGGATGGTGAAGAGCCATATGGATTTTTTAGAAAATCACAGATGATTCAAAAGCTTAGGAGCTATCCTGATAACATTGCCATCAGGTGTGGGGAAGATTTGGATAGAAGTGCTATGTCAGAATTTTGAGAAAACAGAAGTCATGGCATAGGAGGAGTACACTGAATTTGGAGAGGTGCTTTGTCTCTCAGAACACATGAAAGATTTTTATGCTTCAGTTCTTTGTAATCTTCTTGTGAAACACAGGAGAAATGCAGGAAAAAACCTCATTTTGAAGATGGAGAAACAAAGGCACAGAAGGTGGGGTTGATACAGTAATTCTGAGACGGAGGTGGGATTTGAATCCAGAGTTTCTTTTTCTTTTCCTTTTTTTTTTTAAGATTTTATTTTTTTATTAGGGAGAGAGAGAGAGTGCACATGTGCACATGCATAAATGGTGGAGGGGCAGAAGGAGAAGGACAAGCAGACTTCCCACTGAGTGTGGAACCTAACTCAGGGCTTGATCCGAGGACCCTGAGATCATGACCTGAGCTGAAGGCAGACACTTAGCTGACTGAGCCACCCGGGCTCAGTTTCTTATGTGTCCTGGGATACAGCACAGAGGGCTGCAAGGAGGGAGAGTGCACCGAGATGCTCACTTCTGCTAATTCCAAGTGAATGCTGGCCACGTGAGGTTGGAGCTTGGGGCTTCCTGGATCAGGAGCTACACAGCTGTTTTCATTTTCACAAATGACCTCCTTGACTTACGGGGTGGGAAGGGAATAATGAATTAAAATACTCTGAAAGACATACTCATTTGCAATGTATCTTGTTGATTTATTTACATTAGGAAGAACAAACCGTTTTTCTAATAATGCATGAGTGTATGAAAAAAAGACATTTAGGAAACTGCTATGATGTTTGCTTTTAACTGCAGATATTTATAGACAGGTCAAGGAAAACAGACTTGGTGCCGGAGACGCAGATTTGGTGTGGGTCACTATATGGAAAGATTGGGTTTTATGCTGTGTTCTGGGGGGTGGGAGATGTTTCCTAGTTTGGGGGCTAGAAATGGTAGGGTTGATAGTTCTCTAGTATTCGGTACCACGCTGTATTTTTCTTTCTTTCTTTTTTTTTTAAATTTAAAAAAAAAAATTTTTATTTATTTATTTAACAGACAGAGATTACAAGTAGGCAGAGAGGCAGGCAGAGAGAGAGGAGGAAGCAGGCTCCCCACTGAGCAGAGAGCCCGATGTGGGGCTCCATCCCAGGACTCTGAGATCGTGACCTGAGCCGAAGGCAGAGGCTTTAACCCACTGAGCCACCCAGGCGCCCCAACACACTGTATTTTTCAACAGAGAAGAGGTCAGAGGGATACTGATCGAAGTTCGGGAACATACTTCATACTGTGTGGGGTTGCTAGATAATCAAATGAGCTTAAGTCCAGCCCTTAATTCCTCATTAAAAAACCTACTGAAGGATTCTGCAATTTCCCCCTCAACTCACGTACTCACCCCATGGAGAACACTCATGCTTCTCCATCTCCTAGATCACTGGTGGAGGACATAAATTAGCATTACTTTTCTGGAGAGCCATTTGGCAGTAGGGATCTAAGACTTTTTACAATGTGAGTACTCTGACCCAGTGATCACACGTTTAGGAATTTACCTTAGGGACAGAGAGCTATGTACACCACACAGGAACGAGGCTGTGCATCCGACATTTTCATGGTAGCAGAACCCTGGAGGTGACCTGAGTTTCCAGCAGAATGAGGGTGGCTACGTCACTGGTTATTCCATATAAGGCCATGCCGACATCCAATCACTTCCCACTGTTTATTAAGCTCCTACTGTGTGCCAGGGAACAGAAGGGGCGATGTCAAGGCTGATACGGTTTCTGCCCACCTGCAGCTCAGAATTTTGGTGCAGAAACAGAGTTTATAACTGTAAAGTGGAAAAAGGAAAACAGCAACAACAATAACAACGACAGGGCACAACGTGTATTTACAGTGTGTTCTCACTTTCATCGTATGACTAGAAAAACCTGGAAGGCAGCCTTAATTAACAGAGGTATAGAAGCTTTGGACAATGGGCTTATATCCATATATTTTTTTCCCTTTTAATTCCTCTCTAGTTTCCAAGTTTTCCACAGTGACCATTATTATTTTTACAATTTTTTTTTTTTTAATGTGACTTTGAGGATGGACAAGAAGTGAGCAGACCTGGGTTGTAGATCCAACTCTTCCGTCAATTCATGGTGAGCCCTTGAGCGAGTCAGAGACACTCGTGAACGGCTTGGGGGGAGAAGCCTTGGGGTTCCCAGATCCCAAGTCCTTGTCTCTTCCGAGGACACGAGGACACGGGGGGATTGTGCTGTGGGGCTGGGAGCCTTCCTGGGAGGTGGGACTGCAGCCTGGCAGCTGAGGCCCCATTCCCCGGGCAGTTTCCATCTCTGGGGCTCTGGTCCTCTAGGCCTCTGGTGATGTACTCCACGGGGGAAAAGAGTTTGTGTATTGGGCATATGGTAATTAAATTAAGGAAGTGCCTCTCACCTAGCAAATAAAAATTGACTTGGGTTATCCAAGCCAAATGTCACAGCACCCCAAGAAAACAGATGACAGCAGCTCCATTGATTGAGCCCTCTCTGGTGCCAGGTATGGGGTGCAAAGCATTTTGCAGACATTTTCCTAGCCGAGGCTCCTGGCACTCCCTGAAGTGGGTTACTCATCTCCCCCATCTTATAGGTGGGGACCTTCCACAGAAAGCAGCTAACCTGAGCAGGTCACTCAGGTAGAAAAGCCTGGGACTCCAGCCCCCACTCTACCTTCTCTGAAGCAGCATCTCTAACTTCTCTCTTCCGCCTTCCCCCCTCCAAGAAGCTGACTCTCCTGTCACCATCCACACAGGTGTCTGAAGCCAGGGCCATGTGGGAGGGCAAGTGACAGAAGGCTGGCAGCCTGAGGAAGGCAGAGGCCTAGAACGGGCACAATCTTATTTCTGATGAAACCGGACGCAGAGCTGGCTATTCTTAGCTGCCGTTTCTGGGGGGCCGTGAATGAGGAAATTGGGTTTTCACACACACACACACACACACACACACACACACAGGGAGCAAATATAACCTCCCTCGTGATAACTATAATGAACTTTCCTCCTGCTTGTGATTTGAAATCAAAGGCCGACTATTATTCCTCATACACCTACATCTCACAAAAGAGTGAGACCCTTGTATCAGGACCTGACCTTTGTTGTCTGACTGTTCTTCCTGAACTCTTTTCCTTGCTTGTTCCAGTTTTGCTTATTTAGTAGGTATTTAGGTATTTAAAAATATTTTTGAGACATACAGGAGATTATCCGGGACACACCGATGGGAAACTAAATTAAAATGAGGATAAAGGATTGTTTCTCTTCCCCATTGAAACAATGTTTCCATCAGTATGATAGATACTATTTCCTGTGTTTCAATTTCAGTTCCTCTGTAGTTCAGAGTCTTCTGATTCGTTTTATATACCATGGCCAGATGAATGTTTCTAAAATACTGCTTTCATGTTACTGTCTCCTGTGTTACCTAGAACGCTCAGTTGCTCCCCGTCATCTAGCGTAAAATACAAACTTGTGGGTTTTGAACTCACCTTCCTTCTTAATGTGTCTTCAACTTTACCTTTCCAGCCATCTTCCCAGTTGTTCCCGTGGGTGATCTTCTTACTCAGATGAATCTGTCTCTTGCATGGTTCTCTGAATATGCCCTTGACCTTTCTCACTTTGAGTATGCGCTTTACTGCTCAGTGCGGGGGAAAAAACCAAGAAGGAGGTTCTCCCTTCCCTTTTCCTTTTTCTGAAGTCCTACCCTTTCTTTTGGGCACTACTCAAATTTTCCTTTTTTAAAAAAACGAGTAAACCTTCCTTGACTCTCCCGGCCCGGGACTGACCTGGGCTACCCTATCACTTACTATCTGCCGTTTGAGCCACATGCCCTATGGCGCTAGACCAGCTCCGTGCATTGCATATCATGGGGTTCCAGAAGCACCCAACTGAACTGCTAACCACAGAATATTGCTGCACCAAGACAGGACCTCTCACCCTTCAGAAAACAAACAGTAATTCTTCTTGTCGTGTGAAAACAAACAGTAATTCTTCTTGTCGTGTGTTCAAAATGCATATGTTGGGGGTATTAGCTAATTATTTGTCATGCACTTGCCGCCCATGACTAATCCTATTATATGAATGAAATGGAAGCCAGAGGTGAAAATACTTGTATGACCTCACAAAGCTGAGCCTGTTGGTAGAACCAGTACTTGAACCCACATTTCCTTCTGCTAACTTATTAGGGCCACTGTTCCATTTAAACCATGAGTCATAGGCCATCAGGAACTTCTGTAAATATTCTGGTGGCTTTTGTCATCCTCTCTTTTTTTCTCTAAAGGGCCGGATAGTAAATATTTTAGACTCTGCAGGCTATGTGGTTTCTGTTGCAACTGCTCAGCTCTGGTCCTGGGATGGGAAAGCAGCCACGAGAACTGCGTAACCTAAGGGGTGTGGCTGTGTGCCAATAATATTTTATTTACAAAAACAGACAGTGGCCTGGATTTGGCCTGCAGGTGCTAGTTTGCTGACCCCCTACTGTAGAAGGTTCCCCTCTCTCTGTTCCTCATATCAAGCTGGAAAGTCAAGTTTAGGCATTAGAACTTTTCGGTTTGAATTCTGAGCAGGCCCCGCCATTGTGTAGAGGCTAATGTGTGACTTATGGCCATGGCTGGGAAGGCTGGCTGCTTAGGATGATTTGGGAAGTTGTGGATGTTCAAGCAATAGACTATGTGCCTAATGAGCAGTAGACAACTGGCCATTCCTTGAACACGGGTGTTGGTCTCAAGGAGAATGTACTGGGGATACTCTCAGCATTTGGGGTACATAACCCCCTTAACTAACCAGCCAAGGGGGATCTCCCCATCCAAGTATTCCCTTATGCCCAAAATTTACACCTGTAAGCCACAGGCTGTTCCATTTCTCACATCTGAATGTGGACCCCAAGAAAAGTCATAGTTACAACAAATGTGTTACAGTGAGCTCCCTGGTCCTATTATCATCCACAGTTTTTAATTGGTGGCAGGGTGGAGCGCTTCATCTGCGTGGAGGGAAAGAGCGTTGTAGGGAATTGTTCCTAGGAATGACTGATACCTTTCTCCTGAAAGGAACAGGTAGGTTTTTTGGGGAAAAAGCCTATAAAATAACTGTGTGTTCAGCTTACCCCCATGACTCCATCCTAAGAACACGCACATACTCCCAAGGCAGCACCCCCCGCCCCCGACAAACAGTACTTATTTTGGTTCTGCTGTTCTGAGGGGGAGGACTCTGCCCTTTTTTTTAACAGAGACAGCATGAGATCCAGAACCAAGAACACACACACACACACACACAAGTTTTCAACAGAGACAGCATGAGATCCCAAACCGAGAACACACACACACACACACGTTTTTCCACGGTCTTCAAGGCATTGTGGAAAATAGCAGAAAATCCTAATTAATTCCAGGGAAGAATTTCAATAGTTTCTTTAAAGAATTTTTTTCTGAAGTATAGTTTGCACACCCTGTTACACGAGTTTCAAGTGCCCGGCGGCGTAGTGAGTCCGCACTTTGCCTTCCTCTCCCCAAGTATAGAAGAATTTCAGTGGCCACTTGATCCTTAAACTACAAAGAAAGAAAAGGAGGAAATGTTTAAATCTTTATGCTTGGGAGAAAACACCCCGGTTTTAGGAAGTTAATGTAAATCGTGAGGAAATCTTTCTTTAAGTTGGCTCTCACCTCTCCTTCTATTATAATTCTCTTTATTTTCTGCATAATAATAGTAAACCTTGCAGGGATTTAGCCAGTGCCCTGCGTGTCTGTGGGGTGCTTTACATATGCCAATTATTTCATCCTTGGTCAGCCCTGGGAGGTCGGCAGTGTTCTATCCCCATTTCACAGGTGAGGACAGGAAGGCACTCAGAGGTGAGATGACTCGCCCACATCCTCCTTGGTACTCCGCCTGCCTCTGTCTTTTATTTACTTAGTTGGTTTGTTTTTATTTTAATTCCAGTTAGTTAACATACAAATACGGAATACTTCATCCTTGATCAGGGGCCATGCTAATCTTTTCTGTATTCTCTGTATTGTTCTAATGTCAGTGTCTGTGCTACCAAATCTTTGAAGTGGACGTTGCCACAGTCAGAAGTACTTGTAATGGATCTGTCCCTTCCCAGAGCGGACTGACGAGTCTGTCATGCCGTCCTTACTTGGCAAAGATTTCTCACACTTGCTCTCTGTTGGGTAGGACTCTGCCGGTGTGGCTTGTACAGAAGATAGTGGTGTCCCAGGAGGGCCTGGTGGCTGCCAGGAGTATGGGGCCAAATGAAGGAGAGCCCCTGTGTGATGTCACTGTCGTGAACTGTCTTCAGCCCTGGGGAGCACACCTGTTTCCCTAGAGTGTACGGGTTAGCTGAGCTCGCAGGACAGGTGGAGCAAATCAGAAGGCTCTTGGGTTATTTTTTTTAAAATATTTTATTTATGGGTTCCTGGGTGGCTCAGATGGTTAAGCGTCTGCCTTCGCTCAGGTCGTGGTCCCGGGGTCCTGGGATCGAGTCGTGCGCTGGGCTCCCTGCTCATGGGGGAGCCTGCTTCTCCCTCTGCCTCTCTCTCTCTCTGTCTCTTGTGAATAAATAAATAAAATCTTTAAAAAAACTAAAATAAAACATTTTATTGATTTATTTGAGAGCGAGTGAGAGAGCTAGCACAAGCAGGGGGAAGGCTGAGGGAGAGGGAGAAGCAGACTACCCACTGAGCTGGGAGCCAGTTGCCAGGCTTGATTCCAGGACCCTGGGATCATGACCTGAGCCGAAGGCATCACTTAGATCAACTAAGCCACCTAGGCACCCCAGGCTTGTGTATTAATTGACAGTGAAAGATACTACTGAAGGGGTTTGGTGAGCTTGGGAATCAGAAGGGAAGATGGGGTGATTTGATTATTGAGTGCTGTTGGGAAAGTCAGCTGGCCACATCGGGGGACCTACCCCCACCAAGTAACTAGCTCCCATTGTTACTGAGACTCCAGGGTTCATGCTGCCAGGGTGCAGAGTGGGTCTTGGAAGAGGCCTCACCTTTGAGGAATGTGCAGGCTCCTCCAGTGGTCTGCCCTTCTGCCCACTTCCACCGCTCCCTCCCTTTCAGGAGGACGCTTTAGTTCTTTCCATTCATTAGCACAGTTCACTCTGAGGCTGGGAAGTGGGTTTCTCTCTCTCTCTGGGATTTTGTGTATGTCTACCCCAATCTTGCAGAAGGATGGCCCTTTCTATTCTAGCTGTTGGGGGGAATAGGGCAGAGTGGAGACCCTGAGAGTTAAGCACCGATGATGATAATGACCAGTAACACTATTTTAAAGGTGAAGTCCAAGGTCTTGTGTTCCACTGGTCCCCTGGGCTCCTCATTGCCCCAAGAAGTTAAAGCACACACCGCCTTATAGTTTCATCTTGTTTTTAAAGTCATCTCTACACCCAATGCGGGGCTCGGATGCCTGACCCCAGGATCAAGAGTTGCACACTCCACTGACTGAGCAAGCCGGAGCCCCCCAGGGTCATCATTTTGAACAGAGAATGAGTGGGAAAGAAACATAGCGGGTCCTTCCTGTCCTGAGTCCAGGGAGGACTGACACAAGGGGTTCAGGTAGTTGGGGAGCAGGGCCTCACAGGAGGGATCAGGTTCTTCAGACGGAAAACTGAGTCAGTGAGGAGTTTGTCCCCCAGGAAGCATTATGCAAATGACGAGGTCCTTCTAAATTGATGGGGAGAGGAGGTTGGGGGCTGGGATGGGACCCTGAGGATTAACGCCCTGGGGTTGGGGAGGAAGGGGAGCTGAGGCTGCAGATGTGCCTTCGCAGTCAGGTCTGGGCTTCCTTTTCTGTGGTCAGAGGGCTCCCTCTCCTCCCCTTGGGTCCCTCCCTCCAGCCCGCAGCTTTCAGCTCTCACTGAGGTATAGACGTGGACCCCGTGTCACCATACCTGTCTTGCTACAGCCTAATGAGCATCCCCTGAACCATAAATGCCATCAAAGGAGATGACTGATCACTGACCAAGAGGTTGTGTCCCCAAGGTGACCCATTGTAGAGTCCCACTGTGGTCCACTGACAAAGATTAAAACTTCTGCTCTGCCAGCAACTGAAATAGGGCTCCATCTGCTCCATGGGTGTGAGGTAGCCCCTCTTCCCCAGCCCTGCCTGGAAGCTGTGTAGCAGCCAGAGACCAGGAAGGCGCTCCTGGGTCACAGAAGGATAGCCCTTTCCTTTCTTAGTGGGGGTGGGCAGGCCAAGAAGCAGGAGTGGCAAGGTGGTCTGGCACCTGGCTAGATGCCCTATGGATCAGACAACTGGGTTCAGTTTGCCGCTTCTCAGCTGGGTAACCTTTGGTAGGTCATTCTAACCTGCTTGAGGCCCAGATCCCTCATCTGTAAAATGGGATAACAGCACCTGCCTCACAGAGCCCCTAGCCGACTGCGAGGAGGCAGTCTGTGGAAAGCAGTGACCTGACTCATAGCAGGCTCACGGGGAGTGGATGCCGGCCCGCCTTGCCAGAGGCCTATTCGATTAGGTAGCCATCGCCAAGAAAAAATGTAAAATAATGTAAAATTGCAAACATAAAACCAGGTTTACGAACGAACATTTATTTCACATGATGAAAGAAAATAATATATATGTATTTCAAAGCAGACATCCCAAACACCACAAAATCCAGAAAATAACACAAATATTATTATTAATTAGCTATTTCACATATGTCTGCATTACTTTCTTTTCCTACATTTTTTTGGGCTGTGTGCTCTTTGACCACTTCTTCCTATGACAGTGATTTTAGAATGCCATTTTCCCTCAAGAGAACAGCAAAATCATTCATTCATTCCTCTAGCATGGTTGGTTGGGGCTTGTTTTCCATTCTTGATGGCTTAGGAGAAAAAGCTTGTTTGCTACCCAAGCAGTTATTGGTAATGTCGTGTAAATCTTTTGGATTATTGTCAGATGTCGGGGAACCTTTCTCAGGGTTTTTTTCATATATGAGCCATAGGGCTTCAGGACCTTCAAGTGTTTCTGTGTGATGACTAAGCTTAAATACTGAAGGTGCTCATTCCACACGTGGCTGGGGTCCTTCCCGGGCCCATGGAAGGGGCCACGTGAGCAAGGGGTGCGGATGCTTTAAGCCCCAGGATCTGGTGGCAAATTCTCCTTCTTTATGAATGTTAACTGGATCCTGTCTGATTATTATGTCTATTGATACTCATCTTTTTAATTTTATAGTTTTAAGATTACTAAAGAATGTGTTCTCATTGATGTTACATTTAATCTTATAAGAGTTACGTGTGCCTGATGGTCACTCCTTCCATATCATTAACAAATGTTAATTGTCTACTCTGATCAGTCTACCTCACGTGGATCGCTGGGGAGCATTCAGTGACATAAAGCAGATAAGACACAGTACGGTGTCTTCATCTAGTAACTACTCAGTAGACTTAGCTGTTGAGACCTGCATCACCCCTCCATTGGCACCTGATTTGGAGCTGGGCACTTGGAAATATAAAATTGGGACATTGTCTCTCCGGGAGGTAGGGATGAGCCCAGCTTTAGGTCCAACTCTGAGACTGCAGTGGGAGTTAGGTTTTGTCTCAAGTTATAAATAGAACAGTCCTCAGGGTGCCTGTGTTGCTCAGTTGGTTAATTGACTCATAATTTCGGCTCAGGTCATGATCTTGGGGTCCTGGGATCAAGCCCCATGTCGGGCTCTGCACTGGACATGGAGCCTGCTTGAGATTATTTCTCTCTCCGTCTTTGCCCTCCCACCTTCCTGGGCTTGTTCTCGCTCAAAAATACATACATACATACATACATACTGTATTTAAAAGAATAGAATGGTCTTCCCTCATTAACCATGAATTCTCTACAGTTAATCTCCATTCATGGATTCTTCAGTCATCAGTAATACTCTATTAATATAGCCACAGTTACACATGAAGCCATATGTTTAAAGAGCACAATGACGGTCTTTAGTTTCCTGTATTTCCTCCAAATCTTTTGATTCTTACCAAGTTCAGCCCCTGAATTTGTCAAAATATGGTTTTCTATTCTGCTATGTTAAAGACTCTCCTGTGGCAGAAATATCTGTGTACGGGGAGTCAAGAAATTGACATTGCCACTGACTCTGCACGGTTATCTGTTGGGAAGCTTTTGGTTGCAAATGACAGAAGAGACATTTCGAGTGTCTACATGACAGAGGATGTGTAGTGGCCTGTGCAGTGGGTCCTAGCTGGACCTGCCCGTTCTTCCTTTAATGCCCATCCTTCACTGTAGAAGCCCACCATGGGGTCAGTCCCACTCACACCACAGGGCTGGAATTTTGGGGTGCCGTTAAACAGTGGCAAAGAAGCTACCCGTGTGCCCTAAATCCCTTTGCTTCTTCGGGCTTCATTTGCCTCATTTAATTAGGGGCTCATCCGACACCATTAGTAAAGTCCTCCCCAAGAGTAACCTTTAAGATTTTATTTTCTGTTTACATTAATTGGTTTTGGTAATGAATAAACAAATCTTTTCTGGCCAGTGCTGTCAGGCCCAGAATGTAATTAGTAAATAAATAGCTGTGTGTAGATTAAATGATAAGTCAGGGCAGTCAGCCTTAAGTGACTTTCTTCCTACTCACGAGTTGTAGATTTTGATCAAGAAAAATGAGCCATGGAGGATGTGAGGGAGGAGCCCTGGAACATGGCTGATGAAACCTGCTCTGATTTAGGAAGCCTCTGACTTAGGAAGCGTATCTGCGTAGCAAATGCAAGTTGGTGGTTCATTCACAGAAGATCCGGGAAGGTCTGGGCAGGGCTTAGCATAAGCATTGGAGGCTTTGCTATGATGCTGGCATCACAAGGAAGCTGAGAGGTTGAATTCGGATCCAGAGGGAGCTGCTATTGGCAGAAGCCAGAGGGACTTTAAATGGCAGTGGAATCAGATCCTTGTGGATAGCTGAAACCACAGACCTCAACTTTCTCCTTCATCCACTTCTTCCAAAGCCTTTGGCTATAGCCTTGAGACGGGAGTCCAGTTGTGGCACCAGATGAGCTTTCAAGGAAGCATATGGAGGTGGTTCATGACGGAATGAACCCCTCGGCCTTGGTACCCAAACGTGAAGATGCTGCAGGTGTTGGAGACGGGAGTGAGCTGCGGGAGCCCGTTTCCTCCACTTCGCCAGTGCCCGGGACTGTGGGAAGACTCCAAGCACCTGTAGGGCACAGGGGTGCCTCCGCAGGGGGTTTCACCCTGCTATCTGTGGGATCTGTGGGAAAAGGTTAATCTGATTGGTAGTACAGTCAGTAGATTTTCATGGCGACTTGCTGATTTTGGAATGTATTTATAGAGTTGGCAAAGGTTGGTCTGTGCCTCGATCTACTTCTCTGTACTTTAGCTTTTGGAAGATAGTTCTGGTGTGGTGGTCAGCCGTGTTTCTAAACTGGCCGGCAATAACTAGCTAACTCAGTGTGCAAAGGGCAAAAGACACAGTTAGAAAATGGTTTCTGGTGAAATGGAGGCGTTAGCTGGAAGTGAAACTACCAGAGCTCCATCCCAGGGGTTGTAGCAATTGGAGAAAGGTTCATTTGTTGGCCTGGGGGAGGGTAGATTGTTCTTTGAGTTGTGTCACGGGCCCCTTCGTAGCAGCTTGTTCCTTCTGAGGGTCCACCCAAATGGGAGGTGGGGACAGACTTGGAGTTTCAGTCCTGGCCCCTGGAGCCATCACTGTTGTGGGTTATTTGTTGTTGTTGTTTTCATAATCGTCGTGCTTTCCGATTCAGAGAGGAGTGCAGTGCTGGTGTACGACCATTGCCCTGGGTATTTTGGAATTCGTAGATATGCTTGTCTGTTCCATGAATGGTGTCCATGTTCTCTGCAAGCATCAGGAGCTGCACCTGGGCGTGGAGAGGAGGGGGCGTCATGGTCAGTGGCCCATTATGCAAAATGCTATGCAAAACCCAGATCAAACAATCCCCAAAAAGTCTCTGATGGAGAAGCGCAGGAGGTAGATTGCAAACAGCAAGGTACATTTCTGTGATCTTGGAAATTAGGCATGGAGAGGATGAAGAGGTTAGAGAATGCAGCGGTGCAGGGAGTGTGCTCTATGGGCCCCAAAGGCGTGGGGACTCACCTTTCCAGCTCACCTCAACAAGCACCGCTGGCAAATGCCTTAATTTCTTTCAGCTCAGTGTCCTCGTCTGTAAGAGGATGACCACGCCTCCGTCCCTCATAACCGTGAGTGGAAGGAAGAAATAAATAATGCTGGCAAAGCTCCAAGTGAGTAGGACGCACGGGGGAGCTTTGGGCACTATGTATGTTTTATCATTCTTAGGGTTCCCGTAATTGGGTAGTTGGTGTTCATTGTTTTGGCTGTCGCTGGGCAGGTGCCTTGAACATCTGCAGGCAGAATTAACATTACCTTTGGTCCTTCCTCCGGGGAAGATAGAGACTACGGCCATCCCGTCCCTCCGTGTGTGTGTGTGTGTGTGTGTGTGTGTGTGTGTGTGTGTGTGTAGCAGCTGGGAACCAGCCACGTTTCCCACCCATGGAGGAGAGGCAAGCTCCGTCTGGCAGACATGTTACCAACATGTGGCTAGATTTCCAAGCAATATTTTGTCCACACCTTTGCACAAAGAGCTGACAGGAATTGAGTTCGTGGAGGGATATAGAGCAGCCGAGCCTCCCCTAGGATGCCATTTTAGGTTTTTCCATTTCTTTGGTTAGAATTGGGGTTTTGCACGTTGTTTGATTAAAACAACAACAACAACAACAAAACAACCCCAGAGCAACACTGCAGGAACTCTTGCACCGAGGACCTGGCTTCTGAGTAGATACAGAAACGTGGATTAAAAAATCATGCCAAACACGTGAAGACCAACCAGATTGCATTGGTAGGTGGCAAAGTACTTTGCTATAAATATTGCAGGACTCCTCTTTCTCTACGTAAAAGAAAAATTGCTTTGCATTTCAGACGACAGAAATGGCTGGACAAGCCTTTAGTTAATGTGCAAGAAACTGTGAAAACAGTGTGAAAGATTTTCCTAAAATGGAGACGGAGCTTGGCCCAGTCAGGGGTTGAAGTTAAAGCCCTTGTCTCGATTTGCCTTCTGTGCATTATTTCTCATACGTTATGCAAGATTCCCCAAGCCCCGGACCATTCATTTTTTTTTTTTTCCCTGTAATCTCGAGGTGTGCACAGGGTACAACTCGGCCTCAGACCTCTGTGCTTTCACTTTTGGTTAGTCAGAACCTCCATCTGGAGGGATTTGAATATGAGCGTTTTCTGTGGCTTTTCTGTGGCTCCTTTTCAAAGTATTCAAAGCAGTTTAAAAATACAGAACGTTCAGCGATCTGACCAAGAGCTAATGTAAGTACTTATTTGGGGACTATTTTTAAAAGATCTACTAGGGCAGGTCTGAAACTCTTCACTCTGCCTCTGTCTTGGAAATAGCCACTGAGATGAAAAAAAGGTTTGAAAAACAGGAGACTCCTTCTCTGCAGTCATAATGCTTTCCGGAGTGACAGGAGTAGCAAAGAGCGTGGTCTAGAAAAACAGAAGAGCTGCAATTCTTTCTTTAATATTAAACAGGAAACTGAGCAGAGGGGAGCCCTCAGCAACATGGGGTTTTCGGCAAATCTGTCGCTGGGTTTGTCCATCACGACAAGGCTCCATGAGAACTTTGATTTTTTAAATTTTTAAATTTTTTTATTATTTTTATTTATTTATTATATTATATATATATATTTTTTGAGAACTTTGATTTTGTTAAGATGGTGAGTGTTCATGAAACTCTTCGCCAAAACGTGAATCCTGGAAGCAGGTTCTGTGTTGTAGGGTTTTGAAGCAACCAACTCTTTTCCACCAGAGCCAAAGGAAATTTGGAAGCAAATTGAAAAACCTCTCAAAGAGTGGAAAATGCTCTGCACTTGTGTTTCGCCTTTGTGCGGGGCTGTCACTCACCCAAATGTGCGTATGAATATTCTTTCCGAAGACCTGGGCTTCATTTTAAGGTCAGCCTTCAATTTCTAGAGAATATAATTTGCTGCTATTTTTAGAACATCATGATTGCTCATAATAACTAATGGAAAAAAAAAAAACTCAACAGAGAAATAAATGTGTACCAGCTGTGTCTGCTTAAACTTGATTAAAGGCAGTAAAAAAAAGTAAACAGAAGAATGAATGTGACAAAGACAAGGGAGAGACCAGTAGCCCTCTCACTGGGAAAAGTTTTGCAGACCTGACTCGTTCGACTTCGGAGGCTGGCGATGTTTAAAGTTTACTTTAGTGTTTGTCTTGAGTGGAATCCGTGTTGTAGTGAATAATTTATAGCCAGCATGAATGAGCTCATTAGTCACCTTTTCAGACTTTAAATGAGTTTTGTGGTTGTCATTACTCGAGCCTTCTGTTCAGCCGCTGAGCAAAATGACAGTTTGGCAGTTGGCTGCCTTGTCGTCGGGCAGCCTGCTCCCCTTCAGGTCTGCGTTGCTTTTGTATTTCATTGAAACCTTTCCTTTCTATCCCCGGGCTGGTCTGGGGACTCTCACATTTCAGATGCCTTTTGCACCCCCAGCTTAAATGAGAAGTTTTTCATGGATTAAAAAAAAAAAATCTTTCAGTTGCGTCTGCCACAGAGGATGAAGTGGATGGAGAGAGCTTTTTCCAGCAACTGCTGTGTATTATTCTCTTTGTGCTCGATTTGATATTCAAGTTATTCAGGGGCAACAAGCTGGGGAGTCCTTGTGCGGGGGCTGAGCCAGCGCTCACATGGTGGCAGGCATTTCGGGCCAGGGGACTGTGGCTGGAGTGTAGAGGGTGAAAGATGGTTCCACCTCTGCCCTCCAGTCCTGAACGTCAATATGATGGGGATGGGTGTGGATGAAGAGATTTACTTCAGAAAATCTGCCAGGCCAGATTTCCAGGGCCAAGGAAAACCATGTTTTTCCTGCAGAGGGGTGGATAAGATGACCTTTCAGGATCACAGCCAACTGGGGGGTCCAGATCATGGGGGTTGACCGTGCCTTCTTCCTCAGCTCCGCGTCTTCCTGGTCCGGAGCATTGAGAGAAAGCAAACTGTTGAAGCTGCCTGCGCACCGTGCTTTTGGAGACTTGCCTGGGAGGCTGGTATGTGAGGAAGACGAGCCTGGGCATGCCAGTGGCAGGTGGGATTTCTTTGGAACGGATGTCATGAGGTTCATCCCTCCCTTTGAACCTGGCCTGGGCAGCCTCCGGAGAGCTCTGACGTCCACTCCCTGGGACTGGACTCCGTCCGGAAGTCCAGGACGGTATGGCATGCCCACCTTGGTCCTCGGGTAGCCTCTGCTGGCACTCAAGGGGCATGGAAGCCTGCCCGGGTGGCTTAGCCAATGGCCTGGACCTCTGTTCTGCGGGCTCTTTGACGTTTGCTATGAGCAACAGGCACTAATGGCTGCCATCACCAACGTGGGCGGTAGCACCCCCTTCCGGGATCCATATTGTTAGACAGCTGGCCTAGCACGGTGTGAGGCATGTAGGAAAGATGCTCAGTATTCCTCTCTGGAAGAAATGCCAACTTAAAAAGGATGTCTGGGTGTTTGGGGGGCCAGATCTTTGAAGCCAGTGACAGTCACGTGTCTTCAGGCTTGGGGGAATTAGGTGTTACTGGTGCACCCTCAGAAAGACAGTGGTCCACTTGGCCTCCTCTTTCTCGGCCCCCACCCCTCGTGAAGCTGAGCGCTCAGCACACACTCGTGCCTCACAATTTACGGGCACGTTTTGCTTGCCCCTGAATCAAAAATATTAAAGGCACATGAGAGGTTATTTGGGGAAGAAGTGGGGGTTTCAAAGCAGAGAGTGTCGGTGAACTGCACTATCTGATAGAGGATAACAGACTTCAGCTTTGGCAATCGTAGTAAATTGAAAAGTTGCTAATCCCCCAAAAGGAATTTTGTACAGCAGGGAAATAATATTGGCAATATCTTAATCTATGCAATGTTTCCTAGAGACACCGTTGAATTTGCAGTTTTTACTTTTGTTTCAAAAAGACACTCTTCAAGAGAAGAATTGATTGTCCTCTTTCACATCCTTCTGCAAAAGTAAAACGAGAGAAGTTCCTTCTTGGCATGGTTCACACTTTGGCAGACTTAGCAACTGAAACCCACGAGACCATGGTACTTGGTGTACTCGGTGAACGGAGGAAAACAATAAGAGCTCTTCAGAACTTTGGAGGAGGAGAAGGTTGATGATGCTACTTTTCTTTGACTAATCTGTGTAGTTATTAGATACCAGCTTGAGAGAGCAATAAAAAGAAGCATTTTTTTTTTCACTTAAGCGATCGATATTTTTGATTACCACTGAGCCACATGCTATGAGCAGAAGAGAAGTAGAAGGCAGGGTCCTTGACTCTCAAGGCACTTACAATTTGTTTGATGCTCAGTATCTAGTTGATTTATTTTTTATTACAAAGGTACACCATGCCATATTGATTATGACATAGAAGCTGAACTTTGGCTCTTTGTAAGTGGTGCCTTTTCATTCAGGTTAAAAGTCCCTTTTTTCTTCCTTCTCCCTTATTTGCTGCTCATGGTTTTTCCTCTCTTGAACCCCACCACTCCTGTCCTTCGTGTCCTTGACCTCCAGGGGTTCTCCAAGAAGAATTCAGATACTCTGGGTTGATCTGAAGCTCCTCTTGGTTCCTACCTGGAACACGGCTCCAAACTCTGGAGCCAAGGCGTAGGGGTTCAAATCCCAGCCCCATCACTTATGAGCTGTGTGTCCTTAGGCAGGTGGCTAAACCTCTCTGTGCCTCAGGTTCCTCATGTATAATGGGGGCATAATAATAGTACCCTCCTCCCATGGTCACTGTGAGGCCGAAATGAGTGAATATTTGCCAAGCCTAAGGATGTGGTCTGGCACCGAGTAAGTACTGTGTAAGTGTTTGTTAAATCCGGTCGGCCATTATTCTTGTATTCCATAGTTGCAGATTCATGTACTTGCTAAAAATTATTTGTAACCCCCCAATTAATAAATACTCGTGGTGCTTTTATGGCCATTTGTTGACATGTGCAGAGTGGCCAAAATTTGAGTTGCCTAATGCACACATTCCCAGCTTACATCTAACAGAGCGACGTTCTGGTGCAAACAAGTTTCAGTTCTCATACCATAAACAAGTGTCCGTCCTGTGGTCTGTTCTGTACTCTGCTTTTTGTGCTTTTTTGTTGGTGATTTTCCTGTTTAAAATGGCACCCATGGGGCACCTGGGTGGCTCTATTGGGTAAGCATCTGCCTTCGGCTCAGGTCGTGATCCCAAGGTCCTGGGATCGAGCCCCAAGTCAGGCTCCCTGCTTAGGGGAGAGTCTGCTTCTCCCTCCTCCTGCTCACGTATGCACTCTCTCTCTGTCTCTCTCGTCCTCTCCCCTTCAAATAAACAAAATCTTTAAATTTTTTTTTTTTTTAAAGATTTTATTCATTGATTTGACAGAGAGAGATCACAAGTAGGCACAGAGGCAGGCAGAGAGAGGGGGAAGCAGGCTCCCCGCTGAGCAGAGAGCCCAATGCGGGGCTTGATCCCAGGACCCTGAGATCACGACCTCAGCCAAAGGCAGAGGCTTTAACCCACTGAGCTACCCAGGCACCCCTCAAATAAACAAAATCTTAAAAAGTAAATAAAGGAGCACCTGGGTGGCTCAGCCGTTAAGCGTCTGCCTTCGGCTCAAGTCATGATCCCAGCGTCCTGAGATCGAGCCCCGCATCAGGCTCCCTGATCGGCGGGAAGCCTGTTTCTCCCTCTTCCACTCCCCCTGCTTGTGTTCCCTTTCTTGCTGTGTCTCTCTCTGTCAAATAAATAAATAAATAAAATCTTAATAAAATAAAATAAAATAAAATAAAATAAATGGCACCCAGTCCTAGTGTGAAGTGTTCCGTGTTGCTGAGCCCATGAAGGCTGACTGCCTTGTGGAGAATATACAGAAGCCTTGTTAGAGAATCTTCATTCTGACATGAGTTACAGAACTGCTGGCCGTGTGTTCAGTGTCAAGGAATCAATGGTATATATTAAATAAGGTGTCTTTAGGTGGAAATACAGTAAAACGTGGTTATATATTCATCAGTTAACAAAAATGCTGTCACCAGCAGCCTCACAGGAACCTGACTCGGTGTTTCCCCTGGGAGCAGTAGTTCAATGTTTGCTAATTCCTTGTTTGTGGAGACTTCATAGAACATAACTTCCCCAAGGAATGACAATCCACTATAGATAAATGGGGTCCGGGAGCTCAGAGTAGGAGCTCAGAGCTCTGCCTTTTCTAGAGCAGGCTTCTGACTGCCCAGAGTTCCCCTCGGAGGGCGGGAGAAGCAGAAGTAATTCTGGCCACATGGAGTGCCTCAGCTGGGCACAGATTTTTCTATCAGTTTTGAAAAAAATATATAATAAGATATAACCACATCTGGTCTTTTATAAGCGCAAATTGTTACAGATCAATCTGAAAAGAGAGAGTAAATCTTCACCCTCCCCCACAAATTCTTAATTCAAGAGTATTTTCCCTTATCTTTGAACCTGTGTAGGAGTTTGTAGAGAAAGTTTGAGACTAAAAACCTATCAATTGAAAGCCTTCTTACAACCAGTCAGTAGACACCATAACACAAGGTACAATGTGTGTTATACTTGGCGATTCTCCTGTTTGCTCAGAGCACCAGCCTTTTCAGAAAGGAATCATTTTGTTCCTTCTGATTGAAAAGATCACAAGATACTTAAACTTGCTTCTCCAATGCGTTTATTTTCCCCCCACACTCTTTCTTTATGAAATGTTTGCAAATTGATTCACACATCTAGGATAGGAGAACGTGAAAATGATTCTGAATAAGGAGGGCTTCACTGAAAATGACCAGAAAATCCAAATGGGAGGGAACAAAGGGAGCATGGGGCCAGGGTGGGCCACCACACATAATAATATGCCTGCAGCCTCTCATTGAAGCAGTTTCTGAGTTTTTGTGATTTTATTATTATTTCTTTAAAGATTTTATTTATTTATACAGAGAGAGACACAGTGAGAGAGGGAATACAAGCAGGGGGAGTGGGAGAGGGAGAAGCAGGCTTCCCCCTGAGCAGGGAGCCCAATGCAGGACTTGATCCCAGGACCCTGGGATCGTGACCTGAGCTGAAAGCAGACGCTTAACAACTGAGCCACCCAGGCACCCCCTGAGTTTTCGTTATTTTAAACAGTATCCCAGCAAACCCTCCTAGATACAATGTTGCATATTCTGGTGCACGTTTCCAGTAAGTACTGACTGAGTATCCTGTGTGTGTGTCAGGCACTGGGTAACTGTGGGGAGCTCAGCGGGTCACTGGATCCTGGGGGTAGACAGTCTACTGGGCAAGTTAATGGTCTTGTGAGAGAACCTCCCTAGGATAAATTCCTAGAAGTTGGAAAATTAGGGTGTGTGGCTGGGTTCACTGAGGTTGTCCTTGAACAGCTGTACCAAGTCAACTTCTTCCCGAACCCCGGACAACAGTGACATGGTTCGTCCTTTTCAGCCTCTGTCAATCTGGTAGATGAAATGAGGTATTATAATTGTTTGAATTGTTTGAATTTACATTTCTTGTTTTTTAATGAGGTGGGTATATGAGGTGGGTATAGTCATTTTTCTTTCTCTTTTGGTGAATTTCCCCCTTTTCTCATTAGGGCGATACTTTTTTTTTTTTCCCCCTTCTCATTGAATTGTTAGTGTTCTAAATTTAAAATATTAACCCCTTTTCCTACGTATGGCAAATACTTCATTTTTTAAAAAAGATTTTATTTATTTATTTGACAGAGAGAGAAAGATCACAAGTAGGGAGAGAGGCAGGCGGGGGGTGGGTGGGGGACACAGGCTCCCCACTGAGCAGAAAGCCCGATGTGGGGCCCGATCCCAGGACCCTGAGATCATGACCTGAGCCAAAGGTAGAGGCTTAACCCACTGAGCCACCCAGGTGCCCCACTTCCTCATTTTTTAATCTATCTTTCTGCTTGATTTATAGGACCTTGGCCCTACACAAAAATTTTAAATTGGTATGCAGTCAACTATGTCCATATTTTCCTTTTAATTTATTTACTTTAACAAAAGTGGTGCTAAGTGCCAGGGCAGTATTATATGAGTTTTTTTTTTTTTTTTTTTTTTAAGATTTTATTTATTTGACACAGAGAAAGCAATCACAAGTAGGCAGAGAGGCAGGCAGAGAGAGAGAGGGGAGGAAGCAGGCTCCCTGCGGAGCAGAGAGCCCGACGCCGGGCTCGATCCCAGGACCCTGGGATCATGACCCGAGCTGAAAGCAGAGGCTTTAACCCACTGAGCCACCCAGGCACCCCTATTATATGAGTTTTAATACTAATTCATTTGATCTTCATCAGAACCCTATGAGAGGGCCTTGCTAGCATTCTACCTCCTTACCCACGTTTTCTCAAGATGAGGAAACTAGGTGGAGAGAAAGAAGTTAAGCACATTGACTAAGGTTACCCAGCTAGTAAGTGGTTAAGGGACACCAGGAACCTGGTCCCAGATGTTGGCTAGCTATCAGGCTACACCTCCTCCAGCTACGGTATTTTGCTCTGTGTGTGTGTGTGTGTGTGTGTGTGTGTGTGTGTGTGTTATCTGTGGTCGCTTCGTAAATTCTCCCCAAGTCTCCTGGGTCCTTGAGGGCAAGAGCTGCCCCTTCTGTTTCTCCAGGTTTCTTCCCGGTCCCCTCCACACAGTCCTGGGCATGGAGCAACTAGATGCTTCATAAATACTTGTCAACTGAAGGCATTGACTAAATCTGGATTCTGGATGATTCCCTCACACTTGTGTTTCTGCTCAAAGAGGAGCTGACAGGTTCTGGGTCTCCATGTTGCCTCCAGCAAGAGACTTGAGAAGCTGGGGTTTGGTGAGAGCACCTGAGGGAGTGAGCTTCACTTCACCCATTTGACTGTCTTTTCCCTTATCACACATGCCTCCTTCCCTCTTCAAAGAAGCCTTCTGGCTCTGTTCCCTACTGGAGAAATTTGAAGAAGCCTTTTCCCAGGCTACACCCTTCAGAACCTGTCATGTAAACACCAAGAATGCATAAGGGGAAAACCAAGAGAGGATGGCAGGCAAGGGCCAAGATGCCGGAGCAAACCTTAAAAGTCTCCAAGAGTGAAGGGCCTTCCAGACGTGATGCTGGGTCTTTCCTCCTTCTGCACTCAGGGAAGGGAGCAGCTTTTCTACCATTACCAACAGCATTCTTATATATTATCTCAAAGACACTTAGTCCAACTGGTGATTCAGGGGTTTTCTTTGATCATAATCATCCCTTCTTTTCTCATACTTGACAATCTCTCTTGGTTTTTCCTTTGAAGGCTTTCATATATTCATTTTTTCCAGTCTCGCTGACTGTTCTGTAGTCCTTGGGTCTCAAAGTGTGGTCCCTCAACCAGCGGCAGCAGAGTCCCTGGGAGCTTGTTAGAGATGTAAATTATCAGGCCACAGCCCCAATCTATTGAATCACAAACTCTGGGGCTGGGGGCCAGCAATTTTAATACAGGTCATTTTGGTGCACAGTCAGGGCTGAGAACCACTGCTGTAATGCAGTGTAATGGTGCTTATGGTCAAAAATTTGGAATATATTGGGGCGCCTGGGTGGCTCAGTGGGTTAAAGCCTCTGCCTTCTGCTCAGGTCATGATTCCAGGGTCCTGGGATTGAGTCCTGCATAGGGCTCTCTGCTCAGCAGGGAGCCTGCTTCCTCCTCTCTCTCTGCCTGCCTCTCTGCCTACTTGTGATCTCTGTCTGCCAAATAAATAAATAAAATCTTTAAAAAAGAAAAAAAAATTGGAATATAATAGACATGTGTGAAAGAAGTGGGCCAAAAAATTTACCCCATAACTCTGCTGCTCAGAGGGCATCACTATTTTGATATCTTAGCATATTTTATATTTTTTTTAAATGCCATTCAGAAAAAGCCCTTGTTCCCTTTTATATGGATAATGGCCTTGCTTTCTCAGTAGTTCTACTAACTTTGGGTTTTTTCATTTTTTTTCCTTTCCTCCCCCAAAACTCATCTTGAAACCACAATACCATTCTTTTATTTTTTTTTATTTTTAATTATTTATTTATTAGAGACAGAGAGAGAGAGAATGAGTGTGGGGGGGCAGGGAGGGGCAGAAGGAGGGACTCTGAAGCGGACTCTGTGCTCTTCAAAGAGCCCCACGTAGGGCTCGATCTCACCACCCTGTCCTGACCTGAGCCGAAACCAGGAGTCAGATGCTTAACCAACTGAGCCCCCCATGCACCTCCACAGTCCTTCTTCTTTTTTAAAAAAACTGAGATACATTTGACATACAATAGTGTACGTGAGTGTAAGGTGTACAAAATATATATTTGATAGTAGACCACGATTGCCCCTGTCGTGTTCACTAATATCTCTCTGGTGTCACTTTATTATCATTTCTTCCAGTGTTGAGAACAATTAAAATCTAGTCACTCCATTTAGATGTTTATAATAGTTTTCTCGCTAATAATCACTGAACTGTGTATGAGGTTTCCGGGACTTATTTATATACTAGTTCCAAGCCAGTCTTTTAAAGCCTATTTCTGATAGTATAACTTCCGCACTCAGAAATACTCAATGAGTTCCTCTTGCCCTTTGCGTTAGTGCCTATAAACTGCTCACCTTAGCATTAAAGAGTTTGGTCATATTATGTTTCCATTCTTACCCACTAACACGCATGCTCCGTAAGGAACAAAACCCTTTTCTCTCTGGCACCTAACAAAATGCTATGTACTTGGTAGGTAGTCAATATTTGTTTGAGGAACCAGTGCATCTTCTAATACAATCAAGCCACATTTGATAAATTCTCTTGTGCCATTCATTTCTCCTACCTGGAACATGAGCTCTTCCTGTAGTGCCTTCTCAAAATGTGCATGCCTGGGACCCATTCTAGAAGAATCTGATCTACTAGGTATGGCTTCCCTGGTGTCCCTAATAGAAAAGCTCAGGTCTATAACATGACTTCCCCATTTCTACAGGTCAGACACCAACCCATCTTCATTAGATATCCTCCTTTTAAAGTCATCCCCAGTCTTGGTGTGCCTGATGGTTCCTTCATACGCCTAGCCTCAGCAGACAGGAGGGAACGGGCAGAAAGGAAAAGGCATCTAAGTCAGGCTAGGCCAATCGGGTTATTTCCCTGAGGATGTAGACCATGGCATGGAAGGCAGAGGCAGTCTGAAGGTGGTGGGTATGGAGAGTCAGAAGTCGTGGCCTTGGTGTTGGCAGCCACAGGTGGTCCTAAGTGAGCAGAGAGTGCCAACCTGTAGGGAGGAGATGTGTAGAGGGAAGCGGGAAAGACAGTGTGGTCTCAGAGGGAAGGGGAGGGAGAGACTGCCACATGACTCCCCAGTTCTGAGAAGCCCAGCTGTGCTGCCTGCCCCGGGCTGACCTAGGTTCCCACTCATGTGTCCTCTTCACGGGAGTCAGCCTGAAGGATCCAGGAGACCATGCTTGCAGGCCGGCCTCAGGTTGCTTCTCATACACGAAGGTCCCCAGCCCTCCCACCTGCAGTGGCCTCTCATTGCTCATCTCTTCAGGTGTTACTGTGTCATGGGGGCTGGGAGGCTCTACACTGAACTATTCTGTAAGTAGTCATGTTAGCCAAAGAACCAGGGATGGGGAGAGGGGCTTCCATGGTGCAGGGCAGGGAAGCATGTTGGAGAAGATGGCAGAAATCATCAAGGGGAGAGGCACTCCTCTGCACACGGGAGGAACCCAAGGTTTCACACCGACTGGGGACTGGCTGGGTGGGAGGCCAGGTCTTCCCACCACAGACATGCATGTGCTTCTGGCCCAGGCCTGGAAGGGGCTGTGGAATCATCCCAGCCGCTCCCCAGCCAGGATGTAAGTGTTGCCCAAAGTGAGTTCCAGGGCACACGCAGGATTCTGCTGTTGAACATGTTTGTAAAAAATGGCTTTTTGGAGACTTCTCAGGGGCAAGGGAACTTCTGAATGTTCAGGAAGGGTATTGAACATGGAGTTGTCCCAAAGACTTTGGCCCCTGCGCTCTTTGATCAGGGAGCATCTGTTGCAGAGCTGTAGTTCTGTGGAATTTAAAGGTGGAAAGGAGCTGCACCAAACTTTGCTCTGGCTTTGAACAAATGTGCGAATGGATTCCCCCAGTTCAGACCGACAGGTAGGCAGATGCGTGTAGGTCGCTCTCCGTGTCAGGCAGTGCTGGCCCCCCACTGCCTCGTCAGGCTGATGCCTCCTGCCGCCTCTCCCAGGATAAGTGGGAGAGAGGGATTAAGGAATTCGGATGGTCCCTGACGTATGATAGTTCGACATACGATTTTTTGACTTTATGACGGTGTGAAAAGCGATACACATTTGGTAGACACCAGACTTCAAGTTTAGAATTCAGATCTTTCCCTGAGTTAGTGATATCCTGTCCGATCCCCTCTCTGGAGGCGGGGCAGCTTCAGCAAGCCTCAGCTCCCAGGCAGCCATGGGATCACCGGGCCAACAACCAGCACGGCTGCAGCCATTCTGTACCCATACAACTTCTGTTTTCCACTTGCAGGACAGTAGTCGGTAAGTTAATATCTAACATGTATGTTCGGTGATTTTGCAATTTGCAATTGCAGGTTAATGTACGTGTTCTATGCACGTTCAAGGTGGGCTAGGCTGAGTTGTGATGGTCGGTGGGTTAGGTGTATGAAATGTATGAAATGCATTTTTGACTCCTGGATATTTTCAGTTTAGGATGATGGGCTTCCTGGGATGTAACCCCCTCATAATTAGAGAAGGTCTGTATGTTTGAGAAGAGAAGAAACTGAAAACACGCAGAAGGAAAGAGAGGCAGGCTCATAAAAGACAGTTTACCTCACCATACTCCACCCTCTACTCAGGGCTTCTCCTGGCCCAAGGCGTGCCTGTTTTAAAGGTGTTGTTCACCTACATGGCTGGTTTGGACACTGGAGGCTAAACAGCTCACACGGAGAATTTCAAGAATGACCTATTCTGTGTGCTTGAACTCCGAGGACAAAGAAAGGACTGGAGTGAAAATCAACACGCCATTTGTCTTACTGTAAAGAAATTTCTAGGTACCGTGTGAGTGTCGTTGGCCATGGGGAGAGTTGGGAGATGGTAATGGGTGGGGAGGATGGCAGGGGAGTATTTCTTCCTCTCTGGGTGGGCAAGGGGGCTTGGACAAAGGTCTCTGGCCTTGGTTGCTTTGACGGGAGATTCAGTCCCTCAACAGATATGTGGAAGGAGGGTGCCACCTACACTTGACTGATGTCCAATCGCTGATGTCACCAGTACCTCTGTGAGGCTTCAGAGCTATCGGTCTCTCTCACCTTACACCTTTCGCTTAGTGAGTTTGGGTAGGTCACCGTCAAGTGCTCAGTAATTAAGAAGGGTGGGGCTGGATGAACGCCAGCCACCCCTGGGCCTCCACCTTGGAGTCATCTCCTGGGTGGGATTTGCCAGACCATGGGTAAGTAATAACGCTTGGGGTGAGTGTTTTTGAAGACCTGCCACCCCCCTCTTGGAAGCTTTGTTAAAAGGAATGACTCCCAAATCAATTGGGGTTTATTTTTGGGGGGGGAAAAATTCAGGAGCCCTGTGGGGTTTTTCTCCCCTTTTGGCTCCATTACGAGGTGCTGCAAACTAGAGGGCTTTCTGAGGGGGATCACTGGTGTTTCTGCAGTTCTCAGCTCAAAATGGCCGGTCCACAGGCCCAGGTGGGTTCAGGTAAGGGTGATGGGTTGGGCTTCTCTTCTGTGGAGGAACCTACAGATTTGGCTCCGTGCAAGCGGGGTGCAATCCTATTTTTATTTGTGTCACCACCAGGGTGTCCTGTTGGACTCTCCTCTCATCCTCTCCCAAGGCAGCTTTAGCAGTGGGTGGCCCTTCCTTGGAGGAGCCTAAAGACTTGGAGTGGTGGCTGCGCCGCCGGTCGCTGGGTGGCCCTGCTAATTGTCTGTCGGGTTCCCGAGAACTCAAAATGTGAAGGCGATAAGGCCGGGTTTCTCTCGAGGTTTCTAAGTCGGTCGCGGCGCTGAGCCTCCCCCACCCACCCAGAGGCCCTACCTACCGGCGTGGCCTCTAGGACGGGCCTCTTGCTCGGTTGTCTGTAATGGCCACCCTCCCTCCCTCCCTCCGCAGACACGCGCCGGCAGACTACAGGAGGAGCGGCCAGCGGGGCGGGGGGCTGCGGTGCCTTTGTGCCTTTCCTCCCGGGGCTCGAGGTGGGCGCTGGAGGAGGGCTGGGGACTGGCCTGGGAGCCCCGCCAGGACGCCGTAGTTGGGGAGAAGTGGAATCTCTTCTCCCCCTCGAAAGCCTCCCCCGCATCGTAATTCTTTTTATTTTTACTTTCGAGCCTTGTAAGGCATGCGGATGGGGTAGGAGCGTTCCGGCGACACGTTGCCAGCGGCACAGCTCCGGCCCGCCCGCGTGGCCGGAGCCTGGGGAAGGGGCAGGCCGCGCGCCGCCCGACCGCCCGCCAGCCCCGCCGCCCACGGTCGCGGCCGCCCCGGGTCGCTGGGGCCCGCGCCGGTCACCCCCGCCCCGCGGCGCGGGGGGAGGCGAGTCCGCGCGGCCCAGGCCGGCCCGGGCCCTGGCTGCGTCCCCCGGAAACCGCTCGGGCACGGCGCGCGGGGTCGATCGCGGCGAGGGGCGCGCGGACAGGGGCCGCCCCGCCGGGTCCGCACCCCGGGCAGCCGGCGGCCCGGCCCACGTTTTCCCTCTCTCCGGCTCCCTCCGCCCCCCTCCGCTCCGTCCCTCCCCTCTGCGCCCCTCCCTCCCCGCGCTTCCCCTCCTCCTGCCTGGTCATGTGTCGCCTTTTTTTGTTTGCAGTGGAAACAATTTCTCGCCGTTCGGCGCGCCCCGGCCCGACGCGCCGCGGCGGAGGCGAGCGGGAGGCGGGACGGGGCGGGGAGAGCGGCGGGGCCGGCGGGAGGACGCGCGGCGCGCCCGGCGGACGCCGCAGGTCCC
>NW_019154104.1:6128320-6136965 GCF_002288905.1 Enhydra lutris kenyoni
CCCCCCGCCGCCCGCCGCCCCGGGCTCGCCGCGCCGCGCCCGCGCGTCCTTAGCCGGGCCACCAAGCGATGCCCGCTGGGCGCCCGCGAAACTTTGTGGGCTCCCGCTGAAGGGCTGCGGTGTCCCCGCGCCCCCGCTCCGGCCAGGTGAGTTTGCTCCCGGCTCCCGCTGGCGCCCCGGTGGGGTTGGGGTGACTCGGGGCGGGGGCGCTCGTCCGAGGCCGTCTTGGAGGCGACCTCGCCGCTCACGGCAGACGAGGGACTCCGCAGTTCCTGGGGGGGAGGGCTCAGGCTAGGGGGCCCGGCCGGGCGGGGAGACGGCAGCCCCCGAGCGGGGAAGTTGCCCGGTCCGAAGAGTTTCCTGCCCCGACGTGCGGGCTGTTTCCCGGTGCCTCGGTTTCCAAAAGACGCCCGAAAGGAGCAGAGTTGGTATTGTCCGCGGAGTACGGGATCCCCGCCGTTCCGGGCCGGGGAGCGGGTGCCGCTCTAGGGGAGACCCCAAGATGAGAAACAGGCTCCTAACAAAGATGCCCCCTCCCCCCAAACTGTGCGGTCTTGGCACAGGCAGTGAGCGTCTCCCGAGACCCCCGAGGCCCGACCCCTCCTTACCCCGGCTCTCTAGGAAACCCTCCTTGGGCCCTGGAGAAGTTGGGGGGACGGCGGGCTTTTATTGATGTGTTTTTAAGGCTCGCCGCGGTGCGGCCAATAAAAGGTTTATGACATCTGACCGGCAGTGAAGGTATGCGAGCTCCCAATTGCCCAGTATACGGGGAGCAGAGCGGTTTCCTCGTTGCCTGGCAACGTCGCTGATTGACGCGGGACGCAGCCAATCGCCGCTCCCGCAGGTCCCCTTGAAATGTTTTTGACAAGTACAGTAGACGGGAGTGGAGCGCGTGCGTGCGCGCGCGCGCGCGGAGGGGGGGGGGTTACCCGACCCCTCCAAACTCGCGACTGCCCTGCTCGGCTTGGAGAGGATCTCTTAACTTTTCAAAGTTCACTTCGAACATCTGTTCAAAGCTGGGCCAGTAATGTGTGTGTCAGTTATTTGGAAACCTTCTGATAGTGGGCAAGAAATGCAGCTTTCCTGCTGCATTTCCTCCCTTGGAAAGCAAATAAGATAACAAAACACAGCAAATCATATAAAAACAGAAAGAGGGTGTGTGGTTGTGTGTGTGGAATGTAACCAATAGCCAACCGAAAAGTTTTAAGGAGGTCACTAGTGAGTATTTGCGTATCTGGTGGAACAACCCTATTGTGGTAGCAGATTAAAAATGTTTGCCTAACTGCACACTCACATGATCTGGATTCTCGCTCGCTCGCTCTCTCCCCCCCCCCTCTAAAATAGGAGGAAAAAAAGATTTGGCAAATTATGTAGTTAGAGTATAATAATGGAAAACTCCTCAGCGGTGGTTTCTGGGAACTGTTTTTTAAAATGGAACTGTAGTGATCAGCAGCTCTTGATACTGTTGCTGCGAAAATGCTGGATTTATAGGGTTGCAGTTTACAGTTGGACAGCACGAGGGGACAGAAACACAAAGCAGACAGATGATTCCTAGGTAGCGGACCCCCATCACCCTCTTTTCTGCACAGTGCTATTTTTCTAATAAGACCATACTGCTGGCAATGTTTGTTTAAAACAAAAGAAAACATGGAGTATCGTGTGTTAGTTCCTTTGGGAAGCTTCTGACAAATAAGCAAATTGAAAAGAAAGAGCAGCATGTTGTCATAGCAACAGTGCAATTAAATTACTTTACTGTCAGCCATGATATAATTTTCCTGTTTGGAAGCTCGGGAGACATAAAACTTTCATCTGGAGCTGAAGTTGACTTCGGTGCCTGGAGTATTTCGTTCTGCTTTGTACTCTACTGTGTGGATATTCCTGGTTTTCAGAAACTTAGGGTTTCGTGATGGGATCTGGGGAAACTGGGAGGGAGACAAGCCTAGCTTTGATTTTTTCATAAAAATGGTAAAAACGTTACCAGGTGGGGCTTCTGTCATACCCCCAAACCTAAAGATACAAGCTTATTCTTTAAATTGTGTCCTGTGCTACTCAGGTTACGTTCCTTCTTGATGGAAAGAAGTCCCTGTGGCTCAAACTGGAAGTTTTCTGTCCTTGGAGCTGGGCATCTTTCAGTAGCTCCGGAAAGCTTCCTCCCGCCTTCTGCCCGCAGGTTCTGTGTGGGGACCTTGTGATGGAGGGAGGGTGCTGGAGTTTTCAGGCACCCTTGGCTGGCCATTGGGTGTCTCACATTACGCTTTCTAGAATCCCATTCCAGAGCTTCCCCAGCTGAAGCAGTTACTTTCAGCACACTGTCAATGCGCATTTGGAGCCTTAGAATGATCGTGTCTGCTTTTGTGTTCATTCTGTTTTCCTAGAGAGATGGCTTGATCTTCTTACTCAGGGGGAGAAAATAAAACAGACATGCTTCTTAAACCAAGCCCATCGTGTGAGCGCTGCGAGCGGACAGTGGGAGACCTCTTTCATTATCTTTATACTGTTCTTTCTGTCTTACATTGAGTACTCGAGGGTTGAATATGCTTTGTATTTATCGGGGTCATTCTGTTTGTGGACTTGCCACGTCCTCATTTTCTTTTCTCATCAGAAGTTGTACTCCCTGTTCTAGGTCATTGATAAAAATGGGGGTGGCATGGGGGGTGCAGAATAGAATTCTGTAGCGATTTTTGTTGCATTTACCTTCCAGTTGGAGCTGCAGGTTGCTCCTCTAACTTTTTTCACCAATTCTAATTTCAGTTAATGGCTTGTCTTCACAGTCCCATTGATTGGTGCGGTGCCCAAAGTTACTCAGTTTTTCATCTGGGGTGTAGTGTCCCAATAATTGAATGCACTTTTTCCTCTAGTTCCAACCCACAGACTTCCTTGTTTACCACTTTCTAGACTTGCCAGCTGTGATCAAAGTTGCGGAGTTTGGGGCCATTGTGTGTGGAGGAAAGATACAGTCAGATATAAAACACTACCAATCAGCGCATGATGTGGTCAGAATGTTAATTCTGGGACGGTTGTCATGGTTTTCATGTGGCGACAGCTGAACTTAATCTGAAACACCTGGTCTTAAACTTGCAGGTATTTTGCAGTGGGGAGGGGAGGGAAGGATAAACCCTGAGGGCTAGAACCCCAAGTGACCAGAGTGTGGGGCATGGCCTTTACTTTGTAGTGTTTATCGTGAGGCTTGAAAGAATTCTTACCTGTATATACATTCGTATTCTTTTTTTTTTTTTTTTTAAAGATTTTATTTATTTGACAGAGATCACAAGTAGGCAGAGAGGCAGGCAGAGAGACAGGGGGAAGCAGTGTCCCTGCTGAGCAGAGATCCCAGGACCCTGAGATCATGACCCGAGCTGAAGGCAGAGGCTTAACCCACTGAGCCACCCAGGTGCCCCTGTGCATTCATATTCTAAGGAGAAACTGAGGCACCAAGAAATAACTGATTATTCCCAGTGGGGTACAGTGATAATATAACGATGATGTGAATCTGGGAAGAAAGCTTTGTAGAGTTCCCCATTCTTTTTGTGATTCATTTGTATATTAAAGATACCGTAAATAGTTCCAGTCTCCTTGTATTTTAAGAGGTGGCAGAGTCACAGGGCTACGCTCACAGACTACTTTTACTTTATTAGTGGTGGAGTGGTAGGTCTGTGGTCCTCAGCTTGGCAGGAGATGCTGTTTCCAGGGGCATGGGGTCCGTAGAAGTGGTGGGGGTTGGGGGGGTGGGCGCAAAAGAATTAGGAGGGCACAGCTGCCTCTCTGTTTTGGGTTTCCCCAACTCATCTTTTCTTTGTACTCTGTTCACCAGGAGCCTTCACATAAATGGGTCCCGTCATGCCTCCCAGTAAGAAGCCAGAAAGCTCAGGAATTCGCGTCTCCAGTGGGCTGAGTCCGTGTTACCGGGGCGGTGGTTTCTCCAAGGCCCTTCAGGAGGACGATGACCTCGACTTCTCTCTGCCTGACATCCGATTAGAAGAGGGGGCCATGGAAGATGAGGAGCTGACCAATTTGAACTGGCTTCACGAGAGCAAGAACTTGCTGAAGAGCTTCGGGGAGTCGGTCCTCAGGAGTGTCAGCCCTGTCCAGGACCTGGACGATGACACCCCTCCATCCCCTGCCCACTCTGACATGCCCTACGATGCCAGGCAGAACCCCAACTGCAAACCCCCCTACTCCTTCAGCTGCCTCATATTTATGGCCATCGAGGACTCTCCAACCAAGCGCCTGCCAGTAAAGGATATCTACAACTGGATCTTGGAACATTTTCCGTATTTTGCAAACGCACCTACCGGGTGGAAAAACTCAGTGAGACATAATTTGTCTTTGAATAAGTGTTTTAAGAAAGTGGACAAGGAGAGGAGTCAGGTAAGCTCTTTGGGTCTGGAACTCACATTTCTCTTTTTTAAAAATGTGCCCTTCCTCCCCATGAAAAAACAATGTTGAGGGATGTAAATTCACCACACCGAAGGGCGCAGTTATAATTGAGTAATTTTATTTCATTCATTTGGTGGCAGAGAACTTCCTTTGCCTTCAACTTGGTCATTGGACGGTGTTTCTGGTGTTCATGCTGGATTGAGGGTTTCCCACTGTGGTATCTGAACATAATCACAAAACGGTGGTTCGCACACTTGATTGGTTCTTGGGATCATCGCTCAACGTGGATGGGTCCCTCTGGGTTTGCAGTACAGACACAGGTCCATGTTCCAAGGACAGCCATTAACCGTGGGGTATGTATGTATACATTGGAGGAAAATTGCCACCTGGGACAAGAGAAAAATGGCATTTCTTTTCTAAGTGTTAACTTGGAGAGGGGCAGCCTCTCCAGGATTCTGGAATAAATGGACAGTAATGGGCATTGGGAGGTGGCCAAACAGTACACTCCCATACCGGACAAAGACGTGGATTGCTGAGGTGACTCCGATAAAATCAGGCATACACGTAAGTGGTAACTTCAAAACAACGGGTATGAAAAATTGGGGTAAAGTTCCCTTTAGAGATGGGCTTCCAAGAGATTGACTTTTGACTGTACGGTCTTAGTCCAGGTTTCCTGGTCTGCTGAAGCGAGAGAGTTTCTGTAATAGAGAGAGGGTTGACTGGCAGGGCTGGAACGCAGAGCTGTGGTCCGACTTTGGAGTTCTGAAAAGTTAACAGCTGCATTTGGGACGTAAGCTGGGAAATGTTCTTGCCCCAGAGTTGTCGCATTATTCCTGTGTGTTTCAGCCTGGGTTTTCATGGTAGTGACATTTCAGTGTATAGCTGGAGATCTGCTTTTGCCCCTTCTTGAAGTTCGGCTGTGGGACTGCACTGGCTGTGCAGTGTTGGGGCCTTTCCTTCTCCAGAAACATGGTCCTGTTTGCAGTAAAATCCTGAGCTGGAGAAAACTCTGCTCGTCTTGGGCGTGGAGGAGTATGAATCAGGAAGGGGTGACGCCGTATTTCCCCTTGCCACAGCTGGGCACGTTTTTCTGCAAATGCTGTTCCCCTGGAGTTTATGTTCAAGATGGGGAGTGGGCGTGCAGGGTTTGAGGAGGGGGCTTGCTTGGGAACACCGGCAAAGATGTGGACACTCAGGAGCTTTGCCTTTGACTGCTGGGGCAGGCGATGCCTGGGTCTGGTGTGCACATGCAAATAGACCGCACGTCCGTATTTTTCCCTAAGTGTGACATTTGTGGGGCGCTGCCGCTGTCCCTGGGTGTCCACTGCTCTCTTTCCTCCCCTCCACCTCGCCGAAGGAGCACGAGGAGACCGACCTGGTACTTGGCTCTGTTGACTGCTTTACCATTCTTCTTTGAACTTAAAGAGAGTCCACCGCAACCCTGTCAAGGGCCAAGTCCGTGCTATTAAACATTTCTGTATAGCTGGGTCTTTATGGTTAGGAGGGGAAAATCTTAGAAAGCAACTCCAGGATGAGAAGACAGTGAAGAAAATTCTGTCCAGGTCCCCCAGAGCCGCATGTCCCCGAGAAGGCGCGAACAGCACGTTCAGTTTGGCATGAACCTGTCCTGCGTGTCACCGCCCGCCTGGCTCCCTGTTTGCCACGAGGCCAGCACACAGAAAAGTAATGGAGCAAATGCTCACTCAGAACCATTCAACAAAGCAGCTCCGCAGTGTGCAGTGAGACTCAGGCGGAGCCCCCCCTCCCCCGAGTGACAGGTGTGGGTGTGCATGTGAGTGAAGGCACACAGGCCAGAGTGCCATCTCCCCCTTGTGTGCTCCCAGCCCCCGCTCTGGGAGTCCACTTTTCCAGGGGTGACGGTTGTCCTGTGGAAGGGGAATGGCTTTAAGGATTTGAGATTGTTAATCTTAGGAAATGTGGGGTTCTGGCTTCCTAGCTGTGCCGACCTGTATTGACGTGTTTCTGATCGGATGCCAGTCGGTGTTGTCGTTGGGAGTTTGTTCCCATTGTTTGTGATTTTACGAGAACACAGCCCAGAGTGTGAGTTTTCCCCCTTTTCTCCTCCTTTCTTGGGTTACTCCCACCTCTTTCCAGGGTGCCCGTGCTGGCCCCTCCATTTGGGGTTTCTCCTCTGGCTAGCTCAGTAAAGGGGAAGGCATTCTCCCTGACACTTTGCTCAGTGAAAGCCTCTTTGGCTGTACAGGTAAGCTTGTTTTTTGATTTTACTTCCTGGTAGCTTCCACATTGAGGTTGGGCCACTGTGCAGTGACCAAGTGCCCCCGAATGTTGGTGAGAAATATGTGTTCGTTGAAGGGGGAGAACGGAAGGCTTGCACGTTGTAGTCACATTTTTTTTTCTTCTAAAAGCGTGGAACACAGTTTTAAGCTCAGTATAACTGAGATTGCAGGATCCGGTGTGGTCCTTATCCTTGCGGGCTTGGAACACGTCCCCTGCTGGATACCTGCCTGCCTAGGACGTGGGAGAGGGATCTTCCAAGACTGCGCCAGCAACCCCCGGGGCATCGCCATGAGCATTTCTGGCTCCCGCCCTGGAGATGCTGGTTCAGTCGGTTTGAGGTGGGTTGGGGACGATTGGTGGTTCTGATAAGCTCTATGGGTGTTTCTGACTTGCAGCCAGATTAGAGACTCCCTGAACTACATGCCCTCTTGGGTTCTTTCCAAAGCTGAGATTTCATCGGGAACATCTCATGAATGAGTAAGTCGGGGAGAATAGACAGTTTTGCTTCCGTTTCTCTCTCTCTCTCTCTTTTTTAAAAGATTTTATTTGTTTGATAGAGACACACAGGAAGAGAAGGAACACAAGCAGGGGGGAGTGGGAGAGGGAGAAGCAGGCTTCCCGCTGAGCAGAGAGCCCGATGCGGGGCTTGATCCCAGAACCGTGGGATCATGACCTGAGCCGAAGGCAGCTGCTTAACCAACTGAGCCACCCAGGCGTCCCCATTTTATCTCTTATAAGACTTAGATACATAAAGACTTAAAAGTGATTGTGAAAGATAGAATTTTTTTATTTTGTAATCCTAGAGAAATTCAGACACACATGGAGAGAGAGTAGCGTGATGAATCCCTCTCACCCCCGTTGCCCACAGCCAGCTCCAGAGTTTGCAAGCTTTGAAGCAGATCCAGATCTCATGTCCTTTTTTTTTTTTTAACTTTTTAATTTTTATTTTTATTATTTTTTTCCCCATGTTCTTTTGCCTCCCGTGTGCAGAAGAAAAATCGCCAGGTTTTACATCAGCTCAATTCCGGCATCTCCCTGAACAAAGCAAACACTTCCTTGGTCTCACCTAATGTCAGATCCATATTTGGAGATCTCTGAGGATTTATAGAATGTTTGATTGAATTGGGATCCAAACGTAGTTTATGCTGTGCAGTTGGCTGTTAGGTGCCTGGCGTCTGTTTTCCTGGACAGCAGCCTCGGCCACTCCCCTTTCCAGTGCCCTTCCTCGTTAGAGACCCATCCGTTGTGCTCAGGAATGGCCCATGTTCCGGCGGCTTCGTGGTGATTTCATTTAGCATGTTCTTCTATCCCCTTGTGTTCCTGTGAAATGGAAGTAAGGCTGGATCAAGTTTGGTCCCCCCACCCCCTCCAAAATGCTTTATAGACCGTTCTCCCGTGTTCTCACGTGAGGAAGGCTGGTGGCCCCTCCTGGGGATGCCGAGTGTCAGCTGTGGGCTCACTCGGGGTTGGCTGTTTCCACCTGTGCCGAGTTCCCCACCAGCAGTGGCTGGACCTTTGCCTGAATCAATCACAGGAGAGTTTCAAAGTCTGAGAATAAGTTTTATATCCCATAAATACAGATCTTGGTTAAGACTGTAAGATGAGCCCGTCCGTGCTAACCTCTCTGAGTACTTGTAAAGGAGAAGTAAAGTGCCATTCCCTTTTACAAACTGGATTATAACCGCTTGGGTATGTGTGTTTCTATTTCTGTGCCTTCTCTTTACTTCTTACTAGTTT
Source organism: Enhydra lutris kenyoni (assembly GCF_002288905.1). Lineage (NCBI taxonomy): Eukaryota > Metazoa > Chordata > Mammalia > Carnivora > Mustelidae > Enhydra > Enhydra lutris. The sequence continues at coordinate 6,136,694 of NW_019154104.1, forward strand.
AATGAAAAATGTTGTTGCAAGAGGGTTTATCAAGGAAACACTGTACAAAAATATATTTATTGGGGTGCCTGAGTGGGTAAGTCCTTAAGCATCTGCCTTTGGCTAGGGTCATGATCCCAGGATGCTGGGATTAAGGCCAGCATCTGGCTCCTGCTCAGCGGGAAGCCTGCTTCTCCCTCCCACTCCCCGCTACTTGTGTTCCCTCTCTTGCTGTGTCTCTCTCTGTTAAATAAATAAATAAATCTTAAAAAAAAAAAAAAGTATGTTGGGGC